>NC_135784.1:65226607-65529695 GCF_051106095.1 Pogona vitticeps | reverse complement strand
AGAGGGGAACAGAGGGTTTTATTCGCGATAAAAGCAGCTGAGAGTGAGGAAGCTGAATTACCCTTCTGGGAGGGTAGAGGGGAAGTAAAATACAACCCAGAGGAGGTAAAGATCAGTCCTGCACTCACCCAAGACCAGCAGCAAGAACTAAAAATGCTGCTTAGTAAATATCAACAGGTGTTTTCCAACAAGCCGGGGATAGTGAAGGGAGTGATGCATCGGATCCACACAGGGGATGCACCCCCGCAGGCAGTATCCCCATACCGAGTAACGGGACCCTATAGGGACAAGGTGCGGAAGGAGCTGGACGAGATGCTGAGGGAGAACATAATCGTCCCCTCGTCTAGTCCTTGGTCCTCTCCGATAGTCCTTGTGGACAAGCCTGATGGGAGCATTAGGTTTTGTGTTGATTACAGGAAGTTAAACCGTGTAACCACTCCTGATGCCTACCCAATGCCCAGGCTAGACAACCTGATTGAAACCATAGGGGGTTGTCGGTTCATCTCATCATTGGACCTGGTAAAGGGATATTGGCAATTAAGAATTGATCCCAGGGATCAAGAAAAGACTGCTTTTTGCAGCCCTTTTGGTCTCTATGAGTTTCGAGTCCTGAGCTTTGGTCTCAGAAATGCACCAGCCACATTCCAAAGGCTGATGGACCAGACCTTGGCAGGGCTCAGTGACTTTACAGTGGCCTACATTGACGACATAGGGATCTTCAGTAATACCTGGGAAGATCACCTGTTACACCTGGAGTTAGTGCTGCAGAGGTTAAGTGCAGCAGGGCTAACAGTAAAGGCCAGCAAGTGTCAGCTGGGTAGCCCAGAAATAAAATACTTGGGTCACATGGTAGGGGGAGGAATGATAAAACCCCTGGAGGCCAAAATAGAAGCTGTTCGTGATTGGCCTAGACCCAACACCAAGAAAAAGGTCAAATCATTTCTTGGGTTGGTGGGCTACTACAGAAAGTTCATCCCGAGGTTTAGCGAGATTGCGGCTCCGCTGACCGATCTGACGAGGAAGAAGGCTGATGACCGCATCCCGTGGACCAGCGACTGTGAGGCGGCGTTCCAGAGGTTGAAGGAGGCGTTAATCAACTATCCTGTCCTGCGTGCTCCAGACTTCGACCGGGAGTTCATCATCTACACAGATGCATCTAACAGTGGCGTAGGAGCAGTTCTGTGCCAGGAGGATGAGAATGGTGACCAGCATCCAGTGTCCTACCTGAGTAGGAAACTTCAAAAAGGTGAGAGACATTTGGCAACCGTGGAGAAGGAGTGTTTGGCCATAGTCTACGCGATCCAGAAGGCCAAGCCTTACATCTGGGGAAGACATTTTATTCTGTGTACTGACCATTCACCATTGCAATGGTTAAAGACAATGAAAACCCACAATAGCAAACTTATGAGGTGGGCTTTAAACCTACAGGACTATGACTTTGAAGTGAAGGTGGTCAGAGGGTCAGTGAACTGTGTTGCTGACGCCTTATCAAGAAGACCTGAAGAATGAAGACGGCGAAAGAACATGGACTATATGTATATAATGGTGAACAAAAAGTTAAATGTACCTGGTTTTGAATTTGGTTGGTATTAATAAAGGTAAATTGATGTACTGTATATGGTAAAATGTTTAAATGCATATTTGCTATGGTTAACTTGGAGTGTAAGTATATGTAAGTATTATATGGTATGTATAAATGTTGTTGTGTATTTTATGCAGGTTGTTTTTTTGGTGAAAAGCACTTTTAGCTTTCCCCCTACAAAACAACTTTTAAAGAGGGGAGGTGTTACATACAGCACTGATGTTACCTGTCTGTCATGGGTTTGGAGGGAAAGTTCCATCCTATGGGGAGTGGAAGGCGGGACATCAGGAGGAGGGGCTGTACTGTATAAATATGTGATGCCTGTGTGGTGAAGAGGAGATGCTGAGACAGACTGTGAGACACTGGGTTGGGACGAAGCAGCAGCTGGGGAAGAAGAAGCTGTTGTGGGAGTCTGGGTGTCTGACAGGGTACTACTGTGTGTCAGAGTACCAGCCTGAAAGGTTCAGGGGTCTGTTGGTTAGCCAGAACTGATGGGTTCAGGGTCTGTGCTTTAAGTTAAAGGTTCTAGGTGAACCAAACTGTATGCTTGTGTGTGTGAGAATAAGCCACGTTACTTTATTTTATTCACCTGATTGTTTTATTTACCCTGTTTGTATTTAAAATAAACCTTATTCTTTTGTTGTTTAAAAATCCATCCCTGGTCTGTGTGACTTATTATAGGGAATGGTTGGTGGCAGCTTAGTAACTGTGTGATAGATCCCAGTAGGTCTGGGTTTGTCACAACACCAAGTCCTGTTTAGGTGGTGGTGGTTCCTCAATTTCAAGTTTAGCCATTCTCATGACTAGTTGAGAGTAAGAAGTGAAGTCTTCTGATGGAGAGGTAGGTTATTCTCAGTGACATCAGAAGTCAGTGTCAGTAAATTAGTTGATGATTCTTGTGATATGCCAGAGGCAAAGTCCTGAATTGATGGGGATGAAACTGAAGAAGGAGATTGGTGTCAAGGTTTTTGACATCAATATTTGTGTGGAGGAGGGAGGCTGTGTTGTATGAAGCACCTGTGTGGAATATCTCTACGTTTCTGTAGGCAGAGGAGGAGGACCTTTATAAGTGGTAGTAACTTTCAGTGATGCATGGGGAAGGTGTTTGGAGGAATGCTTAGAATGCTTTGATTGAGAATGTTCTACAGTTGATGAAGGTGTTTCAGGGCTGGTTTAGCCAGAAGGGTTGCATGAGTCGGTATCCAATGTTGAGACTGGTGTTGATGTTGAGGAGATGGAGAGAGTGATGGTATCAGGGTGGATACTGTAAAGTATAGCGGACCCTTTTAGGCTCATCATAATAAGGCTGTTCTTGAGGATCGTCAGGTAGATAGGGGTCATATTTAGTAGTATCTATCTCTTCTATCATCTCAGAACTGGTATCAAGAGGATTGTGGATAATAATAGTACTCCCAATGTGGGAGGTCATACAGAACAGGTGATAGATGCCATCTCTTCTTCCGGTGTTTTCTAGGAGAGTGGCAAGATGCATCGGAGCCAGATAGTTCAATTGGAATTGCCCACCTTGATGATGCAGGGCTCGAATGGGCCGAGGCCTGGCTGGAATGAACATCAGCTGGAGAGAGGCCAATACTGTGCGACGGGCTGGAAGTAGAGATGGGTCATCTCTGTCAGAAAGAGAGATAGGAGCATCTCTAGATGATTCTTCCAAGATGGGAGATGGAAGAGTCGGCTGTGGTGGGTCAAGCTGAGTGGACTTCGAGGGTCTTTTCAGTTTCTTTGAAGTCGCCTTGTCTTTTTTCTTCAAAGATTGAAGACTCCAAAGATTGAGTTGAGGTCTTCGTCGTCGACACCAATTTTGATTTCAAGCGGACTTTGACTTCTCCTTATGGTGAGAAGGAGGAATCGCTGGGCTGGAAACAGGCATGGAGGGATTTTGCCAGTTGGGTCGAGGATCTGGAGATTGTGCAGACTCCATAGCAACCAGAGGTGGGTTCAGAGATTTCTCCCAGAGGTAAGATCTCAGTCATTGTAAATGCAGTTCTAGCGCTGGTTTAGTTAGCCTTTTACAGTTGGAGCAGGAGTGTGTCGGATGTTGTTCTCCAAGACAGAAAAGGCAACTGTCATGGCCATCGGTGAGCGGGATTTTATTTGCGCAGAGCACCCACCGCTTGAAAGGTCCGGGGGGGCATAAAAGAGCGGGGAAAGGGGGAGGGAAAAAACTGTCATGGGGGGACAGGATCGGTAAACGTGGACAGAGAAGAAACTGGAATAAACTCACAGGGGAAACGTCCAATAAAGAAAGATGATTGAAAAGGAATTTGAAGAAAATAAACAATGATTCGATGGAAAGTATTAATTTAATAGATCGCTCTTGTTCTCTGAAACAGGTCTAGCCAACATGGCGGAAAAAAGGAAATGAGTGAATCAGTGGTAGGCGGAGCATGTGCTCCACGGGGTAATGTCCCACTAATCATGTGTCTTTAAGCTCCAGAAATGTCTGAGAGGTTCAGCGCAGGCGCAGAACAACTCAGTTGTGTGCTTTCACAGAGGCCATGAAGAAGAAACAGAAAACAAAAAGTGAGCTTTCAATGTTAAAGACCTTCAAGGCTGTGTGTCCAGTTCGCTTCTTAGATGGAAATAATGTTATATGCAAGTTGTTTTCAGCTACCCTGTTTCCCTGAAAATAAGACCTAACTTGAAAATAAGCTCTAGTATGATTTTTCAGGATGCTTGTAATATAAGCCCTACCAAAAAAATAAGCCTGAGTTAAGTGAAACCCCACCCTCCACCACTGTGCAGCAACTAGAAGAAGATGACATGACTGTATTTGAATAAATGTAGATTGCTGAAAAAAATTAAACCATCCACTGAAAATAAGCTGGTTTTTTGTGGGTTTTTGGGAGCAAAAATTAATATAAGACCCTGTCTTATTTTGGGGAAAACATGGTAGTAGTTTGGAATTTATGGCCCAGCTCTTCATTGTCATCTGAACTATATTCCAAGGTCTCTTCCATTTAGCTTGGAAGTATTTAATTACACGTTATTTATATAAAGACATGACTTGTTGCTGTTTAGTCGTTATGTCGTGTCCGACTCTTCGTGACCCCATGTACCAGAGCACGCCAGGCCCTCCTGTCTTCCACTGCCTCCCAGAGCTTGGTCAGATTCATGTTGGCAGCTTCAGTGACACTGTCCAACTATCTCGTCCTCTGTTGTCCCCTTCTCTTGCTTTCACACTTTCCCAACATCAGGGTCTTTTCCAGGGAGTTTTCTCTTCTCATCAGATGGGCAAAGTATTGGAGCCTCAGCTTCGGGATCTGTCCTTCCAGTGAACATTCAGGGTTGATTTTCTTCAGAATGGATAGGTTTGTTCTCCTTGCACTCCAGGGGACTCTCAAGAGTCTCCTCCAGCACCACAATTTAAAAGCATCAGTTCTTCGGTGGTCAGCCTTCTTTATGGTCCAGCTCTCATTTGCATACATTGCTATTGGAAAAACCATAGCTTTGACTATGTGGACCTTTGTTGGGAAGATGCTGTCTAGGTTTGTCATCATTTTCCTCCCAAGAAGCAGGCGTCTTTTAATTTTGTGGCTGCTGTCACCATCTGCAGTGATCATGGTGCCCAAGAAAGTAAAATCTGTCACTGCCTCCATATCTTCTCCTTCTATTTGCTTGGAGGTGATGGGACCAGTGGCCATGATCTTAGTTTTACTGTACAGATCTGAGCTTTACCGTACTGCCTGGTACTGTACTGTACTGTACTGTATGTACTTTTTTTTGCTTTTTTACTGTACAGGGGGTTTGCAGCTTGGGTTTGGGCTAGATGTGTGTGGGGGGGTTATGCTCTGATGGGTCTTGCAGACCGTTTCTGCAAGGGTCTGTGCTGGCTGGTGTGCTCTAAAATGGAGTTTAGACTCAAGTCTCCCCCACCCCCCAATTGTCTTCTGTTTCTCTCTATGCTCTCCAGGTGCTTGGTTTGGTTTAAAATGTGTTTTGTTTAAAAGGTGTTTGGTTTTGTTTAAAAAGTGTTTGGTTTTGTTTAAAAGGTGTTTGGTTTAAAATGTGTTGGTGTAAAATGTGTGGGTTTAGCATCTGTGGGTTTAAAATGTGTTTTAGACTACAAACTCTCTCCTCTCCCCATTGTCTTCTCTCTCTCTGTCTTCTCTCTTTTTTGTGCTTACAAACACAAACCTTTGTCTAAGGGGTCTGTGTGCCCCAATGATGACCTTCTTTCTTTCCTCTTTTCCCCAATGTTCCCTCCCTCCCTCCTTTCCTGCTCTTTTTTTAAACCAAAGTCATCTTAGAATAAGAAAATATTCTCCCCCTAGTGGTAGAGGATGGATTAACCAGTTTTGCATTTGTTCCCATAGGACTTATAACCAGCGCCTCTACATACAAACAAAAAACAGCCGGAACGGATTAATCAGGTTTCAATGAATTTCAATGGGAAATGCTGATTCAACTTACGAACATCTTCTGGGACGGATTAAGTTTGTTAGTCAAGGCACCATTGTACACTGTTTTAACTATACAAATGCAGGAGCAGATGATACCTTTAATCAACCATTAAGAATATCAAACAAAACAAAAAACAGATAGCGAGCTTTCAGTGATAAATCACCTTCTTTAAGGCTGTGCCTCAAATTCTTGTGGGCAGTTCCAAACTTATGTTCTGTTTTTAATGTCCCAAATTCACATGGCTGATGGTGTAGAGGCCAGGTTAGCTTCTTAGATGGAAACAGCTGCAGCATGCACACTGGTTTCAAGCTCTTCTTCAGCTAACAATTTGGAATTTATATTCTATCTCTTAAAACAGAGGACAGTCGCAGGCAATCTGCCCTTCAGCTTCTCCCTTTCAGCCTTTTTGAAACTCATTTCTTTTTAGCTCAGGGAGGAAAGACTGCCCAGTTAATATGGCCTGCCTCTAACAAAGCTGGGATTAGGAATTTAGTTAAACCACCAGGAACAGTCAATTTAACACGAAAGCAAAGCCAAATATATAGTTTTACCTTGTGGATGCTCTCTTTAACATGCAGTACTGCTTGTTTGATGTCAAGAACTCATGTTGGTCTTCAGCTGATGCCCTGATTGGCTATTCTATGGTATCTCAGAGTTCAGGAATAAATCAGGAAAAAGCCACATGGTCATGGAAACAATACAAACGCAGGTGATACTTTTAATTGACCATTAAGAATATAAAATAAATAGTGAGCTTTCGGTGATAAATCATCATCATCATCATGGTTGTGCATCAAGTTCTTGTGGGCAGTTACAAATTTATGTGTTGTTTTTAATTAATTTTCCTGAACACCTTTAACTACTACACCAGTGAGAAAGAAGACTGAAATATTTAATCATCTAATTATAGAGGGAACAGATTGAAGATTTATCTTTTTCCAATGAATTGTGGAAGAAGACATAGTTTTGTGCTTTTAAAGTCACCTGATTACACTAATATGAGTGAAAACACATAGTCTTCATTCCTCCCGTAACATTGATATCAGAATAACAGTGTTAGAAGCTTTAGGCTTCTTTCTTATTAGAGATGATGGCATACTATGTTTTTATTCTCCAGTAGATTTTGCTTTATAGGAATTATAAAAAAATTACTCAGGTGCTGGTTTTATCCTTCATAAAAACAAGTAATATTATTCAGATTAGTTGTTAAAATTATGTTTTAAAACTTACATAAGAGGCTATTTATGTAGAATGGATATAAGGCACAAACCCAGTTACATAGGCCTCAGTTAGTAGAATCCTTCTAAATTTCCTTGTCCATAGAGATCATACTCCTTATAAAGTATATAGTCTTTTAAACGGTTTGGTAGTGGCAAAAATGTCAAGAAGACAGGACAACGTAGACGCAAACGTCCTAAACACTTCCGGATTCTCAGACGGCAAAGATGTTGCAAAGACCGGGCGTTTGCTGAAAATGAAGGAACATCTGTCATTATATATTGCCATGGCCAGAGAAGATTCCAATATAAACCAAAATGATTTAGTGTAACATTAGATTTTATTCATCAGAACAAAACATCCTGCCTGCTTTTATCCATATTCGGTAACTGATTTAATGGTGACATTCGTATCAATAATCTACCATAGAGCATACCATGTCATTCAGTTTTGAAATTCACATTTCTATACATGCTTGATGCTTACTCAAAATTGCGTTGATTTCTGGCCATAGCTTTTGCTCTTGAAGAACAACTTGAAGCTTAGAGCAGATTCTGATATGGTCGACATAATCTAGCATGATACGCACTACTTTTCCAGATAGGTGCCGTAGCCAGGACAAGGTTATCACTTCACAGAACTGAGAAAAACAAAACACGAGACTACAAAAATGAACATTTTATAGTAATAAAATTCCCCTGAATAAATAATTGGCTAACTCCCACCCTGATGAAAACAAAGCAAAGTTGTGGGTGCAAGTCTCCAGCAGTCATGCAGTTTAGTAAAACTAGTAACAGGTACATTTAGGATAAGGCAGCACTTGCCATTTGATATGCAAAAGGTGGTTTTTAAGAACAGCATTCAGCTGTACAATCCCGTGTTTTCCATAAAACATTAAAGTGGATAGATCATGCTTGTTGGTTCTCCATGTTACAGTTCTGACTCTGGTTGTTTTTAAGGGTTTCACCTCCTACATACATTCACTCCCACTTTTGGAGCCCAACTGGAATGGAAACAGCCTAGGCAATTTGCAGGAATGCAGACCTTGCTCCTACCCATCAGAAGTACTTACCATTGTGTCTTTGATAACAGTTGAGGTCCACCCCTCAAACATGTACTGGGAGTGTACATTGTCTCCATGAGGACAGTCAAAACACTGGTGAACATTGAACCCATAATTCAGCAACATCCTTAACATGACTTCATCTTTCAATGTATACTGCAGAGCTGATGGGAAATGTGTTGTATTAACCCTACAGAAGTAGTTCACATTAGCCCCATGGCGAAGCAGGAGGTTAATGAGCTCATAGCTGCCCATTCTCAAGGCCAGTTGGAGACAGTTCACTGGATCTTGGTTTGGAAGGGCTCCAGCCTCCAGAAGCATCTGAGCTGAGGTAAGATCTCCATTAGAGACTGCAAAATACAAGGCTGATTTCCTTTCATCGTCATAACCTTTGCGAATTCTCTGATGTAACATAAAATTGGCGTCAAAGCCAGATTTGAGAAGGAATTCAAGGCACTGAGGATGTCCTCCTGCTGCAGCTGAGTGAACTGGACTGATCCCACTCTCCTTTATGGCAGAATAATTTGTCACTGGAACCAAGATCTGCAAAGCTCTAGGGAGTAAGGTAAAAATAGAATATTTGTCAAGATCAGTGTGTCTGCAAGTAAAATGATGGAAAGAGAAAGACCAACACAAGGACTTACTTAAGCCACCATGAAGTAGTGAAAAAGCCAAAAATTATAATGAGGATCTGTACGAAATTTTATTGGAACACACTGATTCCATCCCCTCAGTCACACACTTTAGCTGAAGAAGTACACTTTTGTACCATTAAAAAATAAAATAAACTGGCTCCAGGAATTTACTGTTGCTTTTGTAGGTGCAGAAGCCATATAAGTGCAACTGCACAGACACTCTGAAGAAGAATACTGTTTTGGAATAATCCTATCTGCAGAACCTCCACCCAAACCATGCAATCAGCTGCAGAATTTACTATATTGCCACTACATTTTCCCCACCCCAGTCACATGAACTGAGTGAGCTGCTTCTAACTCACAAAAAGTGTCCTCTGTAAGCAGCTCTGTGGATAGGCAAATGACCTGAGTGCTTTGGTACATTAGCATCAGCTCCATAGTCCAGTAAGAGAGAGACACAATCTGGATTTCCTCCTCCAGCGGCTTCAAAGAGTATGGATGCACAGTCAGATGCCTGCGAGAGAACATTGGCGCCTGAGGGGGAAAGAGCGGCAGAGGTGTAAAATGCAATTGTGAACAGTATATTCGAAACCGGAAAGATCTCCAGCTGTGGCAGGAATGCAAAAATTCAGCACCGAAAGACAGTGGTGGTGTCTCTGGTCATTTTGTGGTTGTACTGGATCAATCATTCTGGTATTTTTGTTGCAAATTTGAATAGATTGTCCCAGTGTTTACAGTAACACAAGGGGAGGGCATTTGTTGCTCGATATACTGGGATGCACTACATTGTCCCAAAACCTACTGCCTGTCCATGCACCTCCAGATTGTTCCCTGATACCTCACTCCTGGCACAGATCCATGGTATTATGAATCCTAGTTCTTTCAGAAAGAACTCTGTTGAAATAAGTTTTGTCTAAAACAACTCGGGGATATGAAATATAGGAATACTGCAATAGAATAAGTCTCAAGAAAGAACCGCCATAGTTAAAGCAAAGCAAAAAGCAAAGCGTGCTGCTTATATACCGCCCCATAGCGCTTCAAGCACTCTCTGGGCGGTTTACAAGTTAATTATGCAGGCTACACATTGCCCCCCCCCCCCAGCGAGTTGGGTACTCATTGACCTCGGAAGGATGGAAGGCTGAGTCAACCTTGAGCCGGCTACCTGGGATTTGAACCCCAGGTCGTGAGCACAGTTTTAGCTGCAGTACAGCGTTTTAACCACTGCACCACGAGGCTCCTACCTAAAAGAAGTTCAGCGCAACACATGCCCATGTGTATCCCCCAGTGCTATCTTCGAGCAAAAATGTGGTCCTCCTACTAGACTGGTATGATGTCATCTACTGAATCTGAGACATTTTGAAGGCTTTTGAAAGAATATCAGCCCTTCCTAAGTTCAACTGGAACCCAGACCCTCCTTTGTAGTGTAAGCTGCACTTATAAAAAGTTTCTATTACCTTTTGCCACTACCATCCGACAAGCTATGCTTCTGTCTGCAAACCATTTGCCCAATCAAATCTCCCTTCCCAGATAAAACCTATCAGCAGCCTACTGCTTCTGCCACTTCTCCCTGTACCATCAGATTGCCAGCACAGCCCCCCCCATTCCTTCTAGCTTTGGACCCTTGGCCATTTCTTCTTTGTCCTCTGCCTAATACTTCTGGTTTGAAATTAGACTAGAGTATTAAGCTGTCAAAAAGGCTTCTTTCAGATGAGGTCTGAACTATTCCTGACCAATGTTCAGATAAGAGAGACAACAGAAAACAAGCAAGCAAACAAATAGGCACAGCAAGTCAATTAAGGGAAATACATTCCTGCATGTTGTAATTTCATAATTCCCTTTGCAAACAGGTGGTTGGGTTGTGGGATCTAGACAGTGTTTGAATTTTAAACACAGAATTGTATCTTAGCTCAGTGACTTTCTGTTCAATATCAGTATTTTATTGCTCAAGTAAGATCTTTTGGACCCTTGAATGACTACTGTGGAATGAGTGGACAGTATTTTTGAATAAAAAAAAGGAAAGGAAAAAAAAGTTGTGTCTTGAATAAGAACACCAAATATACTAATAAAAATATAGACCAAGCACATTTAACTTAGGAGAATTTACTTGTAACTTCACTATAAGCTATGGCCCCTCCTTGTTCATTTACAGACTATCCAAAGCTCTGTTGACTTGCAGGGACTATATACTTTCAATGAATATGACAAGACGTACAGGAGAAGATCTATGGAGATTTTCACCATCAGCACTATGTAGAGTATTCGCGAAGGCTTTCATGGCCGGGATCTAATGGTTGTTGTGGGTTTTTGAGGCTCTTTGGTCGTGTCCTGAAGGTTGTTCTTCCTGACGTTTCGCCAGTCTCTGTGGCCGGCATCTTCAGAGCACAGAGTGATCTCTGAAGATGCCGGCCACAGAGACTGGCAAAACGTTGGGAAGAACAACCTTCAGAACACGGCCAAAGAGCCTGAAAAACCCAGAACAACCACTATGTAGAGTATTTGACCTTGGCCATGCCCCTTTAACTGAAAGCAGCTTGCACTTCTGAAATGCTGGATTAATACTTTAATAAATGAACTCTGCATTTAACAAGAGTGTATTTTGACAAGTTCTAAAAATAATTAGGCCTAACCTACATATCCAACTTCCAAAGAATTGTTTGCATGTTCTTACCTTTACGTAATAAGATCTCCAGAATTTCTGTATGCCCGTTCTGTGCTGCCAGGGCTAGAGGTGTGAGCCCATAAGAACTCGGAGGATCTGGGTCTGCTTTAGCAGAAAGCAGAAGCTCTACTATGTCTTTTAGACCTAATCTGGCTGCCTCATGTAAAGCAGTCCGCTTGTTAACACACTGTAGATTGATATCGGCACCAAACTGTATCAGCAAGGAAGCCATTTCATACGATCCATGTGTAATTGCTGCAAAAGATTATGTTTGGGAAAGGAAACAAAGACTTCTTTTAAAAGATGCTGAATTGAAATGCTTATTATCTCTTAAAACCATGGCAGGATCAACTTTTGCTTAGTTAAGTGATACATGGCAATAAAGGTCATATAGCATCATGAGAACTAATGTTAGAGAACCAAATGATTTACTCAGTCCTGGTTTTTAAAATCTCAGCAGATATATTAATCTGTTTTGGGACAAGGTGTTTCAGTGGGGGGCTTTGTTATCCTTCAGGATGGTGCATGAAGAAGGAGAAAATACCTCTCCAAATTGAAGAAATAGCAAGGGATCATGGCGAGGCTCCTAGCCCAGAAATCAGCAGATTGAGGGTATCCTGACTGAGGTAGAGCCAGTTTTCTGTGTAAAGAAAACTATTGTGCTCTCAGCTTGGGTGGCAGTTTTAAAGGCCAGACTTAAAAGCAAAACCTTTGCCACTGTATGAATCTTCCTCTCCAATTTAACTGTTTTCAGAGAGGCAGCCATATTAGTCCATTTCTGTGACAAGAACAAGAAAAACATAACTATTGTGGAGCCTTTGAGACTAAAAATGTCCCTGTAAGCATGCCTTAGCTCACGTGTCTGAAAAAGCGGATTACAGTCCATGAAAAATGTATTTGTCTCAAAAGTGCCACAGTACATATGCACATGATACATTTATTGCTTCTTCTTCAAGTAACCTGATTCTGTGGGCTATCAGCCTTGCAGGAAGAGAAGCATCTCAATGTAAGTGGAGACTACCAGCGATTTGATGCAGCTGCAAATCAGTTAGCCCATTAGTTCACACAAGGCCAACTTTGCTCAGGAGCATCTAACTTTACCATCAACAATGGCAACTCATTATTCATGGGGGTGGGAATTTTAAGCTCTAACTTGCAAAGCTAGCTGAATGGTAGTGGTGATGGTGGTAGAGAGCTGAGTTACAGGTTTTAAAAAAAGTAATTTCCTGAGCAGACTATACCATCAATCCTCCTTTCCGTATCTGCCTCATTGATGTCCACAGAATACCCTGTAATCAGAATCACTGTAATGTCACTGTTGCCAGAACACTGCATCAGTGCACACCACTACGTCGCTGTGATGCGTCCTGTGACCAAGGGATTTTTAAGCCTTACGCAAAAGCCAAGGTGAAGGTGGAGAAAAAGGCTATTGTGGTAAGCAAAGATGGTGGAAAGAAAGGGGGTTTGGAAATGTGTAAGGCACGAATAGGGGGACAGCAGGAGAGCAGAAGCACACTTCAAGAAGGATGCTAACAAATTGGAACAAATTCAGAGAAGGGCGACAAGGATGATCAGGGGCCTGGAAATCAAGCCTTATGAGGAAAGGCTGAAAGAACTGGGCATGTTTAGCCTTGAGAAAAGAAGACTGAGGGGTGATATGATAGCACTTTCCAAATATTTGAAAGGCTGTCTGTCATACAGAGGAGGAACAAGATTTGTTCTCGATCATCCCAGAGTGCAGGACACGCAACAATGGGCTCAAGTTAAAGGAAGCCAGATTTCGGTTGAATATCAGGAAAATCTTCCTAACTGTTAGAGCAGTACGACAGTGGAACCAGTTACCTCGGGAGTTGGTGAGTGCTCCAACACTGCAGGCATTCAAGAAAAACTTGGATACTCACCTGGCAGATATGCTTTGATTGTATTCCTGCACTGAGCAGGGGGGGTGGCCTTGATGGCCTTGTAGGCCCCTTCTAATTTCACTTTTCTATGATTTCTATGATTTTCAAGCCTTACAAAGGGCAGCTGTATTCCAGATCTTTGCATGAAATAATAAGAGAATCTTCTAGATGCACAACCTGTTTTTCATACAGCCACAGTAGTCTGCAAAAACTGCCAGATAAACAATATAATTTGATTTACCAGTAAATAAAGCCGAGTCTCCCTCTTCATTCTTAACATTGGGGTTAAATCCATTAAGGAGCAGAAAGTGCACATTTTTCACAAGACATTTGTCTACTGCTACGAACAGAGGAGTTTCTCCTTTCAAATTTGTCTCTTGCCACACAACAGGGTGTGAAGCTGAAAGATAACCATGAGAAATGGAGAAGTATTTAGACTTCTCATCAGCAATCAATGTTAGGTTGAGAAAAAAACAAAGCCCACATAGTGTTCACCTTTCAGAATGATTTCAAGAATATTCTTGTTTGGTTGGGCTGCAGCTTCATGCAGAGGAAGGCAACCTTCTGCATCTGTTTCCCGAAAAGCAGAGCCATTCCTCATCAGCTTGAGCAAAACTTCTTCTTCGCCTGTTGAGTGTGTGAACAGTCAGAACAATTGGTATATATGCTCTTTAAAGCCAGCATTCTAAATATTAATGTAATCTTACTGAATTTAGCAGTGGGGGACACTGGAGTTTTGAGTATTTTTGTTCACAGTTGTACCCAGAGCTACACTTGGGGCCTGAGAATTAAAATAATAAAAAAGGCTGCTTCACATATACATTATTTGATTTCTGAGCAATAGATGGTTTGTTATGACCTGTGATTCAAATCCTAAGTAATCCTCCAATGAAACCAAAGCAAATACTTAACTCTCTGAATTGCAGTGACTATCTCCCTGTGTTTTTCACTTGTGGGAAAATTAAGGCTGCAAAGAGAAAAAAAAACAAAAGAGTTGTTAAACAAATCATCTCCATTCTCATACTGCTTCTTAGTCTATGAGGTAAAAAATAGAGGGGAAAAGTTTAGATCCAATTGTTGTTACACGCTGTCCAGTTGCTTCTGACTTTAAAGGGGACATATTTGTATTCTTGTGGCTCTGAGATGCAATCCTACACGCTCTCCAGAATAAGCTCCTGTTTGCTATTTGCAAGACCAAGCAAAGGAATCTGCTAATTTTCTGATGTGCATATTAGACATTTCCCTCCCTTTTCAAATCCCTTTCCCTTTTCACATCGATTCGGAAAACCAAATGATTCAACTCCCCTTATCACAGGCACATTTGTGGGCCAGGATCAGAAGAAGCGGGACACTGATCCTACTGACAGCTTACCAGGATGGCTGGAGGTTGTGGGGAGAGGAGGATGGGCAGCAAGTGCGATGCCAAGGCTCTTTGGTCCGGTCTTCATGCTCTCTTGATTGGGAGTCTTAATATTGTAATATCTTGTGCTGCAAAATTTTAGCCTTCCAAATTTCACAAGATCTCATCAAGTTTGTTGGATAGGAAACCTACAGGCAACACCAGGAATATCTAGGAAGGACTAGGGAAAACTCCTACCTGAAAACCTGAATGGTTGTTGGCAGTCAGAGTCAACAGTGCTGGAATATACAGCCTAGCAGTCCTACTCAGTATAAGGCAGCCTCTCATATTCCTATATTCTTCCTCTGCCTTTAACAATTATTCCATTTAGCAGCATGCTTTATAGCAGTGGTCCCCAACCTTGGGCCTCCAGATGTTCTTGGACTTCAACTCCTAGAAATCCTGGCCAGCAGAGGTGATGGTGAAGGCTTCTGGGAGTTGTAGTCCAATAACATCTGGAGGCCCAAGGTTGGGGACCACTGCTTTATAGCAATATTGTGATCCTTTATCTTGGCTCCAGCATGTATCTTCCAAACTGTTGCTGCTGGCCTCAAAGGAAGGGGAAGCAACAGTCAAGCGGCATCTGCGGTCCTTAAATGTTGCTCCAAGAGTTCCTTCCCTCCAACCACTATCTGCTATTCTAAAAAGTAGCAGCCCTTCCAAAGGGCTCAAAACCAGCTCTAGTACCTGTTGAATGTATTACATGTAGAGATGGAGTATTTCACCGCTGCCGCGAGCTGCACGGAGCCTTCTGTCACAATCCCAACGTGGTCCCTGCTTTTTTCACCAAACAACGAACTCACGCTACGTGCCCCTCAGCTGCCACCAGTTGATT
The DNA here is from genome assembly GCF_051106095.1 of Pogona vitticeps. Taxonomy (NCBI): domain Eukaryota; kingdom Metazoa; phylum Chordata; class Lepidosauria; order Squamata; family Agamidae; genus Pogona; species Pogona vitticeps. The sequence goes on along the minus strand of NC_135784.1, from coordinate 65,513,981 downwards.
ACATCAACATTACCTATTATTAATGATAGATGTCCAGGCCATATGTCATTTTAAAAGAACCTTCAAGTACCTAGGAGTACATTTCGATGAGAAAAACTACTGGAAATCCCAGATACACAGCACCAAAATATCGGTTCAGAAATCTAGTCATGCTTTGGCCCAATTTTTCCATTCTAAAGATGGTAATCCCAGCTTTAGAAGTATTTTCAGGGAGGGCGATCTCTCAAATGCTTTATGGAATTGAGATCTGGGGTATGAATCACAATAACCTACACCATCTTGAAGTAGGAAAGAACAAGTTTCTGACACATCCGCGCAGCACCTCGGGGGATCCCGGCAGCTTTTCTGAGAACAGAGACAGGCATGGTGTCCATTAAAGCCAGGGCAGCTCTAACCATATTCTCCTGCTGTTAAGAGGGTGATGGACATGTCTGATCACCATCTACCTAAATGCTGTATGGTAGAGCAATGGAAGAGTGGTGGCTGAGCAACTTCAGTTCAAACCTTATTAAAATCTAAATCCCTCTCCTCAGACATTTTTGTTTTTTCTGGGGTTAAAAGAATGTTGAGGGATTGGATCTACAAATTGAATCTTACTTGTACCAACTGCTGAAAATAAACCACTCAAGGGCACAATACTTACATAGACTTACTTTTGCCTCCCTGAGAACAGCATTCACAGAACTTCGTTTTCAAGCCATGCCAATTGCTGTCTTAGACAGCAGGTACATGAATGCCCCTAAGGATCTAAGGCTGGGTATTTGCAGAGCAGGTGAGATAGAGGATGTTGTTCACTATTTACTCAACTGTCAGCTCTATCAAAACCCTAGAGAAAAATTCCTGGAAAACATTTTGACTGCCCTACAGGAGGAAAGTACTCAGATAAAGGTGGGCAGGTTAATTTTGGACTGTGACCCATATGTTACATACAGAACAGCGCTGTTTGTAAAAGCAGCCAGAAATATCCACTATAATTTCCTGAGAGCCATCACGATCAATTGTGTGAGGGACTCCCAGATATGAAAAGGGCAGCGACACGTACCCTCCTGATTTTCTCTCTCTCTCATTATTTTACATGTCTGTGATTTTATCATGATTTTACATGATCATATTTGTATCTCAATCAATTGTGACGGCTTTTAGCCAACACAATAAACTTAAACTTGGAACTTGGAAAAGAAACAAATATTGTTTATTGTTACAGATGTTGGTAGAATAAGCAATGTTGTTAATTCTTAAACAAACATTCTCTTTTATCCCTCTCAACCACCACTCTCCCGCCCAAATCCCCAAACTCTCTCAACTCTCTAACTCAGAGGTCCCCAACCCCCAGTCCGTGGCCCGGTGATGGTCTGTGGCCTGAGCCAGACTGGGCTGTGAAGACAGACCTCCCGCCCCCCGCATGCACTCACCCCCGCACAGCCTGTTTGTGCCTGCGTGCGCGCTCCAGCATGTCTGTGTGAGTGCCATGCCGCTGTTTGTGCATGTGCATGAGTGTGAGCACGCCCGCACAAGCACCACACTGCCATTTATGCATGTGCATGAGCATGCATGTTTGTGCATGAGAGCATGCTCATTTGTGCATGCGCACAAGCGTGGGGGTGCCCCGGCTTCCCCAGCCGGTCTATGGGGTGAAAAAGGTTGGGGACCCCTCCATTCACCCTCCTCTTGCTGAGTCTTATATTTTGTGACTCCGCCCCTCCAGCACTCCCATTAGTCTATGCAGATAACATATGAATATTCATGACCTCAGCGGACACCACACCTTCCTATCGCTCCATTGCTTGCAATGGATTAGCCACTCTGTGACCTGACAGAGAGGCTCATTCTGGTATCCGCCCAGGTCATAAATATTAATGGGCTATCTGCAAGTACCAATGAGAGTGCTGGAGAGGCAGAGTCACCTGATGTAAGAGTCTCTGCAGGAGGGGGAGATGGGAGGATTTGTGGTTTTGGAGTTTGGAGTGGAGAGAGGGTTGGCAGTTGAGAGTGGATGAAGTAGGGTGTTCTGTTACAAATTAACAACATTGATTGTACCTTCATCACCTGTAATAAGAAACAACTTCTATTTGGTTCTTTTTAAAATGACACATTGCCTGGGCCTCTGTCATTAATAATAAACAATATTGATGTAGTCAACTGGTGGCAGCGACACGACATGTAGCTTGTGCCCTTTCCTTGGTGAAAGAACCAAGGAACATGTGGGAATGTGACACTTGTCATCCCGCCTTCTGCCAGGACTGGTAATCTATCGCGAGCAACGGAACGGCAGGAAGGCTCCGTGCAGCTTGCAGCAGTGGCGAAATTGTGAGTGGTTGGTCTGGCCCCAGGGAGCTGGACCTTTGTTATCTGCACCTGTGGGGGGGATTTCATACACAAATACCCCATCTCTAATTAAACTGAAGTGACTTTGTGCTAAGTTTTATGAAAAAGAAAGAGCATTTGCTTTTTCCTCTTTCCTCCCAGTTCCTTTCCCTCTTCTGAAGTGTAGGTTTCAAACCTGTTAGCAGGAACTGCCTCAATTGGAATGGTAAGGCCTTCTGGTGGGCTCTTTGGATGAAGAGTGTAACAAGAAAGAAAGAATCACTGAACATTGTTCTGCAAACAATTAATTTTAAAAAAACCTATGTAATGACAAACTATAGGCTTTTGTGCCAGTCACATCACAGCTACTAGAAGCAAAATTCAAGACAACATACCTGTCATTCTTTGATGTAGTCACTGTTCCCTTCTTGTGACTATCCTGGAAGCTTTGTTGAATGACGTACTGTGTAGGTATATCATCATCAACATCATCATCATATGTATTTGTACTATCGTACATATTAAAACCATGTAACTTGGATCATAAAACTCGGGTGAGATTAAATAGTTGTTAGATTATTCTGTTGTTCCTTCTTCTGTAACCATATACATGGGGAAGAGAAGATGTAGTGATAAGCTGAATGACCAAAGTGGTCAAAACAATAAAAGCACAAGGACAAGATAAGTCAGGACTGCAATGATTTCTGATTGATTGAACAAAACCAAACAAAAGTGATCTCTGTATCGTAGGTACTGACTCAACTGGCAGACGTTTTGGAAAAAAGATGATTAGCATTCTTCTTCAAATCATCTACTGTAGTTCTGGCTCTCCATGTACAAATTTCTAGTGCATAGTTGGAAGATGTGCTCCTTGAAGTGATAAAAGATGTCTGCTTTTCATAACTCAAAGTTGTTTTCCACCATGTAGTTTGTATTTAGCAAGTTTTGCTTTCTGATTTATCATTCACAGGTAAACGTAATGTTCAAATCTAGTTTATGAAGCACATATTAAACCTCTATTGGTGAGAGGGAAAACATTAAAACCAGGGAATACGAATTTCCCTTAACATTTTTTTGGCATATAAGAACTAATAATTCTGTGCCATCAGGTGATTCCAACTTATGGTGACCTTTTCTAGGTATAGAAATGGGTCGACATATGGATGCACAGGAAAATAATACACTCAAAGGCTATGCTAACTTCCAAGATTCCTGACATGGCTTCTGCTTGATCAGAGGTACTTTTGGTACCTGATAGTTAGCTGCTTCCTGTGTTAAATACTGTTGTGAGCATTTTCACAATGTGAAGATTTGGTCTCCTTCTAGTCAAAACTAACGTTTTGGACAATGTTAACTTTGTCTAATGCAACCACATAAAACTACCAAGCTTCCAAAACATTATTGGAAACACTGGCTTTAAAAAAACAAAAATAAAGTCCATAAACAATACAGAATTGGCCTGAAAAACCATGATCACATTTCTAAATAGCACCAGATTTTTTTTAAACATTGGGTCAGCACCGGACTCTTTAACATTTTTAAGATCTATGTACTGATACCAAAACAATACTAAATTGTAGCACTGCCTGACCATAGAAATTGGAATAAAGAAAATTTAGTGTCAACCATGTACACTGCTGCAAGTCATGTAAAAATTATCAAAATTATTCAAATAGTCATAAAACTAATAAGAAAAACCTCAGCATCTAGTTTACCTTTGGATTTGTTACATTTGGATTACATACTTGATCCGGTGGATTAAAAACCATTAGACTTTAGTAACAATAGAGACTGTATTTAACATTTAACAATTTAAAATTGAAATAATGGAGAAAATAGTTGACTGAAGAGAAACCAGACTAAATTCAATTGATAATCTTAAACATTGGAATCTTGTCCCCATTATGTCACCAACTGCTATTCAGGAAAGTTTGGAAATACTTTCACAGCTCTCTGTATGTATCGTTAAGTTGTTGGTATGCATAAAACAATTATGATTATGAATGCAGTTTAACATTCTTTAATTTATTGTTTTATGAGCATAGAATTTTATTCATTGTCTTCTCCATTCCTTGTTTTTAATAGCCCTCAAAGGTGGCCACAAGTTACTCAATTGGCCAAAACACATTAAGCACTTTTAGTGAGTCAACCCATTTCCCCACAATTTGAGATTACATCTCTTCTTTAATTTTGTTTTTAGAAAATATTTTCAGTTTCTTTTGGCTTTCACTACTTCATTAAAATAATATATACAAAACTGGAACAAGATAGGCTGTAACATGTGAGAACTACACTCAGCTCAGTGGCAACAGTCTGATTGTTATGAATGCCTCTGGACCATATCAGTTTCCCCAGTTTGAAAAACAAACCATTATCCTATAAACTGACTAAAAACATTACTGGTTAAAACAACGAAATGAACTAATGTAGTCACTAACACAGGATCTTTTCCTCTCCCTTTCACATGTGAATGTGAGCAATTCCTTCCAACGGACTCCCTCTCCTCCCTCAATGGCATTTTTGAACCTGTTCATAGTTCTTGATTAGGTGGGTCATAGACTGGGGTCATGTCCACTTAAAATAAGACTTTAATGCAGTGGTTCCCAACCTTGGGTTAACCCAGCCTTCACCACCAGCTATTTTGGCTGAGGTTTCTGGGAGCTGCAGTCCAAGAGCACCCGGGTTACCCAAGTTTGAGAACCACCGTTTATAGCAAAACCACACAACATTTAGCCCCATAAACTAGATTTAATAAAGGGACACAGAAAGGTAAGGAGAGACAAGAACAGATACTTATAGTACCAAGCTGATTCTCTGTAGAAAACACAGGCACTTACCCTGCATATTGAATTTTTTCTCTCTCTGAATCTTTTTCTGTTACTCTTTAGGAAATACTTTTATATATTGAAAAGAAAGCTTCAGGGTTTTGCCCATTCATATGTGAAAAAAGTTACAAATGTTTTAAAATTAAGTAGGTGATAGGCAATTTGAAAACAGGAAGTTATTTATCCACACATTTGCCACATTTAATGCCATATCAAATACTGAGAAACTGGTACCACTTAAGAACCACATCAAAACCAGCAAAGCATGCAAAGAAGCACCTTTTTTGTACTCTGGCTTGAACAAGATTTAACGAAATTATAGTACTACATGGAGACATTTAAATTCTTACTGTTCTTGGGAAAATATACTGTATACTGTTAACATTTCACATATGTACATGGTTTTAAAACACGACAGCACTAAACATTCTTCTCACCTTTCTTCCACATTCAGAACAGAAAAGACTTCATAGTCTAGATAAGTGTTAAGACTAAATGTGACGTTTGATGTATTGAAAAGTGATCCTCTGCTTCTTGCATAGTCCATATCCATTAATAACTTACTATAAATACCTGACCACGAGACTCGCTGTGAGGATTACATGCAGGTCACCAGTATTCAGAGACATGACCCTGATTTAAGTAAAAAAGATCAAACAGAGAGACAGCCCTCATCAAGATAGCTACATGTCATTAGAGGTAAAGAACAGAACTAGCAAATGCATGCGCTTGTACTTAAGTTTTTAACATAAATAGTTTGTATCAGATGAAAAATCACAGCTGACCTTTCAGATAATCTCCCACCTTTTGTACACAATGGGACATGCATCACCCAAATTAAACTATTTTTAATTCAGCTCCAGTTATTTTATGGAAGAGGATTAAACATCTCCTTAGTTCTGCCACTGAACTCAATAATACTTAACTGTGCTTAACTCTGGCAAGACATATTTAATGTTATTTCAGATAAGAAAATATTGTGCTCTGCTTTATTTACATATTTTTCCAAGCTGTTGTACCTGAATCAGCACAAATTATTTATCAATATAACATCATAGCCTGTCATTTTTCCATCTTTTAGTTGAAAAAACAAGACAGAAAACATTTTAATTATGTCTCTTTCCTTTCTCCACTCTCTGGAAGTAAAGAAGCTCCATGCTTCTCCAAGATTTCCTCTGAAGCTCTGGGCGTTGGGTTACTGACTTTCCACAACAGGTGTTTTAGCACTGAGTGTGTTCCACTGATGGGTAGCTGGCACTAGTACATATTGACTATTATCTTCCAGGTACCAAGCATTGGTAGTGATTACTACTATTAGCTAAATTCAAAGTTTTGGAACAGAATTAACAGGTCCAACTGTCTCACTTATGATACAAATTTGATGCTGCACTATATGTGTTCTATTTCCATATAATGTGATGACTTTGATCCAAAGAGTCTGATTGGATATGAAGGGTAACTGTATTGTTTTGGAAAAGGTATATTAGTTAATGTAATGGCATGACAATTTTGTACTTGCCACTGGCTATGTTTGAATGCTTGTACCTTTCATCAATGAAATAAAGCTTTTGAATGACCTCACTTATTCATGTGCTTGGGCTTCTCACCTTTCCCTCAGCAAGGGAAGACCTAGGGGCTCACAAAAAGGTTTTCAGGCAACATTACCATGCCTACTGTCTGACGTAGCTGGCATTTTTGGCTTTCCTCTGATGTCTAGCACCACTTCTCTGGCTGTTCCTGACAGAGCACGTTACCATAGTTTCTGGAGACTTAAGGACGCCTAATCTAATGTGCCTGCCAATAGGAAAGAGCAGCAGGAAAGCAAGCAGCAGGAGCATGGTGACATCCCAGCACTGATTAGGTCACTATTTGCATGTTGATTAGCAGCTTTTCTACTAACAGTTAAAGTTCCAAGGTCAGCTGCCTCATGGGTCATAAACTAGACAGGCAACAGCAACTCCAGGCATCAAGCAGTGCAGAAGCTAAACAAAAACAAACACACGAATCAGATACCTTTCCAACTCCAGAAGACATCCTGGCACTGGACTAGGCTGTTGTGGAGAGAGGAAATACAGTAAAGAGGAACTGAGGAAAGAGGAGAGCCCATGTGGTGTGGTGGACAGAGTGCCAAACAAAGACTCAGGAGACCAGGATTATAAAACATGGGAAATACACCTGTCCCATGTGGTCTTCTAAAAACATTCTAGCCACTCTAGAAGCTCATACATCAACGTAAGACTGTGTGCATACTACTGTAATCAAATCCAATCATGTACATACAGTTTGCAAATCCATGCATAAATGAGAAAGACAAAAAGAGTATGGAAATGGCTTTCTTTGGAGCCATCCCTTTTGCAGTGCTTCACAGTGGCAATTTCTAAATGTTTGGCATCATCCTCACCTCTGTTGGCAGAAAAGGAGAAGAATGTGTGAAGTTGACTTTGCTGGTGTACATGCATGTCTATGGGTGTTTATCTGTGTGCTGATATGTTAGTAACTGGAGCTATGTGTGCATATGTCTGAAGGATCTGTGCATGTCAGAGAGGTGGGAGGTGAGAATAGTTTCATTTGGAGCAATTCTATAGAATACTGGCAGTCCCACTTCCTATGCTCCAGATCAGATACAGACTGGTAGGGGCCATACCTAAAGACTGCCTCTTTTCCAGTACAGTATGTTCTGCAGAAAAATTCTGCATGATCAGACCTTTCTGCAGATGAAAAGAACATCCATTTATACAAGCTGGGTTTGGAGTCACGCCATTAGCTGTGTATAAGAGTTAAAGTTGAGAGAAAGAAGCAGAAGGATGCAGGTTGTTCTTTACCAACTTCAGAACTAATACACTGATGACACACTGAGTCAAAATACACACTAAAATTGATTCTTTTATTATACAAGAACAGAAACATACACCCACATTTTTACAGAGAAATAATGACTATGTAGTGCAATAAATTTAGAAACTCGTGTTATCAAAAGCTGGTTGTTTAACGAAAGGATACAAACATATGCACTCCTGCCTTGTTTGATTCCAAATCTTACAGAATCAGTCATCTAGCTGGCAAAGCAGAGCAACCCCTCTTTTAATCCAGTGCTGGACTGGTTTATCAGTTAATAGCATTAATGCAATAACAAAGTTAGTAGAATGCCCAGTGGTTGAAAGGGTTCCTTTACGTTCACTTGTCTTGTAGAGCGGACACATGTAGGCATTTGTTTTCTTTATGTCTGCTTTTTTTGCTTTAAGGACAAAAGGGGAAAAATATGTTACAAATTATAAATGGAACTACTGTACTTGTACAAAATGTGTTTCTCTTCCTTTTAACTGTGTCAAGCACATTGTTCAACTTCATTTGAACAACTAGAAATAGACTACACTGGAACACACCACAGCCAACTTCTAACATCAGTAAGATCTTGGGTAGCGCTTAAGACAGACTGGGAAACCAATTTATGGTTTCTGTCTTTGTTTCTGTCTTTGTGGCACTGGGCCTAGAAATGGCCAGAAACAGCCTTTAAAAAACAAAACCCTAACGTGCATATTATCACCCATGGATAACTACACCAAGCCTCCCATCTGTACAGTAACTGGGAACCGTTCTATGCCAGTGGCATTTTTGTTCCATACAGGACAGCCTGGCATTCAAAATAAGTGATGGGTCCTACAACGTTGGCAGACTGCAAACCTGATCCTTACATATGGAGGCATTAATTCCTTTGCCTGTAGCCTAAAATTAAGCGCAACAATTTCATGAGGTGGCTCAATTTTTTTTTGTCACTGACACTAAAGCATATACTGTATGTCCAATGAAACAGAGTGCAGCATCTATGTAATCTCAGCTCACACATGTGTAACAGTTACTTCACATGTAAAATGGCTGCATGCAACTCTTAGAGGCTTGCAATGTGGTCCAAACAAGAGACCAGGCCACTTCTCTTTCTCCTAGCCTAGTCTAGGAAGGAAGAAACATGCATTGCTGACAGAGCCATGAATTTCTGGTGACATAAACCACTGACTTTCAGTCTGTGCAAAATATTTAGATACACTGAAATGAAATCTACAGTTTGAGTAAAAATTACAAAGTCACAGAATGAAAACCTGAATGGGATCTGCATATTGTTATAAAATAAGAAGAATGAAACAATGCTAGTAAACAATTTGCCATGGTTCGATTTTACTTACTTGGTTTTATCCAAATAATCGGCATCGTGTCAAAGAGTATCTTAGGGTGTTGTTCACCTAGGAGGCCTCTGGAGAAATAAACAAATCATCTGTGAAAAAAATCTAAAAATAACAGACATAGCAATAGAATTTGTGTGGGATGGTGTAAGAAAATCTGACGAAAGAATAGAAATAAGAAAATGGAAAAATAAAGAACCATGTGAAAGAAGCTCCAGACAATGTTAGATGGAAGCTCAGAATGTGTTCATACAGTGATACTTCACACCAACTTAAAAGTATAAGTTGCTACTGTAAGCACTGTAAGGTACTACTACCTTTGGGATATATGCCTAATACTCCTACATTTAAAGCAGAAATTTGGCTCTAAATTCACTGAACAAATAATATTTCATTTTATAATTTATAAAATAGTTTTGATCACCAGAACAAATAAAAATATTATTTTATTGTTCTATTTAAATTGTCAAAGAAAGAAGAAGAGTAGTAAGCAGAGCTTGGAATCTTGGTATTAAAAATTAATTAGTTAATGTTCAACATTAAAAATGAGAAAATTAACTACTAACAATGAAAAATAAAAATCATTAGTTCTCCTCCCTTGTGTAGAATGGAGATATTATTTAACATTTTCTCCTCCCCAAAGGGAAATGATTCTACATCTCCCTTCTAAAATTAAATGTATAGTAGGAATTCAAGCTCGACCCTGTAAATGCATTAGGACTACAGTACCCAGGAGGTTTAGTTACAGTCATTCAGAACTTACAACATTTCACAGGGTTTTGGGGATTTACAGTCTAAGACCATCAAAGCCATATTTGAAATCCCATATTTATTTTCAGTTATAGACACTGCTTTTGAACCAATTAAAGTTCAGTAGGAATTGGTCACCAGCGTGTCTCAGCAGTTACTATTTTTATTGCTGTCATCATGGTTATTATATCAGGCAAAAAAAAAAAATGAAGACAAAAACATTGTGGCACTTTAAAGACTAACTGATATATTTTAATGTGAGCTTTTGTGGACAAGTCCACTTCCTCAGACCTGACCGTTATGCCATGCAGCATGACTAAACAACAAAACATAGCAAAACCTAACAGACTTAACAGTCTAAAACATAGGAAACAGATTACAACAAAGTGGTTGGAAACACAGGTAAAATTAGCAGCATCCAAAAGCCAGTCAAAACAGTATCGCCTTACACCCTCTCTTGAGTCCCTGCACAGGGGTCATATTCACAGAGGCTCAGAGAGAGAGGCAACAAAATGAAATCATCTTCTTTGGCTGGAAGGCACTTTGGACTGGGTCACGAGATGTCTGTGGCCAGAGTTCCTTGCATTTTCAGCCACACCTTCTTACAGGGCAAAGCCAGACAAGTGTACCTGGAAATGGGTAATTTGCTGTCTAAAGCATGTCTATCAAAAACTGATATACATTACTTTTCAGATATAATTTTTAGAAGATCAAATAGGCCCCCCGAACAATGAGGTTCACTTTAATTCCAAAGGATTGTTTTCAAGTTCTGATATTAAAACACAATTTTAGTAATAAAAGATGTCAGGTTGAATATTAGCATGTAGAAAACTTGTGGGGAAGCATTTTTTTTACAATCACACACATGTACTGACTTGCTGACCTTGCTCTGTCCCAGCGAGCCCCATCTAAAAATAATCCGTGGATATAAACACCATCTTCTGGAGCAACATTTGAAGTGTCTTTAGGAATAACCTGAATGGAATGGAATTAAAAAACGAATAAAGTCTCAAAGCAGTTTTACTTCATACTTTGATATTTTGTTGGTATATAAAGAGAGGTTACTTACCTGTAACCATGGTTCTTCAAGTGGTCATTCTGTGAATTCACACACAAAAGGGTTAACCAAGCGTCAGCGCTGGTCCTCTCGGAACATTCTCGAGCTGCAAGAGAAATGTAACAATTGTAGGCTGCCTATATTGCGCATGCTCCGCCCACCCGAGCCTTAGTTCCATTTATCCGCCACTGGTACCCGAGCATGAGGTAACCATCCACAGTGACAGATAGAGGGGAGGCCGGGTGGGAGTGTGTGAATTCACAGAATGACCACTTGAAGAACTATGGTTACAGGTAAGTAACCTCTCTTTCTTCATCGTGGTCTTCTGTGAATGCACACACAAAAGGGTGATTAGCAAGCTTACTCACCGGATGGTGGGATGTCACTGCAGGACAGAAGTAAGGACTGCTCTGCCAAAACTCGTCTCTCGTTTGGCCCTAAGGTCCAGTCTGTAATGGGTAATAAATGTTGACACATTTGACCATGTGGCAGCCCTGCAGATCTCTGGGACATCAACGCCACGTATTAGGGCTGTGGAAGATGCAACAGCTCTGGTGGAGTGAGCACGTAACCCTTCAGGTGGTACCTTATGCTGCAGTTCATAAGCCAGCAAAATGGTGGAGACGAGCCATCTGGACAGGGTGGACCTTGCTGTAGGTGAACCCTTCTTGTGACCAGAAAAACATATGAAAAGTTTGTTGGAAGCCTGTATGTCCTTGGTTCTAGAAACGTAGAAGGCAAGAGCCCTCCTGACATCCAAGCAGTGGAGCATGCACTCAGTGTCAGAAGTAGGTTCAGGAAATAAAGTAGGTAACAAAAGTGGTTGGTTGAGATGAAAGTCCGATACAACCTTGGGAATAAAGGAAATATCTGGGTACAACTGAACTTTATCCTTGAAGAACTGTAAAAAGGGCTGGTCAGAACGTAGTGCAGCCAGTTCACTAACTCTTCTTGCAGAGGTAACAGCCACCAGAAATAATGTTTTGAAGGACAACAATTTAAGGTCACACGTTGCCATGGGCTCAAAGGGAGGACGGGTAAGAGCACGCAGGACTAACTGGAGTGACCACTGGGGTACTGGTGGTTTCACTGAAGGCCGCAGGTTAGACAGACCCTTAAGAAAGGATTTAACTGTAGGATGAGAGAACAACCGTGCAGAGGTAGAATCTTTAGGTTGAAAGGACACTATAGCCGCCAAGTAAACTTTGATGGTAGACAAAGATAACTGGAAGTCAAACAGATTACGTAAATATAACAGTAACGTCGAGAGAGATACAGGGGATGCAACAAGTCCCCTCTGTTGTGTAAACTTGAGGAAGCCTTTCCACTTGTGAAGATATAGTCTATTAGTGGAAGGCTTTTTAGCCCGATCTAATATTTCTTTGATGGAGGGCAGATCCTCCACGCGGTCAACTGCAGCGTTTCCACATCTGGATGGAGTATCGACCCCGTGTCCTGGGTCAGGAGGTTTGGGAGTACTGGCAACCTCCTGCATGCCCTGGACATGCTTTGTAGTGTCGGGAACCAGACTTGTCGAGGCCAATAGGGCGCTATGAGAATCGCTTTTGCCCGGGACTGCCGAAGCTTGATTAGAGTTCTCTGTATCAACGGAAGGGGAGGAAAGGCATACAGTAGGCCCATGTCCCAACGAATCATGAAAGCATCTCCTAGAGAATTGTCGCCGATCCCGGCTCTGGATGCATAGGCGACACACTTGGTGTTTTGCTGTGAGGCAAAAAGGTCCACAACAGGGTTTCCCCAGAGGTGACATATGTCCTGGAACACTTGAGGGTTTAGCTGCCACTCGTGTGTCTGATAGGGAAGGCAACTGAGATGGTCTGCTAGTGCATTCTCTGTCATCGACACGTGTATAGCTACAGGGAAAATGTGGTGTATGTAACACCATTCCCACAGGTGTATGGTGAGGTAAAGCAGTGACTGGGACCGAGTTCCTCCCTGTTTGTTGATATAGTGCATTGTCGTACTGTTGTCTGTTATCAATTGGACACCACGACCCTGCACCATGGGGAGAAACGCTCTGAGTGCCTTGATGACTGCTAACATTTCTAGGTGATTGATGTGAAGATGAAGTTCGGTGGGAAGCCAGAGACCATGCATCTGGTGTTGGCCTGAATGCGCTCCCCAGCCCGTCGGGCTGGCGTCTGTTGTTACTTGTACTGTTAACTGTAGTGGCTTGAAAGGCCTGCCAACTTGCAGATGAGGGGGGTAAGTCCACCACTGTAACTGCCTGGACAATTCCGGAGTTACCCGGAGACATTTGCGTTGGTCGTCTGTGGCTGGGTCGAATAATGTGAGAAGCCATGTCTGGAGAGAACGTAGCTTGAGTCGGGCATGAGCTACTGTTGACGTGGTGGAGGCCATAAGGCCTAGGAGGTGTTGTGCATGCCTTGCTGTTACACGTGCTCCTGGAGTGAACCTTTCTATGGCCCTGTGAAGCTTTCGAATTCTTTCTTTCGTTAGAAAGATCCTTGCCCTGTTGGCGTCTAGGCGAGCACCGATATATTGTACTGTTCTCGATGGTGAAAGATGAGACTTCTTTAGATTGACGGTAAGGCCCAGGCGTGGGAGCAGCCGTAGTACGAACTTTGTGTCTTTTAGAGCCTGTTTCTTGGATCTTGAGACAAGGAGCGAATCGTCTATATAAGGGTAGATGTGAATACCCCTGAGTCTTAGATACGCTGCCACGGGAGCCATCACCTTCGTGAAGGTCCTGGGAGCTGTGGAGAGTCCGAATGGTAAAGCCAGAAACTGGTAAATGGTCCCTTGAAAGAGAAAGCGGAGGTATTTTCAATGTGATGGATGGATAGTCACATGAAAATAGGCGTCCTTCAAATCTATGACTGTGAACCAGTTGTTTTTGTTTAACAGGTGAACTATGGCGTCTAAGGTCACCATGCGGAATCGACGAGGACGAAGGTAAGTGTTTAAAATCCTTAGATCTAGTATAGGCCTTATACCTCCATCCTTTTTTGACACGGCGAAGTATCTTGAGTAGAAACCGTTCTTTAAATCTGCCATAGGAACAGTATGAATGGCAGCCTTTTGTAGAAGTGATAGAATTTCTTCCTCTAGGGCTGCGTTGTAGTGTGTATGACTTACATATCCTAAAGGAGGTAACTCTATAAACTCCAGAAGGTAGCCGTGTTCGATAATGTTTAAAACCCATGTGTCGCTTGTAATGGCGCACCAATTTGGAAGGAAGGGGTAGAGCCTGGTGTTGCTTGTGAAACGATTGCAAATTAAGGGCGAGTCAAAGATAACGTTTTGCTTTTTTTGCAGGAGGTTTGTAAGACTGCCTGCGTTGAGATTGCAGAGATTTGTAGCTGGGTGCAGAGGATGAAGCTTGAGAAGACCTTTGAGGAGGTAAGTTCGCATAAGGCTTGAATTGTTGCAATGATTGTTGGTACTGTGCATAAGACCTGTGCCATTGGAACTTATGGTAGCGAGGTTGTGGCTGGATGGAATATGACTTAGCCGTCTTCTTGGCTGTGTGAAGTTCCTCCAAGTGAGAATCTGTCTTTTCGTTGAAGAGGCCGGCTGCGTCAAAGGAAAGACTTTCCACCTTATTCTTTACGTCCTCTAGAATGTTGGCAGCCCTAAGCCAAGCATGCCGACGTAGTGTTACTGAAGACATGAGCACCCTCGCAGCAGCCTCAGCTGCATGTCTGGTTGCTAATCTCTGGTGCTTAGACACTGTCTGAGCCTCTTCATAGAAATTGAGGAAACTCTGTCTGAATTCATCTGGGATCAATTTAAGTCCAGGTAGCATCTTGAGCCAAAGTTGTTTTTGATAAGCTCCAAGGGCAGTTTGGTAGTTGATGACCTTGAGTAAAAAGGCGACAAGAGAGTAAATCTTCCTCCCAATGATCTCCAGCTTCTTCCCCTCTTTATTAGTAGGGGTTACATGAGATTTACCCCTAGGTTTAGTACAGCTTGTTTCGACAACCAAGGAATTTGGAATCGGATGTTTGAGGAGAAATTTAGTGTCAGGTCCATGGACCCTGTAGAAATTCTCAGTACGGCGAGGCAGCGTAGGTGTATTAGCTGGCTGGTCCCAATACTCCTTAATTATGTCCATAATGATTGGGACAAAGGCTAAGCTAGGTGGAGGAGATTTCTCCTTTATGTCCCCGAAGATGAGGTCTTCTGTAGGGGGCGTAGGCTGGTCGAGGTCCAGCTTGAGAGCACGTGCCAGGCGAACCAGCATCTGGGAATAGGATGAAAAGTCCTCCGAAGGTGAAGAGGCATTAGCATCCCCAATGTCAGACCCAACCACTTCTCCTTCGGGTAAAGTGCCCTGGGTCGGTTGTGTTGGTAAGTCTCGATCCGAGTCGGAAGAGAGAACTGAGGACACTTCATCGGGGTCCGATGAAAACACATCCCTCTTAGGACGTCGAGGTGGTTTGTCGACCCCGACAGGTAGGTTCGACGTCGAGGGTTGAACCGGAGGGATAGTCACAGGGGGTGGAGCTGTAGGTAGAACAGGCTCCGGCAACTGTGGCTGTGGCTGAGGTGCCTTGTGTTTCCTGGAGCCCCTCTCTCGACGTCGACGTCGATGTCGATATCGAATCTGAGGGGAACCGGACGAAGAGGAAGAGATGTAGATGTACTTGGTCTTGTGCTTCCTCCGACGTCGTTCTATAGACGTCGATGAAGACGTCGACGAGGTAGAACGGCGTCGACGTCGATGATGACGATGCTTATGGGAGGAGTCTGAGTAGGTGGAAGAGGGACTCCGGCGACGGCGACGTTTCTCGCGGCGTCAATTGGAGGGACTACGCTTCCTCTTCGAGGAGCGTTTCTTCCTAGGTGATTTCGACCTCGAAGATGCTGACGAGGTCGAAGGAGCCAGAGATCCCCGCCCATTAGAGGATGGGCTGTGTGGGGCAGACGTCAGACCCGCCGTGACACTGGCGAGTGGACTCGGCGTCGGAGAGGGTGCTCCGTGCGGCAAAGACAGCTCCGCTTGTCGAGGAGGCAGAGAGGGTGCTGTCTCCGACAAGGACTCTCGATCCTGAGAGGAGTCTTCCAGTAAAGGGGACGGTAAAGACTGCGAGATCGGTGGAGGGTTAGCAGTCAGATCTTTAACCGTCTCAAGGGCTTTTGTCTTTGGCTTTGCAGATTTCAAAGAGACAGCCGACTTTATCTTCGAGGAAGACTTTTTTCCAGCGACCGGTTTTTTTGCTGGAACGGGTTTTGATGGAACAGGCTGAGGGGCAGCCGTTGCCTCAGACTGATGAGACGTCGATGGTGAGGCCATTTCTGAATCTGTGGGTTTTGTGGCCGCAAGGGTCGATTCCCAGAGATGGAACTTAAGCCGCTGCTGCCTCGCTTTAAGAGCCGCTTTGGTGAAAGTTTTACAGTGGCGGCAAGACTTTGTCTGGTGGGATTCACCCAGACAAAAAAGGCAGCAGTCGTGCGGATCTTGATGGGGAATCTTCCTCTCACAGTCCACACAGCGACTGCCCAGAAGGCATAAGCCAGCCGTTAGTGGTAGTAGGAAAAAAGGCGGGAAAAACCGAGGCAGCCTAGTTGAAGGGAAAAAACTCAATAGAATGGTCTAAAACCAGTCCGAATGTAGGGAAACGGTGATAAACGAAATCCGTAGCCAGTCCGTGTCAAAAAATTTTCTAAGTATAACAATGAAGAAGATAGAGAGCTCGAAGCGAGAGGTCCCAACCGCAACGTGGAAAAATGGAACTGAGGCTCGGGTGGGCGGAGCATGCGCAATATAGGCAGCCTACAATTGTTACATTTCTCTTGCAGCTCGAGAATGTTCCGAGAGGACCAGCGCTGACGCTTGGTTAACCCTTTTGTGTGTGCATTCACAGAAGACCACGATGAAGAAGACATGACTTATGCAGTTTCTCTATTTAAGTGTTTGACAGCATCAGTCATCTACTGAGTAGACAAATGAGTGAGATGGCCTGGAGTGAGGTGCCCCAGGATTCTAGTCCAGTGGTTCCCAACCTTGGGCGTTCTTGGACAACTGCAATTCCCAGAAGCCTTCACAATCAGCAGTGTTGGCTGAGGTTTCTGGGAATTACAATTGAAGAAAACATGGATTACACAAAATTGGGAACCACTGTTCTAGTCAGCATTATGCTGGCTGTACAGTCTAGGTCTGTAGAGCCAATATAAAAGATAAATAGCCATAAGACAGAAGAACATACATCTTAAAATTAACCACCTACTGGTTATAAATAAATAAATAAAGTTAGTCTTCTGCATTGTAATGAGGTATATTTTAATTATTCTGCATTACAAGAATTGCTTATAAGTTTGTATTTAGCACATACAACTTTAATTCAAATATTTGTGCTCCTCTTCCTCCTATTTTTGATTATATATATGCACTCACTCTAAACGCACACATAAATTCCTAGTTTCACGTGCAAATCACTCAACCTGAAAACCACTGGGATTTTTTTAAAGATTCTTGCGTATTTAAGGTCTCCTGTTCCCAGACCCCACTTCCTGTTCATATTTAATAAGAGATTGGTCTTTACACATACCAGAGTGTTACACAATTTAAAATTATGGATATATATGAAATATGAGTAAAAATTAAAAACAGATTAAAATGTTAAAATAGACTTTTTAAAAAAACCAGAAGTGGGCTACTTCAATAACGTTATCTTGGCCATTTACTACATCTTCTTTTGTACATGTGGTGGGGCATAAATTACATACAAATAGTGCACTGATTGAATTTCTCCCCAGAGATCAGTAATTAATGCCATCTTAACTGACCCAAT
Organism: Pogona vitticeps; assembly: GCF_051106095.1. Lineage (NCBI taxonomy): Eukaryota > Metazoa > Chordata > Lepidosauria > Squamata > Agamidae > Pogona > Pogona vitticeps. Next base: position 65,496,091 of record NC_135784.1, on the reverse strand, counting down.
AGTTTCAGAAGATGCCACTATAGTAACTTTATGCACATGTTACTGTAAGGGGATAAGATTTTTCCAGGAATGGGTGCACTTACTACCCTAATTCATACTGTGTAAATGCATTCCTGGCCATCTGCGAAATGTGGGCATCTGAATCTGATGGGTCAGAGACACATGATGTCATCTAAGACGGATTAATTATCAGATCCTGCAGCATGCCGAGTAAGAGGCTATATATGGGCTGGCCTTTTCAGGAGCCTCATGAAGCCTGAGATAGCAAGAGCTACCTCTGGATATGGCAGACCTAGACTGGATGGTTCAGCTCACAATTTTCAGACTAGATGGTGCCATAACCTTGATGGCATTCTGGACACAGGAAACCTGGTGTTGTTAAGAAAACAGAGTGCTCTTGGTTAAGGAGCTCTAACTGGACTGAATTATACCCAAACAACCCTTAATAAGTCAAAAGTGTCAGAGGCAAAGAAAATAAATGCAAGAAAACCCAAAATGGAAAACCTGATCCTCATTCAAAGGATCAGAAACAGTAGGGTAATTTCAAGAGAGTTTTCAATCTGTGATTAAAAGGCAATTCATTTCTGAACTGCTCAGTCATGAGCAAAAGGAGGCATCAGAATGTGTAAGCCCCTCAAGAAGACATTTTCAGAATAGGTCTTTGCTGAAAGTGAGTAACTTTATTGAAGTATGTTAGTCACAGAAAAGGACACTGTGGCATAATACTGTGCTATATTATTTTTACCCTGCCTTTCACTATGAATGACCCAATATTGTATGTTGTATGAAACACGACAGTGAGCTCTTTTGTCAAACCACCTGCTTCTTATAAACCACCTTAATTTCAAAGATGGTTTGCAAACGTACTAAGGTTGTCTAACAACAGTAAGGTCAATATCTCTTTCGCTTGTGACAATAATTTATGTCAAAATGAGCAGATTTTGCCACTGTAATACCAATCAAAATAAGTGCAGAAATAAATATGTACTAGCACCCCACTAGTACATATTATTTAACAAATATATGCCTTATTTATACATTGTAGCTTTTACAACTCAGTTATACCTGAAATTCATATCCCAGTAGATCAATAGGGATGGTATACTTCCGAGCATAATTCTGCATCGCTCCAGTTAAAAATGCTTGTGTGAAAAAGAATCCTGACAGCCAGAACACACAGGGCTTTCCAGAGTTATACCAATCCTTGGAACAAAAATAGAAGAATATATTTTTAAAAACCATGCTTTACAAAATCATGTTAGCAAATGTTGCCAACAAGTTTATTTATTGATAAATTTAAAATGCTATGGTTTATTACTAATTAAATTAATTAAGTAGAAATTCACAATAACCAGTGCTGCTTTACCTGCAAAAACTTGAGCCTAGCTAGAAAATCAAGAATATAACTCCCCAATGGTTTCAGGCTTGGGTACGAACGTTTGGCCCAATTTTCCGCAACTTTTCCAACAAGGAGACTGCCAGAAAGGGCTTCTAGCTCTGAATCCATCACTACCAGTCCTTTAATAGCTTTCTTCAAATTTATCAAAGTTGTACGTATGGTGCATATTAAACTGAGCAAACAAAAAGAGATGGTGAGGTCAATAGCATGACAATATGTAGACAAATTGCAAGTGACACTGCCTACTAATCTCAGAAATGAAACCACAGTATTATAAAAATGATACAGTGGTGCTACAAAAACCATTTTTAAAGAAAAAGTGTAAAGAAGATAAACCAACAAGAGATGCATGGATGCTAGGAAAAATAAACCAGAAGGCTTGCAAATAAGTAAATATATGAAAAGGCACAGTCCTCACTTGTTAAAGCGCTCCATTTCTTGTACCAGCACAGTATTCATACTTTCTTCATATATCACAGGATATTTAAGCAGTGCAGCTTCAATATCATAATCACCTGGAAGCTAAAAATGTTGATATATTTGCTTCAGTTTTGACAAATGCAAATTGGTTTAATTTAATTACTGTATTGTAATGTTATAAACATTATGAAAAGTCAAGGTGAATGATGGGGATACCAGGCATATTCCATCTGGCACCCAAACACTTATCATTTTAGATGGCACTGTCCTATTTAGATGAGAAATGGAAAAAAGGTTGACAGAACATATTTCAAATAATTTTTAAATTATCTCTGTATTAATCCTAATTTTGAAAAAAAAAAAACCTGAAAGATTCTGTATACCGGTACATTGATTTTGTTAATTTTGTTGTTGTTCTTGTTATATTGTTATACCTTGCTGAGGATGTCATCTGCAATTTCATATAATGTACTGTCACCACTACCGGAAGATCCTCCTTGGGTGCTTCCTCCTTGTGTCAGGATCAAAGACTCAAAGAGGATTTTGGTTTGTTGGAGATCCTTTGATATATCTACATTATCATGCAGGCCAAACACTTCTGGCTGTTGACTGACAGGGAGATTCTAGGGGGGAAAAAACAAAAATGAAATGCTTCAAGTAGTTCTGTAAAGGTTGATTAGTTACCAAGATTTTTACAATGATCAAAATTGGTATCCTGACTATACAGGAACTTGCAGGCCTTTGTGGGGCTGAATGGCTCTGCATGTAAATAGCAGACGATACACTTAATGGAGATTTTACAGGCATACGAAATAAAATGGTGTAAATCCAGCTAGCTTTCCTCTGACCCACTTTCTGCAGTCCTGGTTTCTGACCTTGGTTTTGTGAGCCTGATGGTCAACAGGCATTTAGAAATGTGAAACGCATGGGCCTAATTTCTCTTGGCAGTTCCAACCTGAGAAGACCAATTGAATCCATTGTTGAATGATGCAACTCATTACTGAAGCCACATAAATAAATACTCTAAACCAGTGGTTCTTAACCTTTGTTACTCGGATGTTTTTGAACTGCAACTCTCAGAAACCCCAGCCAGCACAGTTGGTGGTGAAGGCTTCTGGGAGTTGCAGTCCAAAACTCCTGAGTAACCCAAGGTTAAGAACCAGTGCTCTAAACCAGTGCTTCCCAACCTTGAGTTCTCAGAGGTTATTGGACCACAACCCCCAGAAATCTTGGCCAGCACAGCTAGTGGTGAAGACTAAACAAACCAGAAAGTTTTACTACGGTTGGTCTCAAGCAGGAGAGGAGTCAGAAACCACTGTACCTCCTAAGGAGAATTTTGAGAAATGCTCGGCAAATCTGTGGTCTTGTGCCACTACACCCAGCTTAAGTGTCCCCTAGCTCCAATATGAACATAAAGTTTATAGTTTTCTGTGATCTATGGTCTTCCATGAAACAAATGTTGGGATGTACAGTATGTCAAGCACCAGAGAAGACACAATGCAAAAACCTCTGAAATGGACAGGATCCATAACATTTGGTGGTGGTGGGGAAATGACTTCAACTCAACTTACCCTTATTTCATTTTTTAATGAAGCCCTTGGTAATCCTGGTCTTATTCCAGATCTGGTGATTATTCTGACCCTAAAAATTACCAGTCTATGACCCATTTGCCTATAGTTTATATAGTTTCCATCAATTATTTCCTATATTTACAATTTTATGCAATCACATCTTAAAAGACCAACAGAGACGCTATATAAAGAAATCCTATGGTTGTAAGAAATTGGTGGCTGCTGATTTCTTCATATTGAATCAGGCTAAAAGGAACTAAAAAAATGTATCTAGTTGATAGCTCAGTGAGTTACGTATCTGGCTGCAGAGCCAGAAATTGGGAGTTCAGTTCCCAACTGTGCATCCCAGAAAAGCTAGCCTGTGTGGCCTTGAGCAAGCTGCACAGTCCCAGAGCACCCCCATGAGGTGGAAATGGTAAACATCTTCCAAGTAGAAAACGTTGAAAAGGACTGCTATAAGTCAGAATTGACTTGATGGCATACAGTTATTATTATTATGACCTTTGTTATATTGATTAACAAAATGCATTTGTTTTTGTGTCCCAATCATAGCTTATTGAATTTTGTTAAATATGTTTTAAGAATACACAATAATATGAGAATAAAACAACAAAAAACAGAACTTCAAAAAGAAAATTCAGCTAACACATCAACAAAAGAAAAAGAAGCACAAAATATAGCAGACATGTTCTGTCCCTTGCTACCCACCACCCTCAGGCCCAATTTACTTATTTGTTTTATTATATATTTTGTACCTGCCCCCTTTCTCTTCAGAAATATACGGTAATCATTCTTGTCCAAGGGTATAATGGCTTACTGAATTTTTGAAGATATACAAAATTGACAACAGAATCATTTATTTATAAACTCATGATGGAGGACAAAATTAAGGTTCAGAGTCCTCCTTTCCAACAGTATCCTAATTAGAACAGGTATTTTTCAGGGTGATTCTTTAAGTCATTTGTGTCTTTCTTTAAATCCCCTGTCTAGACAGCTGAGCAAGGCTACAAAACTAATTATTAGAGAAATAATAATATAAATAGAAGATATTATTTGCAAGCTCTCCTAATAAAATGAATAATCTCCTAAATATTGTCGAGACAGAACAGATAGCAACATGAATTCCAATGCTTAGAGGAGCCTATAATTATCTAGGCATCAAAGAAAATTTAATTATAAACCATAAGGAAATCATTATTCAGGCACAGTTACTTTGATAGACTGAAAACAGTTCTAGAACAGAAGTTAATTCAAAATGAAAAGTTATTGCTATTAATAACTAGGCAACGCCAATATTAATACATCCTTTTGGAATTGTGGGCTGAACATGCAGCAACCTTGATTATTTAAACAAGAAAGCTTGAATCTTCCTGTCATGAAACATGAGTGGCTGCAGGCTTGTCGACCTCAAGAATCTATGCATGGGTCAAATAGTCAACATGGAGACTACTTCTGTGGGAACATAGTCCTAATTCATCAAATGATGGTAGAAAATTATAAAGGATTAAAAGTATTACAACTTTCAACTGAGTAAACAACCTACTTTAACAAAAGTCCCACAGCACAGGGATGTAAGGCTTGAGAAACCATTACATGCAGAGAACCCCAGTTATGTCCAAGCTGATAACACTGGTAAGCAACGATGAAATTAGTAGCAAACACTGAGGCAAGAAATTAAAAGAATAAGGAAACAAGCACAGGCCATCTTCTTCCTACGAATTTCAGCAGCTGGAGTGATTTCAAAATCTTTGGTTACCAATTTAAAACAATTGCCAATAGCTGCTAATTTGCTTTCTGGCATTCAAAAATCAGTGATTTTTGTAAACATGTCATCTCACCCACAGATTTTTAAGACCATGTCTAATGTTTAGGCTTGAGTCTTTAGTACACTCCCATGACCAGCCAAGCTGATAAAGAAGAAGTATAGCAACAATCTGAATTGTTACATGCCTGACACTTAAGCATCCTCAGAGAGTAAACTCTGACTTCTAAAGAAGTATAGTGCATTTAAAACAGCCAGCACAGTTACAGGTCTGAGATGTACAGGTTCCAACATTCATTTGCCCTTCTGCAAGCAGATGAAGACCTTTTCTTCAGGCAGGCTTCTTAGTGATTGGCTGTGTGAAAGGAGTTTTTAAATGGATTGTTCTGCCTTGCTGCTTTTAAATGTGCTTTTATTACTGATTTTATTTACTGTTTTTAATAAATATTTGTTTAATTCTAAATTAATATTTGTATCCTTATTTTATAAATATTGTCTTTTTCATAATGTAAGCTACCTTGGGGCTTTTTAAAGAAGAAAGTCACAGAAAAAATATTTTAAATAAACAAACAAATACATTTGTCAAAGTGAGCAGACAAGTTTGGTTGAAGAAATAAAATAAAAGGAATATTCAGTATTTTGGTGTTTTTGTTGTTTAGTCGTTAAGTCGTGTCTGACTCTTCGTGACCCCATGGACCAGAGCACGCCAGGCCCTCCTGTCTTCCATTGCCTCCTGTAATTTGGTCAAATTCATGTTGGCAATTTCAATGACACTGTCCAACCATCTTGTCTTCTGTCATCCCTTTCTCCTCTTGCCCTCACACTTTCCTAACATCAGGGTCTTTTCCAGGGAGTCTTCTCTTCTCATGACATGGCCAAAGTATTGGAGCCTCAGCTTCAGGATCTGTCCTTTCAGTGAAGGTGTTACAACTTACAGTACTACAGTAAGCAACTGTACAGTAAGCACCAAATTTTGGTGTTAGTGACTCTTTATTCCTCTAGATGTCAGTAGAAGACATAAATTTGGGAGCAGGCGTAATCATTGTATTGCTCTGAAACAAGCTGGAAATGGGCAAGTTTCAATTTGAAAGGAGCTGTTATAGCATTGTTTTCTTATGTAGCAATTGCCATGATGTTTAAATAATGCAGTCTTACATGGTTAAAGGCAATAATAAAGGTTCTTTTAAAGTAACAAGCTTATTTGATTGCACCATTCTGGAGTATTTTTCTTAAAAATAAAGCTTGCAAGCAATTTATATGAACAGAACATAGAGATTGAAATTTTGTTGCACTAGAGTAGGCCCATAGAATCAGTGGGGATTTGGTGAGTCAACTTCCTGTCTTCCTTCTCCTCTAACTGCAACTGACTATGTTGAAGTAAGTCACAGTTAGAGTAAGCCCTTTTGAATCAGTGGAATCTAGGGAGGGGTTCACTGGCCAAATCTCCAATAATTCAATAGGCCTATCCTAGTGTAACTTACTTGACTAAGCAACAGGATTTCATCCACCAATAAAGTGGCATAGCGAAACAGCAATGTATCTACCTTGCATGGTCACATAATAGCACCAATATTTCTTATTTATCTAGAACAGCACTGCATCAACAGGAAAATATGCATACAAAATTAAAATGATAGCATAGATTAAAACAGAGGATTGTCATCTCAGATAACACCATCCACAGCTATATTTTGGTGTGGACTAACTATTGCTATGGGCCACAGAACAGGCTCATTAGGGGAGCTCCAAATCATACCAAAAAACCATGCAGCCCTACCACTATGGATTGAGACAGCTCTTAAAAAGATTGGGATGGATCTCTCTAATCAGAATGCATTTGGACACTGTAAACCAAACAGCACCAAAAGCAATCCAAATAGCAAGCTATTATGCCCTAAATCAGGGGTCTCCAAACGTTTCAGTATGAGGACCACATCATATATTTTACACATTTCAAAGGCTGAAGGAGGAAAGGGGGACCCAAGCGATCCCCCACCCCCACTGACTTTGCAAAGACAGAGGGTGGGGGGTTGCTTGGGTCTCACTTCCCTCCTCTTCCTATGCCCAGGCCAGATAAAAAGGCAAATGTGCCCCACAGACTGTAGTTTGGAGACCCCTGCCCTAAATTCTCATTTCCTTCCTTTACTACAGGGTTTTGGGACCTCTGACATACCAGATACTGTTTAACTATACAACCCCTGATCATTGGCCATGCCGGTTAGGGATGATAGGAGTTGGAGTCTGACAATAACTGGACAGATTATTATCTGACAGATCCCTACTCTTGCTCTAGTATAAACAAAAAGAGTAAGAAACTAAGTATTTGTCTCATGTAGAGATTTTTCTTAGTAGTGTTCAATTTGGAAACCATTTTGGACTGCTACCTTTAAGTAGAAGAAAGATACATTCCACATATCTAAACAGAAAATGTGTCAATTTTTTTTTAAAAAAGCACACTTGTTTAAGTACTTTTAACATGAATGCTGTACCATCTTAAAAATAACATTTTTCTTGTTTGCTTTTATACCCTGAATGTCATCTTGCAATGAAGCCAAATACAGAGAAAATAATACCTTAATAAATTCAATGTAATCATCGTAAGTGCCCTTTGGTGGAGCATAGTAGTTGCCACTAGGAGAAAAGAGATGCCGGGGATTTTCAATTACTTCTGGGTTGTAAAAATCAGCAAGCATAGTCAGAAGCAGGCGTCTGTCCCAATCATCTGTTACTCTTCCTCCATAGTTGCATTCACCCGTAAGGTAAGTTATTGCTTCAAATGGGACATGCTCATATTCATTTATAAACAGCTGAAATTGAAAAGAACCAGAACATTGTAAAGACTCCAAACTATGCTATGTTTTGCTCTTTCTGTAGAAGACACGCCAAGTTGATTCTTTGTGTATGAATGTAAACAAAAAAGGACTTACTTCTAATTATTTACTACTGTAGTTCCACTTCACACTTTATAGTTTTCCCTTCCAGAGATAAAACATCTGTAAATTTCATCAAGCTTATGTATAAATTATGCGAACTACAATGAGTTCAGAAGTTCAGATCCAGATGTAATCATGTTTAGAGTAGACACCATGATGAATGGCACCAATGTACACTTGATTTTTATTTATTTATTTATTTTTTGCTATTTTGCTATTGGGGTTTTTTTACCAATCTGCTCTAAGTGGTTTAGGTTTCTGGCTGTGGAACTAGAGGTTGGGAGTTAAATTTCCCACTGTGCCTCCTTGATAGGGGCTGGACTCCATAGGGTTCCCTCCATCTTTGCAGTTTAAGATGACGATGATTAAATACGATTAGGCTGGTATCTAAACCTATGAACAGGGCTTGCCAGAGAAAGAGGGAGAGAACTGGGTTGGTTCCATTGTCTGTCATTAGAAAATGACAAAATGGGGTTACAACATTTGTAAGGTAAAGGTAAAGGTTCCCCTTGACAATTTTTGTCCAGTCATGTTTGACTCTAGGGGGTGGTGCTCATCCCCGTTTCCAAGCCATAGAGCCAGCATTCCGAAGACAATCTTCCGTGGTCACATGGCCAATGCGACTTAGACATGGAACGCTGTTACCTTCCCACCGAGGTGGTCCCTATTGATCTACAGTGGTGCCCCGTATAGCGAGGTTAATCCGTTCCGGATTAACCTTCGCTATGCAAAAACATCGCTGTACGGGGCAGGAAAAGCTTATTGGAACGCATTAAACTTAGTTTAATGCGTTCCAATAGGCGCCAAAACTTACCCCTCCAGCGATGTTTTTGCGGTCCGGCGGCCATTTTGGAGCCGCCGATCAGCTGATCGGCAGCTCCAAAATGGCCGCTGGATGACCCGAAATGGCCCCCGCCAGTGTTTTCGCGCCCTCCCCTTGCTTACCGAGGTCGCGAAAACGCTGCGGGGGGCCATTTCGGATCATCCGCGGCCATTAAAATGGCTGCGGACGACCCGAAATGCCCCCCCGCAGCGTTTTCACGACCTCGGTAAGCAAGGGGAGGGCGCGAAAACACTGACGGGGGCCATTTCGGGTCATCCAGCGACCATTTTGGAGCTGCCGATCAGCCGATCGGCGGCTCCAAAATGGCCGCCGGACGCCCCGATTGTCGCAAAGCGAGTGCGGCGATTGGGGCAGCTCCGTATAGCGATCCCCAAAAAGGGATCGCTATACGGATTCTTCGTTGTACGGTGCGCTCGTTAAGCGAGGCACCACTGTACTTGCATTTGCATGCTTTCGAACTGCTAGGTTGGCGGGAGCTGGGACAAGCGACGGGAGCTCACTCTGCCACATGGATTCGATCTTACGATAGCTGGTCTTCTGACCCTGCAGCACAGGCTTCTGCGGTTTAGCCTACAACGCCACCACGTCCCACAGCGCCACCACGTCCCACAGCATCACCACGTCCCAACATTTGTGGTATACATTACATTTGAAAACCCTTGCACATGCAACACCAATGGCTCTCTTGGGTCTCTCAAATGCTGGTGAAACTAATGCTAAAGTGCAGCTTCATGAGATTCAAAACTATAGTCTCCAGTTACTACTGAAACAAAATCTGTTATCTGGCAAATGTAGTCACAGACCAATAAAAGTCCTCTACGAAACAACAATGTAAAACTTTAACTTAGCGCTCCTCTGGTGTCCCCAGGATTCCTCAGAAGAAACGATGGCTTTGCTCAGTCCTTTGCAGGGCACCATCAAATAGTGGCTTCTTCACCAATGTGAAGTCTGTGATCAACCTTGTGCAATCATTCTGCAGTATAGTTGTTGTGGGTTTTTTCGGCTCTTTGGCCGTGTTCTGAAGGTTGTTCTTCCTAACGTTTTGCCAGTCTCTGTGGCTGGCATCTTCAGAGGACAGGAGTCAGAACTGCAGAATTCTGCAGCAGTCGACTAAATTGGATTATTAGTATCCACAGAAATATGACAGGAAAATCAGTTCATGGGTTTTTGTTATAACTTTAGATATTTGTTCTGAAGGAATAATAGATGTATTTACCTGCAACTGTCTCACACTGATACGCAGGTCTGATTCATTGAATCCATATGGAATATTCCATCCAAGAGGCCCAAACTTCTTCCTTTCTTGAACAAGAGCATGAAAAAAACAAACTCCAAAGAGCAATTTCTCCCATCTCTTCAGGGGAAAAAGCAAAATACGTAGTTGAACAAAGAGAAGATGTAAAAAGAGCAGAGGAAAAAATAACATACAGATATATTAGGATTCAAGATATTTTAACCTATACAATGATATTCCTCATTGTTTGTCATCTTTACACCATTCCATAGAGCAATTATAGGAAACTAGGTGAATATATGAAAACTGAATTGAGTTAGGGGATTTTCACACTTATTTGCCATTTCTACTCTATAGTTCAACACAGAAGGTCCTCTGGACTCTTCATACCTTCAGTGCTTATATGTTTTATGAGACTTGCTATGGTTTGTAAACACTCCATGCTTTATTTATTAAATTTTGAAGTCCAAGGCCAAAGGAATCTGCACCTCCTTCAACTGGATACATGCAGCTAGTAGGGTGGCTGGTGCTCAGTACATGGCAAGGTGAACGGATTCTGTCAGCAGAACTAAGAGAGAACAATTCCCTCCTGTGCCCAGAATACCTGCTCCAAAGGGGAAAACTCTTTAGAACTGAGCTTGGGGCAGCAGAGAGGACTGGATAGAAGACAGAATGAAAAGAAAGCCCTGTTATCTTGAAGTATGTCTGCTCACATGACTTTGGTTTCAGGCTGTAGTGCCACTATATGACAAAGATTAATTAATTAATTAATTGGTTGTAGTTGATATTTAGCATCATATTCTGATATTTAAGGGGAGGAGAAAGGAATAGCACCATCATTGCCTTGACCCGTTTAGAAGAATGGTGGGATGCTAGTTAAACAATAATATTGATGGGTAGACAGTTGATGCTTTAGGCTATCTGATATGGTACGGCACATGTGAAAATGTTGTGAACTGTCTGCTGAAAATTGCTAAAGAATACAGATCCTCTACACATTGCATAATATAATTTAATACCAGACTAAATGACTATGCTAATAAATCATCACAAAGAACAATCTTTACAAATTGTTACCAGTTCCTTTCCAGGGCACCCAGCAAAGAAAGCAGGATCGGAAAGAGGATCAGAGAGGTAGGACTGAAGCATATTTAACCGAAGACCTGTCGGAGGCTCATTTGTCATCTTTACACCATTCTGTAGAATGGTTACTGGAAACTAGAAAAGAAAAAGAAAAAAGAATACAAAAACAGAACTGTATTAGGAGATTTTTAATTCTTATTTACAATTTCTGCTCCATAGCTCAAGACAGAATATTCTTTCGATTTGCTACATCTTCAAAACACAATGCATATTATCACAATGCACATAAAAGTATCTTTTTGTCTCCTAATTTTGATTTTAAAAATTAGATTCTATATTCTCTTCCAATAAAAACATTGCCATGTTAATGTTCAACATTCAATGGCTGTTCATGTGTGCATATTAATCTTGTAAATTCTGTAAAAATTATGCATATATCACCATGTAATAACATCTGTGTCTCTCTTGCTACTTATTTCTAAAATGTAGTGCACTATACATTTATCCAATGGGTTATTGTTGCAACATGTTGAAAACAACAAAATATAATAAATGAATCAGTGGTGCCCCGCTTGATGACGATAATCCATTCCAGGAAAATCGCTGTTAAGCAAAATTGTCGTCAAGCAAAGAAAAAAGAAAAAAGGAATGCATTAATAACTGGTTAATGCGTTCCAATTGGGGAAATACCTCATCGTCCAGTGAAGATCCTCCATAGGGGAAGCCATTTTTGATCACTGTCTTGTGAAAATAGATCCGGAAAACAGCAGGGAGCCATTTTGCGAACCGCCGATTGGCTGTTTTTAATCGTCATATTGCGAACAATTGGTTCACTAAACAGGGACCTAATCATTGTAAAGTTAAAAAAACCCATAGGAATCATTGTTTAGCAATCGCTATAGCGATCGCAAAAAACTCATTGTCAAGTGATTTCATCATCAAGCGGGGCACCACTGTAATTTAAATTTCTCTCACATACATGTAACTACTAAAAATTATGTCCCATTGAGTCTATTCCAATTTATGGCAACCCCTGCTAGGTTTACTAGGTAAAGTGTGCTGCTTTACCTAGGAAGCCTAGTATAAAGCAGGCAAGGGATTTTTTGCTTTCTTGGAGTACAAATCCCATCATTCTCCATTTTGGGAGTTCCACCTCACATACTCATACAGTGGTGCCTTGCATAACGAGCGCACCGTTTAACGGCGAATCCGCATAGCAATGCGTTTTTTGCAATCGCTAATACGATCGCATTGCGATGTTTAGATAGGCTAAACATCGCATTGCGATGATCGGTAAGTGTTTCGCTTACCAATCTTCGCATTGCGATGTTTAGAAAACAGCTTATCGGCGGTTCCAAAATGGCCGCTGGATCAGCAAAATGGCCACCCGCAGCGTTTTCGCGCCCTGCCCTCGCTTACCGGGCAGCAAAAATGGTGGCCGGATGGGGGAATCTTCGCTTACCGATGAGTTTTCCCCCCATAGGAATGCATTAAACGGAGTTTAATGCGTTCCTATGGGGTTCCCCCCCGCATAACGGCGAATCCGGATAGCAACGTTAATCCTGGAAAGGATTAACATCGCTATGCGGGGCACCACTGTACATCCATACCTACAGACACCTAAATGTGTCTTACCAAGAGAAAAGGCCTTGCTGGGAAGGTTTGATTGGCTTAGCTCCTCCCCACTGCTATCCGGGAGCTTCCTTTTTGCAGAGGAAGCTATGGCAGAGCTAGGCCAATGCTAGGCCTTTGAAGCCTTCCCAGCTAGGCCTTTTCTCCATAAAAGACATATTTATGTGTCTATAGACATGGGTACATTAGGTAGAACTCCAAGAATGACCCAGAAGTGGTTTTCCAGTCACTTCTTTTGGCAGCACTGTAGAACTGTGCAGCTAGCTCAAGGGTCTTCTCCCAGGAGGTACAGTGGGGAATTGAACGTCCATCCTCTGGACCCACAGCTAAGTATTTTCTGCCATATAGCCAACTGCATAGAGGTCCATATACAAATCCATCCAATAAATCCCTAAGGAAAAAACCAAAACAGACTTAACAGCTCTGAGTACATTAAAAACCTAATAAACTTCCTGTGGGAGAGATGTGATTTGCCCAGAAGACCTTTAGTAGTAGAAAGTTCCCAACAAAAGTACCACCAAGAGGGACCTAGTCCAGATAGTTTCTTACTACACATCACAGAGTAAGGAAAATCCTAAGCAAAGATTTGTTAGTTAAACATCAAGCTGCAGAAAGGATACTCCTTCAAATTTCCTGCACTTTGTTTGAGGCAATAAAAATTAGCAGTATTCTGAATTGAACTGATAGTTTAGTGTTTTAAAGGATTGGTATTGTATGGTTCCCTTAATAGATGCTGCTGAAGGTATTAATTATTGCATTCAAAATACACATGGTCAACAACTGCAAAGGCCTGGGTTTTTCTTCCATACTTCCATAACATAACAATACCTTAGGTGATGGATAACTTGTCAGCCAGAGTCTGAAGCCTGGATGGCAAGTTTCACCATTAAACTCTTCACAGATTTTCTCTAGCATCGGCATCCAGGAAACAGCAAGGTGGCAGTTTTGTAGACAAACCCAGGTTCCCTCCTCCATTCCTTCTCTTATCATTTTTGCAGCTATTGGTCCTTGCCCTTGGCCCAGAGAGATGGACTGAAATTTGTTTCCAGTCATATTTTTATCAGTGGCAAATTTCAGAAGACCTGGCATGAAAGGTATAGCATGAGTTAGCTTAAAAATGCTAATTACAGAATATAAAATGAAAATCTTTAAAAAACAAAAAAGCATGACTCTTGTAGAAACATTTACTATAAGTTTTCTTTGGCATAATCTTATGTGCATTCCTGCTCACTGCTTCAAATGTGTGGAGTGTAGCCTAAGCAGATAGACAATGAGGAATATGGTAAAAGATGGAATGTAATGAAATCCAATTTACTTGACTTTTTTTGACAGCTGTCAAACCTACAGTTCAATGCATTCCAATGGGGGGGGGGGGAAATTCACCAAAAATTAACGAAGACTCAGAACAAAGCCAAATTAAGTTTGCAAAGGTTTTACAGGGCGCACTAACCATTCCAAGCATTTTAAACAGTTTCTGAACATTTTAAGACACTTTCAAAATAGCGAAAACGGACCTGTCAAAACCATTGAAATGCATTGAAACCTATTCAATGCATTCCAATAGGGGAACCGCATTTCGCTTAGCGATGTTTCCTATGGCAATTTTTGCTTAAGGACGGTAATCCGTTCCCATTGGAACGGCTTATCTGGTTTTCAATGCATTCCTATGGGAAATGGTGTTTCGCTTAGCGATGTTTTCCCATAGTGATGTTTTTTTGGAACCAATTAACATCGCTATGTGAGGCACCACTGTATTTTGCATTAGCCATACGTAGACCAAGGAAACTCACGGCTACAAACATCAGATGTAGTAAATATTGATTTTGGATTTATACAAGTAGCAACAGTAAACACATTCTTTGTCAGTGTATTTCTTCTGTTTCTATGAACCTTAACAGAAAATCTTTAGGACAAACTGAAATCTACAAATAGGAGATTTTGCTTGGCCTGACAAAAAGTATCATCTTCCAAACACTACAATAACAAAATTCTTAAGGAGAAAACTGATACATTCAGTATTTTGCAGCATTATGCTGTTGTTTCCAAAGAAAGAAAAACAAATACCCACTGCAACATATGAACTTACTGGCCATTGGATCTGCCCCAGGAGACAGCACAAAGATCAGAGGGATAGTAGCATTAGAATCCAAGTAACTTTTTGTCAGATCAAATGGGGGTGGCTCAACAAATTTCTTTCCAAGTTTGTCAGTCACAAATGTAGTTATAGCTGGTGCAATCTGTTGAAAAAATGTTTAGCATTAAATAATTTGTAAATACATAATTTACAGCATAAGTGTACATACAGTATTTCTTTGGGACCAATCATCTAGGATTTTATTTAGGTATGCCTCCCATGAAAAGAGCCAGCCTGTCTGGCCTTGGATATGCTGCATAGTCGCAGGGTGCCCCCCAAACGAGAGGAATGGTAAACCACTCCTGAGTACTCTACAATTAGAAAACCCTGGAAGGGGTTGACATAAGTTGGAATCAACTTGGTGGCATGTAATTACTATTTTGAAGAAATCTAAGTTTTCTATCAAAGGTTGCAATCCACAAAGACTTACGCTACTAACTTCAGTAGTTTTCAAAGTTAGATGTTTTTGTTTCAACATGTGTAACAAAAATAAAAATAAAAGAGTTAGGACACTTTGAAGACTACTTCAAAATGACCTTTCAAAAATTACAATCCATATCATTGTGTTGTAGCACAAACATTTATTTTAGAATAATCCATAGCTTCTTATGATATGCAGAGTTAAAAATTCTGCTGTAAACTATAAAGCATACAGTAGGTTGATTTTCTCTGAAATTCTTCAGCACAGTCCAGTAGCCAATGCATATTTGCAACATTATCTCTAGTGTCTCTCATTTTTCAGAATCCAACTTGGACACCAGTGTTTCTTGTTCTGTATATGGTAAAACAAGCTACCATGCCTGGTTCCATACAGACCTAACCATAAGTCACTTTTAAAGCTGTGGTTTCCTTTAGGATAAATAACAAGGCTTGAGATAAGCAGCTTTCAGTGCCCATTAGGTACACAATGCTAAATCATTTTTACAGCATCTGGGCTCCAGTACTGTACAGAAACCTGCAGCCTATTTGCATTTCACAGTGCAGTATCTATTGATTGGTGTTAAGCTTATATTAAATTAAACTACAAGGCCAGGATAGACTGTGAATAGGCCACAAAATTCAGAAGAATGCAAGGGAAATTGTTGCTTGTTACTGGCTTGATAACTTGATCTCAACATAGTCTTCTTTTCTGTAGTTGTTATCAGGATCTTCGCATGGAACTTTTATCACCTATTATCTGTAAATCTGGGAGATCAGAGGAGGATTATGTGCAGTGGCTACTCTCTGACAATACCCCTTATATTACAAGACAAGTCGCAAAATTCTGTGCAGCAGCAATGGTTATTTGTAAACAGATGTTTGGGTAGGTGATTTTAGATGGACAATATGTTTTTAACATAACCTGAGGTTTTACCTATATTAAGGATATATTGTGTTATTAATTGGAAAGAAGGGGTTGTTTTATCATGTTTTAATGGAATTTTATTACCCTGCCTGACTTTACTAAACAATAATTATATGTATCTCTTTTATATTGATTTGTTTTTACTGGTCTTTGACCGTAATAAAGTACAGTGGTGCCCCGCATAGTGACAATAATCCGTTCCAAAAAAAATTGTTGCTATCCGGATTCGTCACTATGCAGGGCAAAAAACCCCATAGGAATGCATTAAAACACGTTTAATGCGTTCCTATGGGCTGTAAACTCACTGCTATGCGGAAATCCTCCATGCGGCCGCCATTTTCGCTGCCTGGTAAGCGAGTAAAGGGTGTGAAACCACTGCAAGTGGCCATTTTGGAACCGCCGATCAGCTTACCGATCATCGCAAAGCGATTTTTAGCCATTGAGAACATCGCAATGCGATTGCAAAAAATGCATCGCTATGCGGATTCGTTGTTAACCAAGGCACTCGCTATGCGGGGCACCACTGTATACTACTATATGGTAAAACCCCTTCTTGCAAATCTTTAGCACTACTTTGCTTGAGTGCACAATTAGTGCAATGGTCCTATCATTATTACTTTCCTCTCTCGTTGTTTTCTTCTATTTCTTTGCAGTAATTGTTGTAATAGTTCTCTTTGTCTCCATGTGACTGCTGCCAAACAGTTGCATTTAGGATTCTGACCTAATTTCTGACACTTTTTACTGTTGATTGTTTTCTATTAGCAATTTCAAGAGTTTTGTTTGTCATTCATCGTGGCTTTCAAATCCCCTGTTGAATGCATACATTAATGTGGTGAGGTGGCTGTGTATGTCAAGGAAGCTGACAGCAATGCTATCAAGATGTCAGACTCTGTTGAAGTCTGGACTCCTAGTTTGGTCATTTTAGGCAGAATGATCAGAGCTGAAACAAAGTTGAGTATGATGCATCTCTTGATCGTTCCAATAGAGATGTGGGTGAAGAAGTTCCTGAAAGATAGCCACTGGGCAGCAGCAATAGTGGGAGGTGATACTGGCAGAGGATCTCTCACATGAAACAGCAGTGAGCCTCAAGCTAACAAAAGAAGACAACGATAAAAAAACTTCTGAATATTTTATATTTTGAAATCCCCTTGATGGGACAATCCAAAAAGAAGCAAGCAAACAATATCAGCTTATAGAAATTTTGTGTTAATATATTTCACCTTATCAGGTCTCAGGCATCTGAGAATAATCATCTTTTTGATCTCATTCAAATTTGTATCCCATGGTCTTGGTAAGGGGACATTCTGTGGTTCTTTACTGTCATAGATTTTACGCCAGTCATTGAGTTGTGCAGCTACATGATTCCTATATTAAAACATCAAATACAAACATTCAGATGTCAACTTTGAATATAAATTAGAAATAAGAGCTTCTCTAAATGTCTACTTTCTCTGAGTTTCATGGTATTGCTGACTAGCATGTTGGCTCACCTGCAAATCAAATGTCAACTTCTCTAACCCCTGTACTACCGGTGTAGACTACATCTGGACATAGCATCTGTGAAGATTCTCAGTCATCCAGGTGAGGTTATCTGGAGGATGAGTCATGACAACTGAACTTCTTTCTTATTAAGTTGAAACATTTCATTACTCATTGAAGTAGCTTCTTCAGTCTGAGGAGAGTCAGTAGGAGACCCTGATATATCCTTCACATTGGTTTCACTTTTCCCTGGTCTTACCATTATTAGTCATTCACAATGGTCTTTCTGGTGTGTGGTCCTGATGATCAAGATGTACTCATTTTGGACCAAGAAGATAGGTGGTTTGAGAGAGGGGTCAGGAAGGCCATACATGTGCATATGGAATGGAGCACTTAGATACAATCTTTCTCATATTGCTGTTTCATCCATCCCCAGAAAGATCAGGACCACACACCAGAAATACCACTGTTAACGATTTTTAATGACCCATGACAATGGGTGGAGAAGGACTGCAGAGGTGAGATTTTCACTCAGCCCCTGTCCTTTGTCCATCTAACGAACCTATTCAGACCAGGGGAAAGTGAAACCAATGTGGAGGATATCTGGGTCTCCTACCAACTCTCCTCAGATGGAAGAAATTACTTGGACGAGTAGCAAAACATTTCAACCTAATAAGAAAGAAGCCCAGTTGCTATGACTCAACTTCCAGATATCTGGACATAGTATTTTTTAGAAGTAAACAGAAGACCAGTTCCATGTAATCCTGAGTGCAAGTCAATGCTTACTACTCAAGAGGAACCAACAGAAACAGCAGAGAGTAATACCTACCCTTGTTTGAAAATAGCAATGGCAGATCTAAATGCACACAAAAGGAAGGACCTATTTTCCCAAGCACTTTCCACCATGTTTACTTGATCTGCAGAACAATTCCTCTCTCAGGACATTACAGATGGAGTGGGACACAAAATAGCAAGGGAGTGGAACAGTGAGTTTCATGGACTTGTTCTTCCTCCAAAATGCCCAATTAATTCTAGCTTAGAACCATGTGTCACCAGACCAATCTTAAACAGATCTGTTTCAGCCGCACTCCATTAGAGCTCTAACTGCCAAGCTTTCCCTTTTTGCAGTTGCCTTTTTTTGCAGCAGCCACTTTGCTGACTGGGGCTGGTTACAGGGATGACATAACACCCCATTATAGAAGCTCCACTGGTTGCCAATATATTTCTGGGCACAATTCAAAATGTTGGTTTTAACCAATAAAGCCCTAAATGGCCTGGGTCCAAGGTATCTCAAAGGCTGCCTGGGGTCCTTTTTAAGAAGAAAGGCAACAAACAAAGAAACAAACAAACAAACAAACAAATATTCTTAGCAAATGGAAGTGGCTGAGGTCCCAGGATATAATCCTGTCATAGTAATAAGGTCGCGGTATATAAATTTCTGATGCTACCAGAGAAGCAATGGAAAATGTAGTTCCTTCAGTTCTTGGATGGTGGATTATGACTGTAAAGCAGTTTACAATGGGAATTATAGGGATCTATATATTTAAGCTTTTCACGATCTCTGCCAGGTGCCTTACATGTTCATTGCAAATTGAGAGCCAATGCCATTCTCACTGTAGTGCCGTAATAAAGAATGGAGAAGTGATAGCACAGAAGATTTCTTTGAGTGCATCAAAGTAGGTAGTGGAATTCAGTGGATCTAATTTGGGTCTATATTTATGTCGCCAGACATTTAGATAATATCTTGCAAAATAAACAGGGATCCCCAGTTCTGGGTGTGATTTCATCCATCACTTTAGACAAGGCCAGAGGATGTACCTAGTGTTCTGGAGAGGTACGCTAGTCCTTGAACTGGACTTCTCCATGCATTTATGTTCCCCAGCTTAGGTCTACCAAAAATGGTGGTGGGTGGCAGCACACTATTTTGACATCTGCCCAGTGCCCTGGCATGTCAGGCATACTGGGAGCTCCAAAACTGTAGCAGTCTCTCAGGCATCCACAGCAGCTGCTACCTCCTGAAATGCAAATAGCCTTGGGTCCTGAGGAAAACAGTATCTTAGTATTTCTTTTCCTTCTACCTATATCACTAACAGCTTGTAATCTAAGAAAACAAATTAAAGGTTTCATATCAGATTTTACTTTACCGCAGTCCTTTGAAAGCAGACATATCACTTGCACGAGATATTTCATCCCAGCTTTTATCTTGTAGCCAAGATGGATCGGGATTCTTGTACTTGCTCTTGAGGCCGACTCCTCCAGTTAATAAAAACATAAATTCTTGATGCTCCATTTCTTTCCTAGCCCTGTTTCAAAAAGTAAGGTCCAAGCATATTTTCTATCATACTTCAGTATTTTAATTTGAAATGCAAGTATAAGACAAAAAAAAACTTTAAAATCTTATTATAGTTGTGTAGTACAGCTCAATTTATTTACTAAATATTACTAAATATATATTATTACTAAATATATATTTTGTCTTTCTCCCACAAATCCCTAAAATATTAGTTTCTCCCACAAATCCCTAACATATTCTTTTACTGCTCCAGAAAAAGAAACATTCTATTGAGGGCTAGTGAGTCAGAGTTCAGGATCTGCCTTTATCATTAAGTTATGCTACAGTCACTTTAACTACTAGGTGATTGGTCAAGGGTTTACTGAAACCATACACCCACCTGCCAATACATTTTTGTTCTGTCCTTACTAAACTCCACTGGGTGGAATAGTTGCGGTCATGAACACATGGAAGGTATCGCAGGTTGATACAAACTTCTCCATTCCACAGCCACATTTCTGTCATTGTTCATACAGAAATGTTTAATTAACCTGGGAAGGTATGTTTTAAATGTTCACAGACCACACAGACCCTCTTTCTTTTTCACCTTTCTTTACTATTATTACTGTCCTCTTACCCATTCCTTTTCCCACTCATTCACCCACTAGCAGCCATCAGGGCAGAACACAGGCATCCCAATGTTCATAACCACAAAAACCAAAAACACATGCCGTGCATGCCGAACGAAATATACCTCATACTCACTCCAAAATATCAGATGTAGTTGCAAATAGCACTAATAATGTGCAGTCAATGGAACAAATACTGAAAGAAAAATGGCACTAACAGCAGGGCAAAACACCCCATCTAGTTGTCCTCTGTACAGGGACATGGAGGAAGGTAAAAAGGCAAAAAATAAACAGGAAATTCTAAAAGAATGAGGTATCTGACAAAATAACTAGAAAGACTAATTACTAACCTTCAGCCCAATTCTACTCTGAGTTTAATTTCCATAATTTGCATAAACAATGGTCTTAGGCTTTGTTGCTATACCAGTTTGGCTCTGTAAACTTCCCAGGGCTTGAAAGATACCGTTGCTTTCCTAGTTTTTAAGGTAGCCAAAACAAATCAATAAATTATCTCTGTTTATTATAAGATTCTAGAAAATACGAGCTCTTACATTAGAAGATTACAGCAAAGTAAAAATGAAAATAGCAGCTTATCCTTCTCAAACAGGGAACGACAAACATTGCAATACAAGTTGTATGTAAAATGGTCATTCAGATATCGAAGCCTTTTTTCCAAGATTTTAGACTTGTTACTGTAAAAAAATAAATATATATATACATTAAAAAAGTATATATAGAACACAGAAAATATTGATCTATATTTTCATATATACCTGTAATTACTGTAGTCAAAAACATTGCTGAGGTAGTCACACAAAGCAATTATAAAAAAGTTAAATAAAAAATTGGTTCTCATAGTTTAATAATGTCTAGTTATCTTAAGTCGTTACATTTGCAACTGCAAATACTTTCAAGCTCAAAAACAGACAAACTTAAAAAAAATTAAATATATTTAGAAAGTCACATCTAAAGATTGGCTGCAACTTGAAGCCAGCAGAAACTAAGCAAATGAAGTAAGTATTTACCTGTCATGAATAGAGTTGATGTAAAGGTTTACAAACCATGTGAGAGAATATTGGTACATAGGGTCAATATTAGCTAGATCAGCAATACTGAAGAACAGAACAGAGGAATGCTTCGCAATAGGTCTATAGCCTTCTCGAGACTGTGCTATTTTAATTTCTGTTTTTTCTGCAATCTAAAGAAAATGTCTCCCTTAGCAAATTATTCAAAATATATCCAAATAAACACACACGTTACCTCCCCTAGTTTCAAAAAAACAATACAATAGTATGCTAACCCATTTTTTCATTGTATTTTCTTACAAAACTGGGATCTGCAAAGTTTGGTATGATGCCATGGCATGTGCCATCATCTCAGGATATTGAATTGGCAGGTTTGTGTATCTGTACAATAAACATTACTCTGAATGAATAAGGACATGGAATCAAGCATTTACTTGAATTGTGAATCAAGCACTTTATAAGAGTCCAGGAACATTGGATTACACCATTCTTGTTAGGCAGATAAGAAGGCAGTCATTGGGCTTGATTTTAATGTGTGTATGCATACTATTTGTATACCAATATACAAACAGCTGGAGAAAAATGTTAGAATAAATTAGAACTTTAAATAACATGACAACAGAAATGGAGTGTGAGCTCTAAATGTAGAAGGAGTCAAGTTGTCAGGTTTCATGAGCCAGACACACAGAGACACTTATAGTTTCTTTTGGTGTTTATTACTCCTGTACCACCAGTGCTGCCTATAGAAGGTGAAGGGGGAGAGTGCAAAGACTGGTTCAAAGGGAAGCTGGAAATTCTTTGATTATTTTGATTCTGGTTGGAGATGTCTGGGATTTTTAAAGTGTGCTTCTCCTTCTCTGGTGGGATTTGGTAGGCCATATATTCAAATTTCAAGTCTAGCATACATAATTTAAAAAAAGATCCACACTGTAATCCTAATTACCTCAAATGAGGTGCTGCGGAACCAATATTTCTGTACTTATAGTAGCTATACAGTATATATCTTTAGGATATATATATAACAGTTTATACAATCTCCATCTATAAAATCAAAATTGCTTACCTGCTGTTTCTTTGTAATTTCATTAGACATTATTTTGGCTGAGTCTAAGATCATAATTGCACTTTCATCTTCTAAAATATTTACTTCAGAAGACTGTAACGTTTCTAAAATTTTATTTTCTATATCTTTCAGTTGTTTCTTATTGGCAGCTGACTGGAGGATAAGAGCATTCCGTTCCTCCTCTAATTCTGGTCTGAAAAGACAAATACTCATTAATACTTAATATAATGCAGCTGCTGTGACAATTTTGTTATGGTCCAATAACATCCAAATATTTTGTAAACAACAGAAATGCTGGGAAAATTTATGTTGATGTATACCGTAGGATTAAAAATTTCTCAGAAAACCACTGAAACAGTCTGTGTTCTTTCTGCACTCATTCATTCATTCATTCATTCATTCATTCATTCATTCATTCTATTTATATCCCACCTAACTGGCCTTGCGACCACTCTAGGCAGCTATTACTTAGCCTGCAGAACCTAGAGAACACCAGGGTGCAGGCAAATACAGTGGTGCCACACTTAACGGGTGCCCCGTTTAACGACGAATCCGCATAGTGATGAATTTTTTGCGATTGCTTTTGCGATCGCATTGCAATGGTTTAGATAGGAAAAAATCGCTTTGCGATGATTGGTACCGTTTCGCATACCGATCATCGCATAGCGATGATTTTCCAACAGCTGATTGGCAGTTCCAAAATGGCCAGCGGGTAAAAAAATGGTCGCCGGCTGTGTTTTCGCCCAGATTCCTCACTTACCGGGCAGCGAAAATGGCTGCCGTATGGAGGATTTTTGCTTAAAGGTGAGTTTTAAGCCCATAGGAACGCATTGAATGGGTTTCAATGCATTCCTATGGGCTTTTTAAAACCGCATAGCAACGAAATCACTTTGCAGCGATTTTTGCTGCGTGGATTATTGTTGCTATGCAGGGGCACCACTGTATACTCTGAATTGGCCATCCTGCATATCACAGCACTCTTGTCCGCTTCCCTTGTCATTTAGTCAGAATTCCAAAACATTCTTTCTTATTTACTTCTTTTCTTACTATCTGCTACTGAATGTTGCACAAAAAATAACTGTAGTCCACTCTGTAGCCCATTATCTACCATCATTATTTACTAATTTGTCTTCAGAAATAAAAACACAACGAACAAACATGCACAATATTTAATAGATTGTAAAAGGCTAAAATTCCACAGTGAAATGTTTTGACCTATTACGTCTCTGAAAAACTCACTAAATATGCTCTCACAGCAGTAATTATCCATTGCATTTTTATTTACTTCTAAATCTTCCTGCATACAACACACAAACATACCTCTCTTTTGCAACAACAATACCGAGAAGCTGATCTTCAAGTCCTTCAGGAGTAATCATGAAGTTGAGTAAAGAAACCTTTGTAGCCAGTTCAGGCAAATAATGTGGATTCCTTAATTTGGTAGTAATATAAAATTTGAAATCAAAGGAGTATTCGATAATTGTCTCTCCAAGCCGAATGCAATCCATGCCCCCTGGTATTGAAAACAGAAATATATATATATATATATTTTCTGTGTACAAAAAATACTAATTCTGCAATCAAAAGACAGTAAGTTTCAAGCTAAAGCAAATTTAGCAGTCTGACAATACAAAATAACAACTGTTCAAATTGACATAGCATGACAAGCTGTAGCTACTCAAAAGCAGAGGCTTCTACAGTATATTACTCCTTGCAGCCATGTTGGAGAAAAAGGGATGGCAAAGCATGAGAGCACAGCAGGAAGCTCAAAACATTGGTGTAGCATAGTGGGGCCCAGGTGTGCTTGGACTGTGACCTCCAGCAACCCTGGCCAGCACAGTTGGCGGTGAAGGATTCTTGGAGCTGCAGTCCCAGAACACCTTGGAGCACAGTACGTATTGAATATTTATTTACTGAAATATTTCTTCAAAACTGTTTTGCTCAGACTTGAAGGGAAAAGTGTATATGATAATATATATCTGTTATTCCTATAAGGGTTACCATACCCTTACTAAAATAATACCGTGTGCAACATCAAAATCAATTACAGATGTCTCATGCAAATAATGTCACAACCCCCCACTCAAAACAATAAAAAAATCCTTCCATGTTTTACCTTCAACTGTCCCTAGGCAGCAGTATTTAAGAGACAAAAAGAAAAGAATTTATTGATGCAACAGGCCAATATCCAAGTGCATAGTTTGGAAGTTGTAACTGTTCTTATACCTTGTTTAAAAGTCTGTCTCAACAGCAGTGGTTCTAGGGAAGGATCTATTTCTTCCCCAACATTTTCGAGTAGAAGTGGAGTCCCAAACTGAATGCAGTTTTCTAGTGTTCTCATGTAGTCTGTGTCTGTGAACTTTATGACACTCAGCCTGTTCTCTCTTTCAGAGTTTTTTATCCATTTATTTGCTTGACCTTGGGGATCAATCATTAATGGCCTAGAACACATCAGATTTTTTAATAGAAGAAATAAAGCTTAATAATAAATTGCTATCTACTATATAACAGCCTAGTTTTAAAAATCTGTAACTATGATTGCAGTGGCAAGCAAAGAGAATATTATAATGAAATCCACATGATTTTATTTGAGTGAATTGTCTCTGGATTTATAATCTAAATGAATATTAAAGGCAAAACACTGTAGGAAAAATTACTAATTATTGACAAAACTGAAATATACCATTGATGTAAACTAGTTTTGTAGCCACTGTATGTATAGAAATAGCCATACTGAAAATAGAAACTATATAGATCCAAATACAACTTCTTAGATCCTGTTATATTTTATATATACTGGACAAAATCCTATTACACAGTTAAATCAGCAGGGCAATGGTGTAATTCATGGGTCAAACAGTCACTAATTAAGGAATCACCACTCTGATTCCTCCTTATACATACTTGAGAGGCTTTATACATGACAAGGAATCCAAGTAGTGACTTGTTAATTAGTGGCAAAGTGCCACTGTTAGTTACATTATTGTTCTTCTACTGGCAACAACTATAGGATATGAATTTGACAAAAGTATATTAAAAATTAATTGTCATCTATTTCCTATCTCACTTTGAATTTGTTATATATAATACATATATCAACATAAATTTTGGTGTTGATGAATGTGCAATTATCTATATTGAAATAGGCAAATTCTCACAGGGTAGTAATTACCTCACTAATTAAGAGTTTATTCAATATTTGAGAAGCAGAAAGTCTATAAAAACCTAAGCATCCACAAAAATCTCATTATAAATTGGAAGGAACTGAAATCATCATTCATGAATATGTACTTCAACAGAGTACTCAAACAGAACCCTCTGGTCTGCCTCCATGCACCAACAACATACTGAGTAATAAGAAGTGCACCAACAAGAATGAGAAAGAAGTGGAAAATGTTAAATGTATTAAAATGTTGCACACTTAGTACCCTAAGAGGGAAACAGATACCTTCCTATTCTTAAGGAACTCTTAAATTAACTTATAAGTTACCTAGAGCACAATTTAGTCACCTTAAATAAAAATACTGGTAATCTATATAATGAACATACTGTATATAGTGAAATATAAACATAAACAAGTTTTAAAAGCTATCAGTCATTACTGCAATAAATTTTGGTTGTGTATTTAATTTTAAAAAGTTTACCTACCAACGTCTAGAATTGTCAACAATCACACCATTATCTATAGAAAACTGGTCTGTTGGAAGACCTGCGATATTCCAGGCTCTTATTTTTATCGGGTCACCAAGTGTTTTACTCAAAGAGAAGACTTCAGAACAAGGTATATTTTTCTCCTATAGAAACAAAACAGATATATCTTTTACCTAGATTTTTTAACATGTAAGCTTTATAAGCTAGATTGTCGTAGATCGTCATTCTATGAAGATCTGGCAGCTACTATTTTAAAAAGTCCCCAAGAAAGAGCTGCTGTTCATTCTTGGAGACTTTAACTCTAGAGTTGGTGCTGATTACAATTACAATTCTTGGCCCACTTGTCTAGGCTGTTTTGGCACTGGCAAGATGACATAAAATGGCCAATGCTTGATGGTGTTTTGGTGTTACTATGGTCTTTGTGTCAGCAACACGTTCTTTAATACTAAGCTTCAACACAGAGTCTCTTGGAAACTTCCAAGATTGAAGCATTGGCATCAGCTCGATTTGATCCTCACTAGACACTCTAGCCTTCCTAGTATTACAATCATATGCAGTTATCAGGGTACTGATTGTGATACTGAGCAGTCCCTGGTGTGTAGCAGAGTAAAACTGCAAATAAAAAGATTGTATCACATGAAAAAGGAAGGAAGACCACGTATTGACATCAGCATGATTCGCGATCA
The DNA here is from genome assembly GCF_051106095.1 of Pogona vitticeps. Lineage (NCBI taxonomy): Eukaryota > Metazoa > Chordata > Lepidosauria > Squamata > Agamidae > Pogona > Pogona vitticeps. The sequence continues at coordinate 65,468,929 of NC_135784.1, read as the reverse complement.
GAGAAAAGTGGATGAATTTGCCCAAACGCTTGAGGAAATTCTTCCAGGTCTGGCTGTTGCAAATGCACCTGAACTATGGGAACATTTTAGGAACACTGTTTATAACATTGCCTAGTCCACATTTGGCAAGAAGACCAAAAAGATGGCCGACTGGTTCGAAGCCCATTCGGAGGAGTTGATGCCAGCCATCAAGGAAAAGAGGAGAGCTCTAGAAGCATACAAAGAGTGTCCTAGTGAGTACCACTAGCAGGTTCTTCAAGTTGCTTGTAGCCAACAGACTGCCAGGAAATGTTCTAATGATTATTGACTTCAGCTCTGCTCTCAGATACAGATAGCAGCAGACACAGGTAACATCAAGGGAATGTATGACGGTATCAAGCAGGCTTTAGGTCCAATACAAAAGAAATCTACTCTTTGAAGTCTGCCACAGGCTGATCATCCAGGACTGGGCACAGCAAATGGAACGCTGGGTGCAGCACTACTCTGAACTATATTCCAGACAGAATGTAGAAACTGAAGAGGCACTAAATAACATCGAGTGCCTGCCTGTCTTGGAAGAGTTGGACAGCGAACTTTGTTTGGGATCCTTTTTGCTGTTATGCTGAAGCACACTTTTGGAACAGCAACAGAAGGTGTCTATCTCTGGACTAGATCAGATGGAAAGCTCTTTCATCTCTCTAGATTGAGACCGAAGACCAAATTCCAGCTGAAATGCATGCGGGACTTCCTCTTCTCTGATGATGCAGCTGTTGTTGCCCATTCTGCCGAAGACCTGAATCAACTACTTACGAATCATTTTAGCAAGGCCTGCCAAGATTTTGGATTAACAATCAGCCTGAAGAAAACATGTCATGGGCCAGGGCGTCGCCTCACCTCCCTCTATTACCATCTCCACCCACGAAATGGAGGTTGTTCATGATTTGTGTACCTTGGCTCAACAATCTCTGACAGTCTCCCTAGATGTCGAGCTGGATAAACGCATTGGCAGATCCAGGTACAGTGGTGCCTCGCAGAACGAGCGCCCCGTAGAGCGATGAATTCACTCTACGGTGACGCTTTTGCGATTGCTAATGCGATCGCACAGCGATGCCCCCAATGGGCGAAAATCGCAGAGCGAAGGTCGGTAAGCGGTTCGCTTACCGACCTTCGCTTTGCGACCTGCCGATCAGCTGTTCCGCAGCTTCAAAATGGCCACCGGAACAGCCGAAAGGGCCGGCCGCAGCGTTTTCGCGCCCTTGGTAAGCAAGGGGAGGACGCGAAAACGCTGCCGGAACAGCCGAAATGGCTGCGCGCAGCGTTTTCGCGCCCTCCCCTCGCTTACCAAGGGTGCGAAAACGCTGCGGCCGGCCATTTCGGCTGTTCCGGCGGCCATTTTGAAGCCGCGGAACAGCTGATCGCAGCCATTTTCGCGCCCTCATTAAGCGAGGGGAGGGTGCGAAAATGGCTGCCGGCCATAGAAGGACATCGCTGTACGGTAAGTAAATCAGCCGACTGGAACGCATTAAACTAAGTTTAATGCATTCCAATGGCTTTTTTCTTTCCGTACAGCGATGTTTCACACAGCGAGGGTTAATCCGGAACGGATTAACCTCGCTGTGCGAGGCACCACTGTATATAGAACCTGTGTCCTGAGTACACTTGTGTACTGCCCAATCTCCCTAAGGAGCACTTAGCACTTGGTCAGAGAGTTTGACAGGCCACTTACCTGCCACCTTTGTGCTGAGGCAAGTTCCAAGACCTCAGCAGTGCGTAGTGTAAGCCCCTTGAACACGTCTGACCTTAAAAGAACACTTTTACCCAGTACTTTGCAACTACAGACAAATGGCCTTTGTGATTCCTTAGAACTCACAACAGCTCGGTTAGGTAGGACTCTTAAACATAGCTAGTTTGTGGCCCTCTCCACCTCCTGGATTTAGCCAGACCCTGCTGTTCAAGAGATCAATCCTTTGTAAGGATTTTTTATAATTAATTTTTATTAGAAAAATAGAGTTTGATAGAATCAGTTTATATTGCTCAAGCTTTAGCATAAGGAACATATTCAAAGAGTATTACAGTTAAATAAATACAGTCCCGAAACCAGCAAAATCAGGGAGCTGGACAGAGGACGGATTGTATTTGTCTTCAGTGTGGAAACGATTGTCACTCTTTATTTATTTTATTTATTCTATTTATACCCCGCCTATCTGGTCATTGTGACCACTCTAGGCGGCTTACAACATATAATACAGCACAAATATAAGAAAAATTATAACACAATTAAACAATTCTACAAGATGGAAAACGTATGAAATGAATCAAATAGAGAGAGGAGGGGAAATATCAGGAATTAAATGGGGGGGGGGGAGGCCTGCCTAAACATTCATGTTTTTAATTGATTTTTAAAAGTACCCAGCGAGCGAGCTGCGCGAATCTCCGGAGGCAGATTGTTCCAGAGGCGAGGAGCCACTGCCGAGAAGGCCCGGTTTCTTGTTTTTTTCGTTCCAGGCCTCCCTCAGCGTCAGGCTCCTCAGCCTCACCTCACTCTCAAATTGGCCATCTCAGCTACACTAGACGCTGTTCCAAGACCTCTATTCAGAGCACGTTCCCATAGTCTCTCGAGACTGAAGGATGCCTACACATGAGCCATATCTCCAGAATCAATTAAGTTGCATGGATTCTCAATTTCTAACAAGGCAAGGAGAGAGGCAAGGTAAAAGCAGTGGTAAAAGAAGATCTTGTTCTCCCAGTTACTCCAATGTTCAGGAATATGTTATGGACATTAGCCTCTTGTGGGATTTCTTGAATTACAATATTTTCCCCCTTAAGCTGTTACATCTATATCTCAACTGTTAAAAACCCCCAAATCAAAACAAAAAAACATTGAGTGTGTTTTATGAGAATTGAACTGTGCTCCAAGAACTGCAGACACCCGTATGTAACCCAGGAATATATCTTGTGATTGTCTGTCTCCCTAGTGATTTATGCTGTTTGCATTTGGTGGAGCATACATACATCACATTCCTTGCAAAGTATATGTTTGCAATTGTGTTGATTTAGTAATAGAGGAGACAGTGGGAGACAGAAGTTTGTAACTAATTACCCATTACGCTATGCAATATGAAGCGTTGTTGTTATTGTTGTTTAGTCGTTAAATTATGTCCGACTCTTCGTGACCCCATGGACCAAAGCACACCAGGCCCTCCTGTCTTCCACTGGCTCCTGGAGTTTGGTCAAATTCATGTTGGTTGCTTCGATGACACTGTCCAACCATCTCATCCTCTGTCGTCCCCTTCTCCTCCTGCCTTCACACTTTCCCAACATCAGGGTCTTCTCCAGGGAGTCTTCTCTTCTCATGAGATGTCCAAAGTATTGCGGCCTCAGCTTCAGGATCTGTCCTTCCAGTGAGCACTCAAGGTTAATTTCCTTCAGAACGGATAGGTTTGTTCTCCTTGCAGTCCAGGGGACTCTCAAGAGCCTCCTCCAGCACCACAATTCAAAACAATCAATTCTTCGGCAGTAAGCCTTCTTTTATTATTATTATTATTATTATTATTATTATTATTATTATTATTATTATTATTATTATTATTATTATTATTATTATTATTATTATTATTATTATTATTGTTATTGTTATTGTTACTGTTATTGTTATTGTTATTGTTATTAATTTGATTTATATCCCGCTCATCTGATCGGATTGACCACTCTGAGCGACTTCCATAAAATATACAATAAAGCATTAAAAATTATTACAAATAAACAACACCACATATAATAAAACAAAAATTAAATAGAAAATAAAAGAAAATTAAGTATTGACAGGAGGGAAGGCCTGAACATATAACCATGTTTTTAGCTGATTCTTGAATGTGCCCAGTGCAGGGGCCGCACGAATCGCTGGAGGAAGGTTGTTCCAGAGGCGAGGAGCCACCGCCGAGAAGGCCCGATTTCATGTTCTTTCCTTCCGGGCCTCCCTCGGCGTTAGGCTCCTCAGCCTCACCTCCTGGCTCGTACTTCCATACATCATTACTGGAAAAACCATAGCTTTGACTATGCGGACCTTTATCGGGAAAGTGATGTCTCTGCTTTTTAAGATGCTGTCTAGGTTTGTCATCACTTTCGATGGCGTCTTTAAATTTCGTGGCTGCTGTCACCATCTGCAGTGATCATGGAGCCCAAGAAAGTAAAATCTGTCACTGCCTCCATATCTTCCCCTTCTATTTCCCAGGAGGTGATGGGACCAGTGGCCATGATCTTAGTTTTTCTGATGTTGAGCTTCAGACCGTTTTTTGCACTCTCTTCTTTCACCCTCATTACAAGGTTCCTTAATTCCTCCTCACTTTTTGCCATCAAAGTGGTATCATCTGCATATCGGAAGTTGTTGATATTTCTTCCGGCAATCTTAATTCCCGCTTGGGATTCCTCCAGTCCGGCCTTTCGCATGCTGTATTCTGCATATAAGTTAAATAAGCAGGGAGACAATATACAGCGTTGTTGTACTCCTTTCCTAATTTTGAATCAATCAATTGTTCCATATGCAGTTCTAACTGTTGCTTCCTGTCCCACATATAGATTTCTCAGGAGATAGATAAGGTGGTCAGGTACTCCCATTTCTTTAAGAACTTGCCATAGTTTGTTATGGTCCACACAGTCAAAGGCTTTTGCTTAGTCAATGAAGCAGAAGTAGATGTTTTTCTGGAACTCTCTGGCTTTCTCTATAATCCAGCGTATGTTAGCAATATGGTCTCGAGTTCATCTGTCCCTTTGAAATCCAACTTGTACTTCTGGGAGTTCTCGGTCCACATACTCCTGATGCCTACCTTGGAAGATTTTGAGCATAACGTAGCTAGCGTGTGAAATGAGTGCAATTGTATGGTAGCTGGAGCATTTTTTGGCACTGTCCTTCTTTGGGATTGGGATGTAGACTGATGTTTTCCAATCCTCTGGCCACTGCTGAGTTTTCCAAACTTGTTGGCATATTGAGTGTACCACCTTAACAGCATGATCTTTTAAGATTTTAAATAGTTCCACTGGAATGCCATCACCTCCACTGGCCTTGTTATTTGCCATGCTTTCTAAGGCCCACTTGACTTCACTCTCCAGGATGTCTGGCTCAAGGTCAGCAACCACACTATCTATGTTGTCTGGGACATTCAGATCTTGCTGATATAATTCCTCTGTGTATTCTTGCCACCTCTTCTTGATGTCTTCTGGTTTTGTTAGGTCCCTACCATTTAGGAACCATTATTAAAATGCATCAATATTATCTCCATCACCATTTGCTGCACAAACACCAAAATCAACAACACCCATTTTGTTGCCCCTAGATCTGTATAGGGATACAAAATCTATTTCTGATTGAGAGATAACTGGCAGAAACTCTTTTGGAAATAAAAGTGAAGTATTTTAAACCAATACTACCTTACACAGTTTGCTCCAGTCTTTGGTACAGTCTTGGCGAAAGCCAGCAGTGAAAGCACCCAAATAAGCTATTACTCCAGCTGATACTAGCACATCTCCTGTTAAATTGTCATATGTATTTTGAAGATCATTTGCAGCATTAGACCATCTATGAGAAAACACAAGACAGAATTAGGATAAAATGTTTTATTATTGAGTACTTCACTTATATTAATTCTTTTTTCCTTTGTTATAAGGATTTAAGATGGGGTTTGGACCTTATTAGAGGATAACTGTCAGGATAAGAGTATTCTAAGTTATGGAGCAGCCTTCCCATTTTGCCCAACACAATTCCTATGGTCTTTTTGTTATCAGGCAGAGGTATTTTATGTGACTTATATAGTTTGGGCCTCTGACTTTTAAAATCTGTGGCCAGTGTCCTGTTCATTTTTATCACACTCAGAAAAGTATCATGGAAGTGGATACAGTTAATTGATGAGGTGCCAGCTGTGCATTGGTTGTGTGCCTGGGATGTGCCTCGCTCATCTCTTAACCATGGCTGCTTCCACAATTTTCTCTCCATGCATGATAAAAAGTAACAAGAGACTGACCTGTGTATATAGTGGTGCCTCGGCTTATGAACGTCTTGACTTGTGACCAATTTGAGTTACAGCCAGCTCTGGTTGCAAAATTTTGCTTTCACTTGTGTCCGGCGCTTTGAGATACGACTGGAAAAAAGGCTCCTTCCCTCCTTTCCTGCCCCTTTTTTAATCTTAGAGGTCATTTTAGGTTAAAAAAAGTCTCGCCCTGATGGATGGATTAACCGCTTTTGTATTAGTTCCTATGGGAACTAATGCTTTGAGATACAACCCAAAAATGGCTTGAATGGATTAATTGCGTTTCAATTTATTCCTATGGGAAATGGTGCTTTGAGTTACAACCAACTTGAGTTACGACAATCATCCTGGAACAAATTAAATTTCCAACTCAAGGGACCACATTATTCATATATTGTGTGTTATGACATTGGTTTTGTTATAATCTAGGCTGCCTTCAATCACTGAATGCTTACTTTAAAAGGAATGTTTTAAATCCTTGTACATAAGGAACATTGAAAAAAGTGTGTACTTGCAAGTAAGTAATCTGTATTTTTCTCTAACCTTGATTTTTCTCCACCAAGTCCTCCAATCAGCTTTTCTGCTCTTTCTAGCTTTTTAGCACATAAATCCACCTGAAATTCTAGCTGAGCTTTTTCTTCAGTTTTCTCAGAAAAAGTTTGTTGTAAAGCGTCCAAACGATCTTCAACAGCTTTAAGTTCATCTCTCTTCTGATTTAGTAGTGCCATCGTCTGCGCTAATGACTGCTGTGCTTCTGCTAAACGGGCTTTCTTAGGAGCAACCACCTATTTGACATATTCATCAAAAGCTCACTAAATTGCCAACAAATAATTATAAATTAATTGAGAACAAATAGAAACAATTAAATTTAGAAAAATTAATGGGTTTAGTTAAAAAAAATGAAGGTGGTATGCCTGAATAATTTCCATTTCCATGAATTAATTAAAATTAATTAAAAACCTAATCTGGGTGATAGATAGGTAGATAAAACTTTATTATGCTCAAAAGACCAGCCACCTAATCTGGATAGGTTTCACTTCTTCTGAAAGAGCAAGTAAATAACCTGGAAATATTCCTAGATCCAGCACTGTTACATGAGACTCATGTGAACCCTATGGCATAAAGTGCCGCTTACAAGCTTTGGTTGGCTCACCAGCTATGACTGTGCCTGGGCAGAGATAGCCATATTGATTATTTATTTGTTTCATTTGCAGCCCACCCCAGTGAGCTAAAAAAGGCTTATGTGCTTCTCCCCTTGTGAGATAATTCAGAATAAGAAAATGTGACCTCCCTAAGATCATCCAGTGATCTTTGTCCTGCCCAAGATCATCCTGTGATCTTTGTAGCCATGTGGGAATGCCAAGCCAGGTCTCCAAATCCTAATCACTTTGATCATGTTGATTCATGCTTTGGTAATTCCCAACTGGATTATAACCATGTATTGTACTCTGAGCTGCCCTTGAAGCTTCAATTAGTGCTAAATGAAGCTGCTAGGATTTAACTGTTATAGCCAGCTTGCTCAGGATTTATATATCCCAAGTGAGCGAGCAAGTAAGCTGTCGTTCCAAACCTTGGGTCTCCAGATATTCTTAGCCATAACTCCCCCAAATCCTAGCCAGCATAGCTAGTGGTGAAGGCTTCTGGGAGTTTCAGTCCAAGAACATCTGGGGATCCAAGGTTGGGAACCACTGCTCGAAAGAGTTTGATGGTGAAACCTTCAGATGAGAGCAGGTTAGGATATCTAGGCAGAAGAGATTTTTATATTCTAAGGGCTTTCCTTCCCCACTTGTTCTAATTTTACGTTGATCCCCAGAGAAGTTGAGTCTTTTAGTGTTTACATAATTTGCAGGTGCTTGTACCATCCAGCGACCTAGAAAAACGCATCCATGTACAGTATTCTTCTTTTCTTTTTAATAAGAAATTACATTGGTGATTATTATGTTCTGAAGAGAGAAGTCTGTGTGCACATGCTTAAGACTGTGAAGTCAAGCCAGAACCCAAAGATTTCTGAAGTGTAAGGGACACTTGAGGAAGTTCAATCCAACCTAGAGAGCCAAAAGGGAATTAGTAGGGTTTTAAGGACAGCTGCTTTCTGCATTCCAAGAACATAGTGGGAAATCAGCATTGACAGTGACAAAAAAGACAGACCTCCACTGGATTTCTAAACTTTGGTGAACTTCACTTGCCCATCTCTGTCTTTTAATTCTAACACTTCTTATATATCTTTATAAGTATCCTATCTGCTCATGTGCATATACATTCATGTATATTGTTTCTGAATGTGAAAGTGGGTTCTTACTAGCAGGGCTTTTATGACATACCTTTGCTACTCTGTCATAAACTTCCATTGCCATAATCCATTTACATAAACCTTCTGCAGCTGAGGATGCTTTAGCCACTTTGGGTGGATCGAACTCAGGATTAGTTAAATACTCAGAACGGATCTTCTGCATCACAGATACCTAAATAAAAATACATCATAAATATTTGGAAACGGTATAGGCCAGTAACAAGACATCCTGAAAACCTGTTATTACCCACCACTCCACTTGAGTATCTGTTATTGTCAGCCTGTACTTATCCCTTGCCTATCTCCCTTTATCTATGTAATTTGGCAAATGATACTTTACAAATCTCTGTATATTGAAAATAGGGAACACTGCAAAAAAGAATTCATAAATGGGATGGAAAAGTACACAATTCCTCTCTATGATTCTCTTCTGCAAAGGCCCACTGTGTAAATGTTTCCTCAGCTTTGTTTCTTTCCAGTTTGGGTGCCCAGTTGAGTAAAACTATTAAAAATCATCTGGGCAGCAGGTGTAGAGGGAAAGGGCAGATGCAAGAGCTTCCTGTCTCACTGATTTTCCCATGGAAATGCCTTCTTAGATTCTGCATTAAGCAGTACGTGGAAAATCTTCTGTTCTCCTTGCACTGTTCAATTGCCTCCTGAATGATCATTTCTCATCTCGTGGACTCTCACACCACAGCTGTTGTTACCTGTTCCTGCCAGAAAATCTTTCTACTCTAGCCTGCAATAAGTAGCTATATCTAGCCAGCATGGTGAGTGGAAAGAAGGGCAGTAATCACATGTGATGTGAGAAGAACATTTATGGCTGTCTCACTAAAAAGACAAAAGCAAATTCTTTACTGTAATAGATATTTCTGCTATATAATCATTTATTATATTTACTATTTGAGAAATGAACAAAAGACTTACAGGAATGTTATCCTTATCATACTCTTTCAAATCTCTTAGGAAATTCATGTCACCCAAAAGTTTTTTGCTGGGCCCCCAGTAGTCTAAAATCTATGAAGCAAAGTTAAGAAGTAATTAAAATATTTTTAAACAAAGGAAAGTGAGAGCATGGAGAAAATTGTCTAATAAAGACAGTTATACACAGAGGATCACAAAATTTAAAGAGAGAATATACAGAGAATGAAATAATTGTCTCTGTCTGGGCACTGCATATGTCATACTTAACAATCCACCATGAATGTTCTGGTTTAAAAACTGGTTTTCTTCAAAATAATTATAACTCTATGCCACAAAATCAGTGAAGCAGCAAATTAATTTTTTGAAAATGAGATCATTAGCATAGGCAATGTTCCCTACAATGACCTACAATACTGCACTAAGATTGCCAAGACAAATTACGTTATCACACTAGGAACTGCCCTTACACTGAAGGTAGGCTTCAGTTTAAAATCAAAATACATATTCAGACTATGGAGCAAAGGCAGCACCTTCACTATACTCAGGGCCCACAGATCTTGGTGGGCAAAAACCTAGTGGTTCACTCTGCACATCACCTCCGAAAAGAATTCCTGGCATGTACATGGTCCATTGTGACCCCAGAAGTGGTTCCTGAGATGTCCTGTGACCACTCCTACTCTAAATGACAGATGGTATACAACAAGGGGGAAAACTGTATTTGAAAAAAGAAAACAACAACAACTATTTATACAAGTTGCAGCTGCTAAGACAACAATTATCTTACCTCCCAGGGAGGTTTTGTACAAATTTGTTACTGTTTTTTTCTATGCAGAATAATGCTTTTTAAAGCATCCAGGGAAGCAACAGTTTAATCCATTTTTACCATCTCCCACAAAATGATGGGTGCTCAAATTACCTTAATGAGGAATTATACAGAATGTGACTCTGTCATCCTTAAAATACAGCCTGTCTAATTAGGATGAGCTTTGCAGTTAGAAGTGTCTACTGTAGTTTTATTCTTAGCTCTTTTACCTTGCCTCCAATTCCTGAAGGGTCTGCAACTTTTTCTGGTTTTATATCCTTCATGACACAGATGGCAGCCATAACAAGTTTAACACCTGAAGGTGGATTCTTCATTGATTTTACAATTGTAATATCTGCAGGCTAAAATAATATATATTTAACTTAAAGTATATAACACTCCCCAAAAATGTTACAGATTAAAACAAAGGTTCATATTTTAAGAGAGAATGACTATAAACAGACCACAAAGGATTCATAGCAAATTCAGTTTTGAATGCATATCTAGCATTTATGTAACAGAAACAAAGAACAACTCAAATTATAGTGGTTGGAAACTGTAAGAAATTGATAGTCCAATGAATTTCATTTATACTATAGTTCTGGCGAGAAAATATAAGCAGAGGACACTAACCAAACCCCTCACAGATTATGCCTCTGCATTGCTGATATAGTAAAGAAGAATCTTGTAGACATATTGGCCAAACCTCTGTTATTAGGATAATCAATCACATTAGAGTAGGATCATTGAATCAATGAGGATTTGTTGAATCACCTCTTCTGGAACTCCCATTGATTCAAATGGGCCTACTCTAACCATAACTTACTTTAGCAAAGTAAGTCACAGTTAGGGTAGGCACATTTGAATCAACTGAACATATGGAGGAGCAACTCACTAAATTCCCAACTGGACTACTCTAGTGTATTTACCACACTAAGCAACAGGATTTTGGCCATTATTTTTTAAGTGGGATGAAGGAGGGACATATTAAACATGAACATTTTTCCTAGAGTAAAATTGATGTCTAGACATACATGCTCTCACACACAAGACAACTAAATAGAGACTTCCAGGAGGGCAGTGAACTGTTAAAAATACATACTATTGGAATGGTTAGGACAAGGAGGAGGCAGGAAGAGGTTAAATACAATATTCCCATCTTTTCTTTTCCACTATGTTCTTTTAAAGATCATTCCATTGGAACTAAAGGCAAGCGACAAATTACATTGATGTGCCACAGGAATCTACTTTTATATTAGATTGATGTATTCATCTGTCCAGTGCCTGCTCTGATTGGCAGTGGCTTTCTCCACTGTGTCAAGCAGAAGCCTTTTCCATTACCTGCAGCCTAATAGTTCATTAGAAAGGTCACCAGTCGAATTCAGGATCTCACTGTTGCTGAGCAATGGGGAGCCTCCTTTTTGACCAAACGAAAAGACGCCATTTCAGCTCTCTTTCACATACTGTTATACTACTTATTTAACTTGCCTTCAGAGTGTCAAGTGCGGACAGTGCTGCCTCCAAGGCCGGAATTGCCTCTGCAAGGTCACTCTCACATTCATTCTTCAGTGCTTGGGCTTCTGCTGCTTTTTCTGTAGCAAGCTCTTCATCTATTTTTACAGTTTTGCTTTTTGCTTCAACTTCTGCAGACTCTTTCTCTATAACCTGAGGAAGGAATAAAAGTATGTTATGAAATACCACCAGGTCTATACATTCCAAAAAGTAAAAGTTTTTGAAGAGATATGAGAGATATGTTGGCAGTCCAGAGCAGAGGTTTATACAAAATTCTGAGCCATACATCCACTCAGCTGACATGATGTAATTGGAAATAATTTATATACCTTCTACAGACAGTTTCAAATGTGCTCTTGGTAAAAACCAACAAACAAACAAATATCCTTATGGGAACGTACACAGGAATAAGCAGATAAGAAATCATATGGAAATGTCAGCAATACTTGCTGCTCTTGCTCCCAAAATGAAGGCTTGGTTATATTTGTGTGTGTGTGTGTGTGTGTGTGTGTGTGTGTGTGTGTGTGTGTGTGTGTGTGTGTGTGTGTGTGCGCGCGCGCAGGCGTGCATGTGTGGAAGTGCACGGGTACACAGATTCAGCAGGACCATAGGAGAGGAATGGTTTTTTTAATAAATGCAAATCAGTTGCCCTTCTTACAATTAATTATTATTAATAACAATAATTGCCTGCTGTCAAGTCAATTCTGGCTTGCAGTGATTCTTTTCAGAGTTTTCTATACAGGGAGTACTCAGAAGTGGTTTAACATTCTCTTCTTCTGGGGGCACCCTGGAGTTGTGCAGCGTTGCCCAAGGCCACACAAGATGGCTCCCCTGGGATGCACAGTGGGCAACTGACCTCTCAGCCAAATACCTAACTCACTGAGCTATCCGGCTAGCAAACTGCCTCCTTGCAGACACCATAACACTATAAGCAAGACACAAGAGATCTAGATGGGTGACTGCCCTCCATTTGCACTTCAGCCACACTACCGGAAAGGAACCCATGGTAGTGGATTTTGGAGGTGCCTGCCTATCCATCCAAGTTCCTTGAATTCCTCATTATACAGGGGAAAAGAGATACATTCAACAAGACATTAACAAAAAACTAATAAGCAGGTGTAATACATGCACCCGTGTACATACAGAGTTTCAGTTTGCTTCTCAGAACAGCTGTAAGATTTGAGGAAGGTGTGAAACCCCATTCACAAATGACCTGAGGCATGCTGGAAAGCCATTATTGTGAGTAACAGTAAATGTCTGTGTCAACTGTAATTGACAGTTTTACTATGTTAACTGTAAAACAAAAGCATTTTTGAAAGAAATATTGTGAAAGATTAGCTTAAAATAAAAAAATGGGGACAGGGGGACATTAATTATTAGTTAGCAAATAAAATGGTTCTTATTGGGACTGCAAATAACTTGAAGCAAGATTGAATTTTCATCACTTATCTTTTAACTGATGTCCAGGGTGGCACAGCATATCATCTTGAACTATTACTCTTATAATCCCTTACCACCGGCCACACAAACTTTGGCTGCTGGGAGCTCCAGTCCAAGAATTAGTTAGAGAGCTGTAGTTGCTCATCCCCCTCCATATACTAGCAAACTTCAATAACTATACACATTTTTCTGATCAGAAATTGTACCTTCATCATATTTGCATTGTCAACTTTAGCCTGCTCCAGTTTAGGCTGTAGATTAACCAGTTCTTTCTTCATTTCACCAACCTACAACCAACAGTATAAGTAACAAGCTGCTTACAGTATAGTAGACTTGAAAAAGAAAAATCAAACATTTATTCATAACGTTGCAGTTGCACTCCTGTAGGAAAGACACCCACGTGAACAGAACAAGACTAATAGCTGAGTAGAAATTCCAGACTGTGATGTTAGTCAAATATCATACAAATATTCACTTACATTTTAATTAATTATATTCACTGAAAGAAACTTATAATATCATTGAGAAGATCCCAGTATTATGGTGATGGCCTCCATCCAAAACATGTTCTTCATCTGTCTGCATTACAAGGTGGCATGTAAGGAGATCATCATCCCACAGACCAAAAAAAATTCCTGGCTTGTTCAGAAAAAAACAACTTGAATTTCTTCTTTCTGATATAGACCTTACAATCATGTATGAAGTAGCCAGTTTTTTGTATGAATATACTTGGGTCTCAGAAATCGTATGGTAACTACCATGTTTCCCCGAAAATAAGACACGGTCTTATATTAACGTTTGCTCCAAAAACGCATTAGGGCTTATTTTCAGGGATATTTTATTTTTTCATGTACAACAATCTACATTTATTCAGATACAGTCATGTCATCTTCTTCTGGTTGCTGCAGAGTGGTGGAGAGCTGGGTTTCACTTAACTGGGGCTTGCTTTTTGGGGGGGGTAGGGCTTATATTACGAGCATCCTGAAAAATCATAGTAGGGCTTATTTTCAGGTTAGATCTTATTTTTGGGGAAACAGGGTAGATACTAGATTTTGAATTGTCTTTTAATGCCAAATGTTTTTATGAAATACTCTGGAATTTTGGAAATTTGTAAAGTCTTATTGGTCGAAGAACGGTAACAATAAACTGACTGATAGACTGAAAGAAACTTATAATATTATTGACAAGACTGTAATTTGCAGTTGAACATAAAGTACAGCAAATAATATTTAAAACAAGGTGAAAAATCTGGGCTAATTGTTATTATTTAAAGTACTAGAGAAAATCGGTAAGCAGTGCTCACAAAGCAAAACTACTGCTCAACCTTTATAATTGATAGGGTAGCCATCTTAGCTATTCCAGCAAAATCATAGAATAATTTTTGTAATATCTCACATATTGCAAATTAACACAATTATTAACTCACTCTCTAATTAGAAATGGCTAAACTAAGGGGTTCAACTCTATCTGATATGATAGCACTTTTCAAAATCATAGAATAATTTTTGTAATATCTCACATATTGCAAATTCACACAATTATTAACTCACTCTCTAATTAAAAATGGCTACACTAAGGGGTTCAACTCTATCTGATATGATAGCACTTTTCAAATATTTGAAAGGCTGTCATACAGAGGAGGGGTAGGATCTGGTCTCGATCATCCCAGTGTTCAGGACCCGCAACAATGGGCTTAAGTTAACGGAAGCCAGATTTCAGTTGAATATCAGGAAAATCTTCCTAACTGTTAGAGCAGTGCAACAGTGGAATCAGTTACCTTGGGAGTGGGTGAGTGCTCCAACACTGGAGGCATTCAAAAAAAACTTAGATAATCACCTGGCAGACATGCTTTTATTGTATTCCTGCACTGAGCAGGGGGTTGGACTTGAGGGCCTTGTTGACCCCTTTCAACTTCAGTTTTCTATGATTTCTACGATCTCCCATGGCCTGAATATGAACAAAGACTTTCAAAGCACATTATTTGTTGTTGTTGTTACTTGCTTTCAAGTCGGAACTGACTTATAGCAACCCTAACAGGGTTTTCAATGTAAGTAAGATATTTGGAGGGGTGATTTACCAGTTCCACTCTCCCAGTGAGTTTTGAAGGCTGAGTGGGGATTTGAGCCCTGCTCTCCAGAGCCCTAGTCTATGTCTCTGTCCACTACATGAGTTAGTTCACCAATGCTTTGATCACTCCACAAATATTTTTGAATGGTCATTGTTAATGTAATTATCACTGTCTGTACTTTCTGAATTTCAGTTCCTTCTTGACCTCACTATTTACAGTTTCTGTACGCTTCAGCCATATGTATATAATGCTATTGAGTTAGGATAGTATTTTACATAAGTGGACTCTATCTACAAAGGCTTATACCATAATAAATTTGTTAGTCTGTAAGACTCCACAAGACTTTAAATTGATTTTACAGCTGCCTTACCTGAGATTCAGCAAATGCTAATTTGTCTAAGCCATTGGTGTATCTTCTTTTTGCCTTCATGATAGCATCTCGTTTCTGGGTCAAAAGTTGTAGAAAGGAAGCAATGAGTTCAAGGTAGGAAGTAGGAGTAACATAGTTATGTCGTCCTAACTCATGCAAAAACCTATGGCATAAGAAAATAAGGTTTCATTCCAAATGGAACTCAAGAAGGATCTATTAGTTTGGATATTACAGTTATCAGACAATGATTGATGGATTGTCACACAAAGACATAATCTGGAAAAGCCCCAAATTTAGTAGTTATTAATAATAATAATCACATGCCCTTAAATCAATTTTTTCATGGTTTTCTAGGTAGAAGGTGCTCGGAAGAGGTTCACCATTCCCTTCCTCTGGGGGCACTGAGGTGATCTGCAGCTTGCCAAGGCCATACAGGCTGGCTCTTCTCCTGGGAATCAAACAGCGGGCATTTGAATTCCTAGCCAGAAATCTAACTCTCCAAGCTAACCTGCTTGATTAACATAAAGTATCTAGTTTCAGGGGCTATTTATGATGGCATGGATCTGATGGCAGGTCCTTGTCAATTACCAAATAACAATGCTGAGCTCTTGTAAAGTGTGATGAGAGTGGAGGATAATATGAAGCAAAAAGGGGAGTGTGGTAAGATTACCAACTATTTTAATCCCAATGTTTGTTCTATTCTTGAACTGGCCATCTGTCCCAACATTGGCATGTGATAAGGAATACAAATTGTGACTTGTTAAATAGAGGCAATTTGCCACTGCATTTGATGCCATTGCTCTAGGTAATGTGTTCACTGTCTGTATTTCCTGATTGCATGAATTCTATTTGCCCTGCAGGTGAAAATGTACCAATACTGTATTGGTCGGTGTCTATATGATTTCAGCAACAGGTCAGACATGTGTGTGTGTGAGACAGAGAGAGACGGACAGAAAGAAAAATAAATAAATTAATGAAATGGCATGAGTGGAAGGTTCTCTCTCTCTCACTCACACACACACAGACAGAGGGTAGATACTATCTGTGCATCTCTCATATATTAATATTCAGTCTAGTTTTGAGCTACAGATGAATTTGCTAGTTACAACTTATTTATCCTATGTACATTCTGTGAGTATAAACAAGACAAGACGAGGAGGCTATAGTCTGTGTTCTGACAATAGTTTGGAGAATAATTTTCCTCATCTTTACTAAATTTTACAACACGGTTCATTTCTTTAACAAGAAACACAAATACTGTTTCCCTTTTTCCATATTATTACTGTATTTAAATTTATGTATTTATATTAATCAACATCACAAATTATATAGAAAGATAACCTTTCAGAAAGTGACAACACAGACGTATGGAAGTGTTTACAGATAGGAACAACTTCTTGACGTTCATTTTCCGTGAGTTCAAGCTTTTCCAAGAACTTAACAGCAACGCGTTCAAGAGCATCTTCAGGCCATGGCTGAGAACATAAGAATATCCATTGTAATTGTGTTGACTGTTTCAGTATTAAACACTGCATAATTTTTGAGTTTCCTCATTGGCTGTTCTTCATGAAATCACCTTCCAATTCAAATTCTACTTTTGATTTGCACTTCACATCATGAGAGGCTCCTAATTTAGTACAGCATAGTGCAACCAATTATCCCCCAACGTTTAATAATAGACAGTGCTTCTGAGAAAGCCAGTTCCTTCAATACTTTTGGGTGCGGTTCATTGAACCACAGAGATTTTAGCTTGTTCAAAGTTGTTGCTGCGCTACACCGGAGTGCATTCCAATAAAATCAAAAATGTACAAACATGCAATACATTTAACCACAACCTTAATATTGTGTGTGTGTGTGTGTGTGTGTGTGTGTGTGTGTGTGTGTGTGTGTGTGAGAGAGAGAGAGAGAGAGAGAACCTGTGTATCAACCTAAAACTTCTCAAAATAAGCAATGATCAAAAAACAATTAAATAACTGCTAAAAAAGAGCTAAAAAGTTCAAACCAAAAACACTGGCCACCCACTTCTCCCTTCACCAACTATTCACCAACTACAGTGGTTAATCCATCCTGGATTAACCCTCGCTGTGTGAAACATCGCTGAGCGGTAAGAAAAAAGCCATTGGAATGCATTAAACTTAGTTTAATGCGTTCCAATTGGCTGATTTACTCACCGTTCAGCGATGTTTTTCAATGGCCGGCAGCCATTTTCGCGCCCTCCCCTCGCTTAAAGAGGGCGTGAAAACGCTGCGCGTGGCCATTTTGGGGCTTCCAGCGGCCATTTTGTTGCCGCGGAACAGCTGATCGGCGGGTCGCAAAGTGAAGGTCGGTAAGCGAACCGCTTACCAACCTTCGCTCTGCAATTTTCGCCCATTGGGGCCGTCGCTGTGCAATCACATTAGCGATTGAAAAAGCGTCACCGTAGAGCGAATTCATCGCTCTACGGTGCGCTCGTTCTGCGAGGCACCACTGTATTTGTTTATTAATCCCAAACTCCAATCCTGCCCCCATTCTTTGTATTTCACACATTTGCCTGGTGGGTCATAGACTGGGAGAAAACCAAGCTAAAATAGCATTTCTGCCTTTTCTTTGTTCTCTGTTATCATTTTCCCATCCCCACTGAATTAGCTGAGCCTCTATTTCTTTTCTATGTATTTTGGTATGCACATATCTGAAGAATGTTTCTTTCTGCCTTTTAGTGTCTCTTGCTAACCTCAGCTCATTCTCAGCTTTTGCCTTCTTAAGGCCATCTCTGTAATTCTGTGCTAATATGTCCATACTCTTCCTTTGTGGCCTGCATTTCCTTCCACTTTCTAGATGTGTCCTTTTTTGTTTTCAAGTCCACTCTGAGCTTTTGGTGATGCCAAACTATTGTGTGAGTGAGCTTTTTTCTTTCTTTCTTTTTTCTTTCCTCCCTTTTCTTCCACCTTTGATTCTTAATGGAACTGTTTATCATTAGGCCTTTAGAATTTCCTTTTAAAGAAACTCCCACACATCTTGGACTCCTTTTCTTATTAGGATCTCCTGTCATGGGATCTACTTACCATTGTTATGATTTTTTGAAATCAAGTACTCAAATAGAACATGGTCACTTTTCCCTAGAATTCTCTTTACTGCTCCTTCTTCCATCAAGTCATCACTATTCATTAGAATCAAGTCCAGGGTAACTATTCCTTTAGTTTCTTCCTTCACATTTTGTAGGAGAAAACTATCAGGCATAGGAGTCAGGAATGTCTTGCAAGGACCATGTTTGGCACAATTTGCCTCCCAACAGATATCAGGATATGTCTCTTTGAAATCATTGCAATTTGTTTTTCAGAGGTTTCATCCTCACCCTCTCTCTTGATTAGGTGGTTGGCAGTAGACCCCAACTATTACGTTCCTTTTATTCTTAACCCCATTTATATTAATCCAGATGCTCTTCATGAGACAACCAAGCTTATCCTCCGGTATTTCTGTACAAGAATATGTATTTTTGACATATAGTGTGACTCTGTCTCCCTCTCTGTTTTTTTCTGTTCCTTTTGAACAATTCCTTTGATTGTTGGATTCCAGTCATGGGAATCATCTTGCCAAATTTCAGTTATTCCTGTCAAGTTGTATTTACTCTCCTGAACTAAGATATTCAGTTATTTTTGTTTGTTTTCCAATCTGATGGCATTTGTATATAGACATCAAAGATTGTATGGTTTGTGGCCTGCTTTCCCTTGTACATTTTTATGAAAGGCTGGGATCCTACCCCAAAGGGCTTATACAATTCAAAGCAGAGGTGGGTAAAGGAAGTGAAAGAAAGACAAATAGGGAATAATTTATATGCTATTTTGGTGATTTTAAGTTACAAGTATGTTTACATGTAGCAGCAATACAATATGGTAAATAAAATATCATGCCAAAACTTCATAGAAAAGGGAGAATTTTAAGTAAGAGCTTAATGCTACCAGTTAAAAACGTTAAACAGTCTGCCTAGTAAGTGCACAATCCTGGAAATAAACAGTTTATTATCCCTGCGATTCTCTATGACATTCAGAAAGGAGAAATGGGTGGAAAACATTATATGCAATCTATAAGCATGCCCTAATTCCATATATCATCACATGGCAACAAGATACCACATCACCTATTTCATGACACATCATAGTTTTACCAGTCAGTGCGTGGTTGCTCTTCCCCTCGCACGGTGACATACAAGTATGGGACTATGAAAATTCAAGGTTAAGAGGAAGGGGTGTGTGTGTGTGTGTGTGTGTGTGTGTGTGTGTGTGTGTGTGTGTGTGTGTGTGTGTGTGTGTGTGTGTGTGTGTGTGTGTGTGTGTGTGTGTGTGTGTGTGTGTGTGTGTGTGTGTGTGTGTGTGTGTGTGTGTGTGTGTGTGTGTAAAACAAACCAGATTATGTATTTATATGAGTTTCCACTGATGAGTTCCTAAACAACAGATATCCATGCAACATTAATAGTTAGGTGGCTTTCTAGGAAGGGGAGACAATTTTTAATATATACATTTGAAGGAAAAAGTACTCTGAATAAAAGATGAAATTTATAGGTGGGACTATATGGCAGTTAATAAATGTACCGAGTCATCAGTATAAATTCTCTTACAAACCTGGAACCAGTCAATAGTACAGCAGTTGATGAGAGATGGGAACTGTCGCAGACGGTTGCGAAAAGCATCTCCAATTGGACTGAAAGCTACCACAACATGGAGATTGTCTTTGCAGCGATTCACAAAGAAAGCATATAAGGCCAAGGGACCGAGTTCTTCATGTTTACTGCCTGCCTGGGCTACTGCACGGACACCCTAGAAGACAAACAACTAACATTTTACATACATTCTAAAATGTGGTGTGTGTGGTGTCAAGTCAATTTTGATTTATAGTTATTATTTTCAAGGTTTCCTAAGTAAAGCATATTCAGAAGTGGTTTACCATTCCCTTCTTCTGGGACTGTGCAGCTTTCCCAAGGCCACACAGGCTAGCTCTTCTAGGGAAGCAATGGGCACTTGAACACCCAACCTCTACTATGCAATAATGAGATTGAAAAAAATATATATACTATGTATAGGATGACAAAAATGACAGTGTATGTCTCATTCAGAGGTTATTACCAGCATTCACTGTTCAAATTTAAAGTTTGAAAAATGTGCATGAATTATACAATTTTAAGTGCTTAATCATTAAATAATTAATATACTAATAAGACTCAATTAATAAAGTTAATAAACTATTATGAATACAGTATTATTTTAATGTGTTTACGGAAATGTTTTAAAATGTTTTTATCTGTTAGTTCTAATGATGTAAGACACCTTGGGTCTTTTTTAAGGAGAAAGGAGGGCTAAAATATTTCAAATAAGTCCAATCAATAAATAAGTTAACCTGTTTCATATTTGAATAATTAATTGTTTTTAGCTCTTAATATTTGTTTTAATATTGTAAGCTGCCTAGAGTCCTCTTGAAGACAGAGGCATGGCATAAATATTTTAACTAATTAATTAAATAAACAAGCTACTCATGCTAGAAAATTTAAAAAAATCTATATAGATAAATCAAGTAATAAACTCTATTACTAACAAGAGCACAGCATTCCATAGATCTATGCCTGAATAACCATCAAATGATCAGTAGGATAGGGAAAAATATTCAAAGACTGCTCTATCAAAGCTCAGAACTGCTTCTTCATACATATTACATACCATTAGCTCAGCGGTCAGGGCCATAAATAATCAATAATAACAAATATATATTTAAAATACAGTGGTACCTCAACTTGCAAACTTAATCTGTATTGGAATTAAGTTTGCACGTCGAAAAGTTTGTAAGTCGCATAAAACTTTCCCATTAGAATGCATTGAAAACCATTTAATCCATATGCTGTTTTCCGTTAGTATGTCAAGGCGCCTATTAGTTCCCATAGGAACTAATGCAAAGCCGGTTAATCCGTACTCTACCACTAGGGAGTGATTTGGTTTTTTTTAAAAAAAATTCTTCTTTTGACCTAAGGTGAACTTAGGTCAAAAAATGGCAGAAAAGTGTTTTCTCCCCCCCCCCCCGGGTTCGTAAGTCGAGGCTCCGTTCACAGGTTGAGGTGACTTTTTGTGAACGGAGCCATTCGTAACTCGAATTGTTCGCAAGTAGGGACGTCTGCAAGCCGAGGTATCACTGTGTTAATTTTCTTTTCATACACTTTTTAATTGCCATGGTAAACATTTTAAACACTAGAACAGGTCAGCAAAGTAAAAAAAAAAGTGATCTGGGCTTTTATTACTACTTTTGTTTTGACAACCCATCTCCTATTCTAAGACATCAGTGATGCCCTTTACTGTCCATTACTATTTATCATTTATTCTGTATCATCTTTATCATCCACCATTACCTATCGTTTTATCCCCATTCTTTCATTCTAAACCTTCAAATTTCCCATGCCCCATCCTGCCTTCCCTTCTGTCTCTCTCTCCTCTCTGCTAGACAGTCATGAAGCCTTGCTGTATCTCATGTGGTTCATGTTTGCAGGTGCTGCAGCGTCCATGCATCTCAGTCCAACTTCAGCAGTGGTGGGGCCAAGAGGCTGCCAATTCCTTTCCCCAAATGTCTTGAGCATCTGAACAGACCCTATTATAGCCCTGATAAATCCTGTATCATTTTTTGGGTTGGGCAGATGGTCAGGCAAGATGGCAGGTTTGCTTGCCATCTTGTTAAATTAAATTCATTAAGAATTTTCTGTAAAGGATACCTCCATAACTTCTTGTTTCTCATCAGCTGCAAAAAGGTTGGGGACTTCTCCAGTGTTAAGCACGCTATCAATGTCTTCCAAAAATCCTTCATCTTTAATCTGTGTGTCTGTGATTAGAAACACAGTTTTCAAGCCCTTCATGCCTGCGCTTCTGAAAAGAGTCTGAAAACAATCCAAAAAAAAAAAAGTGTTTCAGTGTACAGTCAAAGGAAGGCTCATTACTAAATATTACTCCTACATATTCATTTAAAATGCTAGCACCTCCAACTCTCTTAAAAGATTCCATCCTTAAATCTCTTTTAAATATATAAGTGATTACGCCTTCACTATAAAAGAATTTGTAACACAGAAAAAAAATCATCTAAAGACATTTATTTGTTCCACAACTATAAATGGCACTTCAGCACACACATTCATATGCATGCATACGCACAACTACAGAAAAATATGTTTCTCAGTTGCATTTCAGAGGGCTGACTGACCTTTACATCTTCCCTCCACTCATTCATTCCATAGCTCTTTGAGATTTCTGGCTGGAAAATATTCATTTTTGCCATGGATGTAGCCAAACGAGTCAAGGATTGGCGCCCACTTCCTCCCATTCCAACAAGTAAGGCATTACCTCCTGACTGCTTGAGTACACGACATATGCGAGATAAATGTTCCAGTACATACCTGTCGCAAATATATATATATTTATATCTATATATACTGTATATAGTTATGAATACAAATTAAAATCATATTTATGTTGTGTTTTCCCACTTTCGTACTATATCTATCCATAAAACAGCTGATGGTATTTTATGCCATTTCTACTATATTGACCTTTAACAAGCAAGCAAATAAACAAGTAGGAAGATGTCTGTTTGCCTTTGTTAAACTCGAGTGAGAATGGAATACTGTACGTTCACTGTCAAAGTCTATTCTGGGAAGATGCAAGCAGGAACCAACTCATGATAGGTTACGTCCTTCACTCAAAGTGGAGTAGGAGTCACAGGCTGCAATCTACTCTTTTCACTGACATTCCCTTAGTTCTCTACTTTAAGTTTTGTCATGTAGTTTTCTTTTATCCAGATATTTTGACAGTAAGCCACCCAGAGTAGTGATCTGGCCACTAGATGAGTGGGGTAAAAATTGAAATAAAATGAAATGAAACAAACAAACAAACATAGTCAAGCAATGGAAAAAGCCAGCAGCCATTGAAATGGCTATCAACATTATAATGCAAAGCATCTCCTGGAAAAAATGCAAGATGCTCTGCTCCACAGTTCTAGGCTCAAACCACACCCTCTACAATTATTCAAAACAAGGGCATTTACTACAGGTTAAGTGCAAACAGGCATAAAATTGCTTGCAACACACACCCTGTTTTAATATGTACTAATGGGAGGAAATGGATTTCTAAGGGGAGCTGAAGTGGGATAGAGGGAGGATAACTGCTAGCTCATTTGCCACCTGTTTTTCCCTGAGACATTTATCTTGCCCAATACAGGTGCGTTGGAGCCTTGACTTCTGGGGCTATGAACTTCTCTACCTGTGAACCTTTCTACCTGCAGGAATGGCATGCACGTTGTAGGAGGGAATTCCTGCCCTAAAACACTCTTGCAGATGCTTGCAGTTCATTCCCCTCCCTCTTGAGTTTGGGAGCCTTGGGGAACAGTTCCTGGCAAGGCATTGCTTGGCCTGTTTTGTTTTCATCTGGTTGTGCCATGCAGTCTGAGGGGGCTCCCTTTGCCTGCCATCACCCCCACCTTCCACTTTGTAAGAACTGCAGTAGACAAGTGTGGATTTGGTGCCATTTTCAAGTTGCAGTAGGGCCTGGCACCATATGCAGTGTTGCTGTGAATTCCACCCGGTTTTACCGAAATGTGTAGTTTCACCTCTACTCTCTTATAGCGCAGATGAGAACTTTTATACCATAAAGGACAGCGACAACTGTCACTAAATTCTACAAGCAGCTGTGATAACAGATTTGTATAAATATGCTGCTGTCAAATTTGTCACAGAGTTGGGTGTGGCAACAAATTAACAGCAATGTAATTTAATTGTTATAATTTTCTTATTTTTCTTATGTTTTTATGTTGTAAGCCGCCTAGAGTGGTCGAAACGACCAGATAGGCGGGGTATAAATAAAATAAAATAAAATAAAATAAATAAATGTAGTCCCTGGTACATTCAGAGGCATTCAACACTGCCCTCCAACCCTGGGAAACTGTCTACCCTCGAAGTAGAAAAAACAATAATAATAAACTAATTGCAAATTTGTGGCTCTTTCAAGCCACCCAAAATCTGGGGTCTGAGGCAACCATCTCATGTCTGCCTAACAGAAAAAGTGCTTTAATTGTTGTTCTGTATTGATGGGCCTGTATTGACAAGGAGAATCACAGGATAATCTGACCATAGCTTCAGGTAAAAAAAATGTATCCTTCTATATGTATTTATGGGAACTACAACTGAACATTTTCTCAGAACATATATCAATAGAATGTAAAACACTGTAATATCCACAAGACTGATGGAGAAACATTGTGGTGCTGGAGTAATGTGAGAGAAAACTGCCTTATTAGTAATTGGCTGTTACAAAATTTCATAGGCTGATCATGTTTTTAATTTAAAGCTGATTAATGTTTTGTGTTTTAACTTCTATTCTGTCTTGCTTGTACTTGTCAGATCTGAAAGAATGAGCAGATACATATACCTATTGGAGGTGCAATGTTAAGAAGTCTGTTTTTAGTGTCTTACATTTAGCTTTTGTTTCATTTACTTCCTAGAACATACTTTAGAACACATGATAAAATATATTCCAGCTAATGGCTAATAAAAATAGGCAGCTGCCAGGATCAGCTCAATCAGGCTTTTGGGTGAAACAATCCTTGGGGTAAACAACCTTCAATGCCATTATTCTAATAGGAATAAACTACAGAAGCCCTTAAAAGAGAGTATCGCCAAAATACTAGTGAAATAAGTATAAAGACAATTTATATACCTAAAAATGACCAGGTTCATTCTTGTTTTGTGTGTTTGGTTATATTCATCCAAACACAGATCCACAACATCACTGAACATTTGTATATTTGGAATTTCAAAATAAATTCTTTCATCTCCTTCAAGATCAGGATTCATGTAGTCTCCAAACAGCAGATTTCTCATATCTTCTTCAGTTACCTTTCGTCAGAAAATAAATAGCCTATTTGTTGTTAAAGCAGCAAAAATAAAGTCACGAGAACACCTTTCAAGAATAACAACAATGGCCCAATGAATTTTCATGGTTTACACTTTTGGGAACACACCACATTAATAAAGAGCTCTATTTCTCACAGCAAAATGTTAAATGGGAGTATTTGCTGAAACACAGTCACAGGCAAGAGGCAGCCCAGCCTCTCTCTTTCATAGGCATGATTCTGATCTGTTTCTACATTTCAAGTTACACTACGGGAATATAATGACGTGCCCCCTTTCCCCACAGATACTGCTCTTCCACAGTAAAGACAATATGAAATGAAAAATAACCTTGCATACTGTCCAGGACTTCATTGTGCACGTCACCCAATACATTCAATCCATAACCGAAATAAGGGGTGTAGCGTTCCCCTTTATTATGTCAATGGTTCATGTTTTGTTATGTTAATTGTTCATGCATATTCATGTTGCTGAGAGGCGGAGCTGAGAGAGACGTGATAAGAGGCGGAGCCTGAGAAGGCAGTCAGAGAGTGAGAGTGACGTAAGTCAGACAGAGCGTATGAGTAGAGTGGGAGAGTGGAGAAGGGAATAGAGTGCGGAGTTTGGGGAAATCTGAGAGGTGATTAGAGTTAGGAGTGTATTGTTAATAATAAATTTACTTAAAGAAGATATCAATGAATCACTATCAATAACTAATCAATAAACAAAGTTATATTGAAAAGACTCTGAAGTGTGGACCTGAATCTTCATCTTCCTGAAGTAATGGTGATTTAGTGATCACCTGGTGGCAGCAGTGTAAAAGAGGGGATTGTTTGCCTTCATGTGCTCTGAGTCTTGATGGTCAAGCAAGGGGCACGAGGTGTGAATGCCACAAGGGGTAACTCCTTTTCCTCTCCATTCTTTCCCAATGCGCTAGATGGATTAATCATGAAGTGTGGGAACCTCTTCTGGTCATTTAAGGTTTTAGAAGCAACCAGGGTGGTTAAATAAAGAGAGAACTGATTATACCCTGTTTCCCTGAAAATAAGAACTATCCCAAAAATAAGCCCCAGTTAAGTGAAACCCTGCTCTCCATTGTGTAGCAACCAGAAGAAGATGACATGACTGTATTTGAATAAATGTAGATTGTTGTACATGAAAAAAAAAAATCCTCTGAAAATAAGCCCTAATGCGTGGTGTTTTTTTTTTTTGAGAGCAAAAAATAATATAAGACCCTGTCTTATTTTCCAGGAAACATGGTATGTAGAAAACTGCCAAGGAACAGAGACAGTATTATCAACAGTAATCCTTATGCTATTGGAATGGCAACCAGAAATCTTACTGGCAGAGACAGAAGATGGAAAAAGAAGGCACTTGCTATTATGTCATCTTCACATCCATGATTAACACATTCCCACTGCCTGAAAGCGATGTACAGCAGTGGGGAAATCCACAAAAAAGAACAATATTAAAAATTAAATAAAAATTAATGGATTTTTGCAGGAATAAAAATACACAGACGCTTTTGGGCCTTCATGGTAAATAAAATGCAACAGTGTGTTTGTCCTTTGATGAATTCACCAAGTACCTTCTAGAAGCAACTTCCCAGAGGGTGGCCCAACACCCATGTGAGCTGCCCCACAGAGAGAAAGAGAGATGGCCTTGTAACACTGAATAATATGAACACTTACAGGTGCATTTCCTTGTCTCAGGTGTGCAAACACTGAATCAAATGCTTCTTTGAAATGTTCTTTCACAATTTCTTTCATTAGCTTGAATAACCAAGCTCTATCAGTATCATCCACAAGGCGGTCATAAAATACTCGAAATACTTCATGCACAAAGAGCCGAACCATTGTATGCTTGTTTAGTACTGAATCCTTCTTAATAAGCAAACAGCCTAGGATAACTCGTGAAAAGTCACGCAGATTGAATGTATAATGGGATTTGGCGGGTGTTGGCAATAGATTTTCCATAGCTTTCTTATATACCTTGAAGATAGAAGAGAAATGAGCAAAACCAAAGTATTAACATTTAGGTTTTAAAGGATTTTGCACTCGTAAAGCATGTATCTGTTCTCTTAGCTCAGCACACTGAATTATTCCTTTTAAATGATATGATAAAATGAAGGTAGGCAGGAGAAATAGCTTTTAAGACTATGATATAAATCAGAAATACAAAATTAAACCACATTAGGAGGTATAAAAATATTAGTGGTAGTGATTCATATACTGTACAGTAGTGCCCTGCATGACAACAATAATCCATTCCGGGAAAATCGCTGTTAAGTGAAATTGTCGTCATGGAAAAAGCCTTTCCCCATTGGAATGCATTGAAACCTATTTAATGCATTCCAATGGGGAAATTACCTCGTTGTCCAGCGAAGATCGCCCATAGGGAAGCCATTTTCCGAGCGCCGATCAGCTGTTAAAATGGCTGCCCTGCGAAGCATGGGTCCGGAAAACACAGGGCAGCCATTTTAGGAACCTGACGATCAGCTGTAAAGATCATCGTCTTGTGAATAAACGGTCCGCGAAGCTCGGACCAAATCGTCATCAAGCAGAATTCCCCGATAGGAATGACTGTTTTGCGAATCCCTATAGCGATCGCAAAAAGTCATCATCATGCGGTTTCGTTGTACAGCAGGGTCATCATCTAGCGAGGTACCACTGTATAAGTATACAAAAAATTTAAATATGTTTCCCACTTATTGCCTGGAATGAGTTGCAAACAAACAAACACACAGTGCTTGAATTACTCCCCAAATCTTTTACTTCAGAAGTTTTCTTATGTGCTTTTAAATCAGCTTCAAGTTTCCAAGGAGTGGAGACTATTTGAATTATCATGAAAATCATCTTTATTATCTATATGTGCAAGAATAACTGGAATAGAAATGTTGTGCATATATCTTACCTCCATAGTGCCACTAACAATTTGGTTTCCAATTGTGAAATATTCTGGAAGAAATTCATTTGCTCTGAGGTAGAAAGACACAACAGTAGAGAAAATCCGGACCATTGTTTCATCACTGAAGGTGTTAATGGTGCAAATATTGAAGTGTCTCAGAAAGCGAGGTGTAACTGGGTTTCTTCCACCACCTGGTGGACCCATGGCAGCCATTAACTGCACATCAACAAGTACAATTTTATTTGTGTCTTTTAAGTCATACCTTTAAAATAAATATGAGATTGATTTTCAGATAATTATAAACATAATATAGCAGAACTTGCATTTGGAAACATCTTAAATATAATTTCTTAAATTCTTACAAATATGTGTTTTGGTGACTATTTAAGATATACAGGTATTTTGAACATCAATAACCAAGAATCAATAAATTATGTATTATGTATTCTCAAAGGCTTTCATTACTGGGATCCAATGGTTGTTGTAGGTTTTTCGGGCTGTTTGGCCGTGTTCTGAAGGTTTTTCTTCCTTTTAGATAAGTCTAAAACTCAACAAAGCCTGGCTCACAGCACTGAAAAATACAGCCTGCAAAGAGTCAACAAACTCTACCCAGCCACAAGGCCTGGTGATCACTGCACACAAAAGACCAGCTAACAACACCCATCAATCACAGTGACAGATCATCTCTCCCCCTTATCATAACAATACACTCACAACAAAAAACACGCTGATCGCCATAATCACCCAATCTCCTGAAAAGGACAAAAAGCTAATCCCCCAGTTATAAATACTCAACTATCCAACAGACTGCACCAGAGCACAGACAGAGTTCTGACTCCTGTCCTCTGAAGATACCAGCCACAGAGACTGGCGAAACGTTAAGAAGAAAAACCTTCAGAACATGGCCAAACAGCCCAAAAAACCTACAAAAACCAAATTATGTTTTGTTCAATGTATACAAACATAGCTTTAAAAATGTATTATTGCTAAAAAGCTAACTGATTTTTACTTTTGATATTATGTGTGTCAATAAACTATCTTTAAAAATACAGGTGCAGAATTAATCATCTACTTCTTTATTATCTTAACGTGGTCTTCAATATTTACCAGATTCCATGGTCAAAAAACTGTCTTAAAAGTTCAATAGGCGGCTGAGCTCCATATTGCTCCAATGCAGGCATATTCATATCATCTACAAAGATGATACATTTCTTTCCCATTGGTGGTCCAAATATTCCTTTACGTCTTTTGTCCAGCCTTGCCATGATAATGTTCTAAAATACAAAAACGTTATCTTTCATATTTATGATTATTAGCTGATGCAAAATAACCTGTAGAACTCTCACACAACTTCTGCAACAAAGATGCTGGGTCCAAAACAGATTCATTTATTCTATTATTTATGTTGGCTAGATGTGTTTAATGTTTTATGACATATAACTGCCAGGGGGTCCATTTGTATAAAAGAGTGGAGAACAGAAAGAAATTATTTAAATAAATGTATATGCAGTGGTGCCTCGCTTAACGACATTAATTCGTTCCAGCTAAATAGCTGTAGAGCAAAAACATCGTAAAGCGAAAATAAAAAACCCATTGAAACGCATTAAAACCTGGTTAATGCATTCCAACGGGCTAAAAACTCACCGTCCAGCTAAGATCCTCCATACGGCAGCCATTTTCGGTGCCTGTATAGCGAGGAATCCGTCCCTGAGCACAGCAGGGAGTCATTTTGAACACCCCGTGGCCATTTTGAAAACCTGACGATCAGCTGTTTTGATCTTCGTAATGTGAAGAATCAGTTCCCGAAGCAGGGAACCGATTTTCGCAAAGTGAAAAAACCCAATTTAAAACATTGTTTCGCGATTGCAATTGCGATCACAAAAACATCGTCGTGAAGCAGATTTGTCGTAATGCGGGGTAATAGTTAAGTGGGGCACGACTGTAGTTTCCCTGAATATCCAGTGTGACATAATGGATGGAGTGACACACTAGGACTAAAGAGGCCTGGGTTCCAATCCCCACTCAGCCATGGAAATTCACTGGTAGTGTTGAACTGGTAAAGCCAGCCCTTAAATATCTTACCTTGAAAGTCAGGGTCTCTATACATCAGCCCATGAAAACAACATAGTTTCCCTAGAGAGTTTCATGTAAGCATAATGCAAAAGTTTATGGCATTACATCAGGCTATTTATTATTTATTTTATTAATTTATTTTATTTATATCCTGCTTATCTGGTCAGTTAAGACCACTCTAGGCGGCTAACAGCATAAAATAACACAATAAAATATAGATAACTCAATTTTTACATAATAAAAACATTTAAACGAGAAGGGAACTAATGGTAGAAAAAAGAGAGAAGTGGACATCAAGAATTGTCTGGAGGGAAGGCCTGCCAAAACATCCATGTTTTTAATTGATTTTTAAAGTTACCCAGCGAGGGAGCCTCATGAATCTCAGGAGGTATGTTGTTCCAGAGGCGAGGAGCCATCACCGAGAAGGCCCAATTTCTTGTCTTTTCCTTCCGGACCTCCCTCGGCGTTAGGCTCCTCAACCTCACCTCCTGGCTCGCACGAGTGACACGGGTAGATCTTGGTGGGAGTAGGCATTCTAATCTAACAAGAAAATAAAAGTTATTTACTTGTAACTCTGGTTCTTTGAGTAGTCCTCTGTGAATTCACACTAATGGGTTAATCTGCCCTCGAGCAGAGCAGTTTTGGAAACTTTCATAGCTTTAAGCACTTAGTGCTGGGACCTCCCCTACACCTGGCTATATAACTCCGCCCCCCGGCACCCAGTGTCTCAGTTCTAAGGAACCAATCGCCACTGCCCAGCATGCTATGACACATGTGACGGACAGTGGGGAGGAGGGCGGGTACATGTGAATTCACAGATGACCACTCGAAGAACCAGATTTACAGGTACAGTAAGTAACTTTTCTTTCTCCTTCGTGGCCTCTGTGAATACACACTAATGGGTGACTGGCAAGCTGACTAACCAGGAGGAGGGACGTCACGAACGTGCAGAAGCTAGGGCAGCTTGACCTACCGCAGCCTGAGCCTTTGGCTGGACTTCCAGGCAGTAGTGCGAGAAGATAGACGGAGTGACACATGTGGCAGCACGGCATCCACTATGTCCACTCCATGGAGAAAGGCCATTGAGGATGCTACAACTCTAGTATAGTGAGCTCTCACTGACTTTGGAAGAGGAGTCTCCGCCAAATCATAGGGAGACGGATGGTCTTGACTATTCAACTAGAGATGGTCTGAGAGGAAGCCAGTGCTCCGAAGGAGGAGCCAACATAAGTGACAAAGAGACATTGAGAGGCACGATGCCATGCACATATGACAGAGCATGCTTCACATCTAGAGCATGCAGTCTCAAGCAGTGAAGATGGTGTGGGAAAGAAAACAGGAAGGACAGTTGGCTGGTTCAAATGGAAGGCAGAAAATACCTTAGGCAAGAAGGTAAGGTCTGTCTGTAAGGTTACCTTGCAGAAAAGAGAATCTGCTCTTATTGTAGTCAGACCTCCAAGCCCTGCAAGCTAAGGTTACCACCAGGAGAAAGGCAATTTTGAGGTTTAGCAAGCGGAGCAATGCTGATGCCAAGGGCTTGAAGGGAGGCCTCATAAGCCGCCAGAGAATTGATTGGAGAGACCACAGAGATGTTAGTGGTCTATAGGCAGGGTGCATATTCTCCAGGCCTCAGAGAAACAGCTTGCAGGTAGAACTGGCCAGTCCCAGGCAAAAGAGGTGAAGGAGAAACTGAAGGAATGCGTTCAGAGACATTGGCCTAGTAGGCAAATGTCAACTTGAGGCAAAGTGACAGAACACCTACCCATTATAGGAGTAGGTCAAGGTGGTAGAAGGTTTGCAAGCATGATTGAGCATGTCTGTTACTGTCGGGGAAGACTCCAAGCCAACAGGCGGAGGGACTCGAGGACCACATGAAATATCTAAACTCAGTCAGTAGATGAGGGACCAGCTGCAGCGTGATGTATTCCGCAGCTCACGGGAGCAGGATCGAGAACCATGGCTAGTGAGTTGACCAAGCATGTTTGCACACTCATGTTGGACTCAAAACAACAGTCCTTTGGAAAAGGGGGAAAGGTGGGAACATGTAGAGGAGGTCCCATGACCATCTCGTCAGGAAGGTGTCCCCTAGGGAGTTGCACCCGATGACGGCTCAGGAGCTGAACATGACACACTTCTCGTTTATCCGAGATGCGAAAGTGTCTATGTCTGGAGTCCCCCATTAACGACAGAGGCAATAAAAGATTGTAGCATCGAGAGCCCACTCGCGAGACCAGGACTGTAGTCTGCTGAGACGGACTGCCATAGAATTGTTCTTGCTTGCCAATGTACAGCCACTGGATAAATGTGGCGAGCATAACACCATTCCGAAAGGTCAATGGTGTGAAAAAGGTGTAATAAGTGCCGCCCTGCTTGTGTATATAATAAACTGCAGTGGTATCGTCTGATATGACCTGGACCACCCGAACCCAGAGTAGGGGCTCAGAGACCCGAAAGGCCTTGGTGATTGCCAGGAGCTCCAGCACAATGATATGAAGGCTGGCTACTATTGTGGACCAGCAGCCAAGGGCAACGTGGTGGCATAGACAAACCCCTGCAGCCTGGTAGGCTGGCATTCACCACTGACTGAACCAATTGGGTCAAGAGACCAAAGGGTCACCCTATCCGTAGGTTGGGGGGAGGGATCTCCACCAGTCCAGTTGTGCAGCAATTTCTAGAGTCACCTGGAGCAACATGGATGGGTGGTCACAAGAAATCTCAAAGACTGAGAGAAACTGGGCTTGAAGGGACCGCATCCTCAGTCGAGCATGCTGTCCCAAAGCTGTGGTCGATGCCATCAGCCCCAGAAGTCGCTGGAACTGTAGGACAGGGAACCAAACACCTGAAGAAAAGGAGCAGAACAAATTATGCATTTTAACACACTTGTTGTCAGGGGAAAAAAGCCTGCTTCAAGAAAGCATCCAAAGTTGCATTAATACAATCTACACATTGTGTAGGTTGCAAAATCGACTTCTCTACGTTGACCTTTAGTTCTGACGCTGACAAAAGAGACAGTGTCAAGGACGTGTATTTACAAGCTTGTGACTTGGACTCAGCGGCCAGGAGCCAGTTATCCAAATATGGGTAAACAGTGATTCCCCCAACTGAAACCCTGAGAAAGCATTGTGACTGGATGCCAGCATAAAAATGAGCACCTCATGGTAAACCAACTCCCTGGACATAACATGTGAATAACAGAGTCCAAGGAAGCCATACGGAGTCTACGTAGAGTAATAAAAGAATTCAGCCCTCCAAAATCAAGGATGGGGGGGGGTTCATCCTTTTGGGGAGGGATCGGGATGGCCTTAATGTGGCCTGTGTCAGGGGGTACATAAAATTCAGTGGCATAGCTGGTAGCTATGATAGCGAGTACTGAAATGTTAGATGTGAAGGAACACCAATTGGAAAGATGAGGGGCCAGAAGGCCTGACTGGTCAGTGACAGAGAAGTCAGGTACACTAAAGAGAGCGCTTGATTTTGCGGTCCTGCCTGCGGTTTTGTTGGTCAGGGCGCTGCCTACCCACATGTCTAGGGGATGGCGGCTGGTAACTCTGGGGTTGAGGCCTTTGATGTTCCTGGGATGCCCTAGGCCGATGGGAACATCACCAGGTACTTGCGGTTGTTACTCCGCAAATGACCATGCCACCTTCCAGAGCTTGAGCACGCTACCAAAAATAACATCAGTTTTCCGACCAAAAAGCCCTACACCAACAAGGTTTAAGGCATGTCTATGAGTAGACTATGTCTAGATGGGCGGCATATAAATGCAATAAATAAATAAATAAATAAATGTCGAGCAGCAATGCACTTGTGACGCGCCTGCCCCATTACCTCCTAGTGATATGGGAAGCCTTAACTGTAAAGGTGCACAGGAGCTACCCGCAGAATGAGCAATGGCAAATTCCATAAGTGGTGATGATAAACACCCATGGCAGAGGGGTAGTTGGCTACATGGCAGCCAGAAAATGAAAATGCTGACCAAAGAACTCCTTATCTGTTAACGGTAAAGGAGAGTGATTAACTGTGGCAACTTATATGGGAGCAGGAAGATTGGTTGGAAATCTTCCTCCCCTTGTGACTCTTGTGAGTCCCAGGCTGAATAAGGTAAGTCCTTCTGATGATTAGGGGAGCAGTCTTTCTTAGCATGACCCTGACCAAGCTCAGTCTCAATACAGTTGCTGGAACAGAGAAGGCTGAAAGGGTTAACAGTGGGTTAGGTCAAACCCGCAGACACTTTGCTGCTGGAGCCGAGTTTGAAGGAGCACTACACCTTTGAGGCATAAGTGGAGGCACAAAGCACTCCTTAGCCCATGGCTCAGGACAGTGCCAGGTGGAGTGGGGTGGTGGTGGTGGCAGAAAAGGCTCACAGCTCCTGTACCAGATAAAAGGGACTGGTCCTGCACAAACTTGTCGGCGTGATAGGACCCTCCTGAGGAAAATTACTCAGGTCTACTTGAGAGTAGCAGGGTTCTAGGGTTGACTTCTATGAGTCCTTTCCCTATGAGGCTATGAAGGCATCGGCAGCTGAGGTGGGACTGCAGGCTACTATGTGAACAAGAACATTGATAAAAGAGGGTTGTTTTGCGCCAAATTATCAGCCACCAAACAGGTGCTACCCCAAACAGGAATATCACTGACTAGCAGGGATAGCAGTGGGAGCTGTAGCCCCTCCCCCCTTTTTAAAGGCAAAGCTAGGGCTGCCAAATGTTGCCAGAAAGCTCTTGCATTGGCACCTAGCTGATTTTGGAAATAGCAGCTGTGTGAACGAGCCCATTGATAAATGAGAGCTGTTTTATGCCAAACCACCAAAAGGTGTTACCCCAGGCAGGCATATCACTGACAGGTAGGGCTGGCAGTGGGAGCTGCAGCGGGCCCTTTCTTTCCCCAAAGGCAAAGCCAAGGCTTACTGCGTGTTGCCAGAACATCTTCAGTGTTGGCACCCAGCTCTCTCTGGAATTAGCAGCTGTATGAACGAGCCCATGATGCAAGAGTGCTGTTCCGCGTCAACCTCTCAGAGAGGCTTTTACCTCATGTCAGGAGAATCACTGACAGGTGGGGACGGCTACCAGAGCTTCTTCCAAGGGCAGGGCTACAGGCACCCAACTCACTGCAGGTTTAACAGCTGTATGAACAGGCCCCTTGATGCAAGAGGGCTGTTCCACACCAACCTCCACAGAGATGTTACTCAAATCAGGAGTATCACTAACAAACAGGGATGGCGGCAGGAGCTGCAGGGGGCCCTTTCCAAGGGCAAAGCTCAGATGCTGTCCTCTTCTTTCTTGACACGAAGACGAAGACTGCAAACAGATGGATAGCTGTTGTTCTTGAGCCTGGGGGTAACCTTGCTAAGGTAGAAGATACCTTATTTCTTTAAGAGAAAAGCCCGGAGAGTTCTAAAGCCAGCTTTGTAAAGCTTTCACAAAGAACACCTAACGTTGTTTAGTGCTCTTTCCCCAGGCAGAAGAAACAACTTGCTAGTGAAGAAAGAACAAGAGGAGGTCAAACAAAGGAAAGGAACATAATTGTTTTTACTTGTGAAGTTCCGAACGAAGCTGCTGCTGCTACAGCAGGGTGCCAGGGGGCGGAGTTATATAGCCAGGTGTAGGGGAGGTCCCAGCACTAAGTGCTTAAAGCTATGAAAGTTAACAAAATTGCTCTGCTCAAGCGCAGATTAACCCATTAGTGTGCATTTGTCAGAGTATTGAAAATTTACAGGCCTGAACAGAAAAGAACAGAGCAAAAGTAATAATGAGCTCCCATGTTATACAGGTGTGTAATTTGCTGAGTCACAGTGACTCTGGAGAGGTGGTGCCTTGGATGATGCAACACCTTCTGTGATTGGATAAGGGCAGAGGCTCAACTGTATATATATGAACTGTACCACTACCTTCATTTGATGATGCCATGCTGCCGCTTTCTACACTTGTATATATGCTGTAAATACACGTGTCGTGCTGGAGGAACGTGTCTGAGTGATTTATTTTGCCTTCTGGACCTGAAAAAACCTTAACTCTGCTGGATTTTTGCGGGTTCGCAGTAACAATATTCACAGAGGCCATGAAGGAGAACCTTTTATTCTAACCCAGTATATAAAAAACACTACTTTGATGCTACCTGACATATTTAAAGGCTTATACTAAAAAAGAAGAACAAATAATGGTGTTAGAAGCTGGGGTAGATATTTAGCAGATCAGATATAAAGCTATTAAAAACATAATTAAAAGTTATACACACTTCTTACTCGGTTTTTACAAATAATTTTGAGTTGATTATGTTAGTCCTCTTCTCTAGATAAGTACAGATATATCATAACATTACCCTTTGGAAGACATGTAAACTGAAGATGCACAAGATTACCTGCTGTGTAATTTAAGCTTCAAAAGAGTTTAAAAGAGATAGAAACGATTACTTTCAATTGGCATTCCAGCCATTTTGGAAAAGTTTACTCAGAAAATAGAAGTGGGTCTACCAATGTATAAATTTAACAAAGCGTAAATCTGATAAATTTTCTATTGGAAGAAGGGTATGCTAAATGAATGCCCTTCTCTTTTCATGTGATAGTCTCAAAACACAGCCAGAAAAACACAACCCTAAAGGTCAATCTACATTTTGCCATAGTGCTGTAACATCTAGTTCACACACGGGGCACTCCTGAACCCAATGTCTGATGCTAATTCTCTGTCACTACCTTCACTAAGTTTATTATTTTTAATAGCCTACAATATCTGTGTGTTATAAAGTCATGTGCCTCCCAAATTAGTAGCAAGTTAACTCTTCAGCTTCAGATCTGTGAGTTGGTCTTGTTTTTTTATTGACATTTAGATGCATTATAAACATAGTAGACACTGCACCGTATGCATGAACAGAGCAGCAAATGCATGTTAAAATGTTCTATAGTGATGCCTCACAAATTAAAACTATAGTTAGATCCTACAGTGTGTGGCACATACTGCATCAGCACCACTTCTTTCCACCAGACATATGCATCCTATATGAACTTTGCTTCACATTTAGGGCCAGGGAAAATATAGATGCCAAGAAAAAATATAATTATATTAAATTAAAATTATTCAAAATAATTTATTTAAAAGTCATTATTACCAACCTGAGTCTGATTGGCACTGGTTCGAGCTGAAAAATTGACAAAGAAAGGGAAATAGAGTTCCTTTTCTAAATGGTGCATTAGCTTGTCTTTCACATATACAGATTTCCCAGTACCTGTTGGTCCAACAAAAAGTAGAGGCCTTGGAAAGAAATAGGTATATTGCATTAGTCCTAGTTTTAGTTACCAGTTCATATAATTACATCCATATAAAATTACATATATCATGAGAAGACTCCCTGGAAAAGACCCTGATGTTAGCAAAGTGTGAAGGAAAGAGGAGAAGGGGACGACAGAGGATGAGATGGTTGGACACTGTCATCGAAGCTACCAACATGAATTTGACCCAACTCTGGGAGGCAGTGGAGGACAGAAGGGCCTGGTGTGCTCTGGTCCATGGGAGTCACAAAGAGTCAGACACAACTAAATGACTAAACAACAACAAAAATTAAAAGCTACATAAAAGAGCAACAAGTTTACTGAAACACCCTTAACTGTACTTACTAAAACATGCATAGCTTCTTTTAGTTATATGAATGGTAAGTATTTCAGAAGAGTACATTATAATGCGCTCTATGTGGGGCTGCCTTTGAGGCTGCTGCGGAAACTACAGGTGGTGCAGAATGCGGCAGCCAGACTACTTAGTAGAGTGAAAAAAGACCAACATATTTCACCCACTCTGGCTGCATTGCATTGGCTGCCCATCCGGTTCCGCATCGACTTCAAAGTGCTGATGCTTACGTACAAAGCCCTAAACGGTTTAGGGCCTCGATACAGTGGGGTCTTGACTTGAGAACTTAATCCGTATTGGAAAGCGGTTCTCAAGTCAAAAAGTTCTCAAGTCAAATCTGCATTTCCCATAGGAATGCATTGAAAACCATCTGATCCGTATCTGCTCTTTTCCGTCCAGAGAAACTAATGGGAAGCTGCTGTTCCACCTTCGACCACTAGAGGGGGACATTTTGTTTCTTTTTTTCTTAGGTCAAGAAAGGTTCAGGGAAGGCAGGGAAAATACAGTCCAGGCAGTACCAGGCAGTCTGAAGACTGTCTCCCAATCCACTCTCTAAACGCTGGGAGGAGTGAGGAAGCAGACAGGCACCCTTTTCACTGGCCAACAGTTAACTGAAAGTTCACTTTTTGCACTTTCCCTGCCTCCCACGTGGGTTTTTTTCAGTTCTTAACTCAAATCTAAGTACTTAAGTCAAGTCAATATTTTCCTATGAGAGCGATTCTTAAGTCAAAATGTTCTTAACTCAAGCCGTTCTTAAGTCAAGACCCCACTGTACTTGGCGGAACGCCTACTCCCACCAAGATCTACCCGTGTCACTCGTGCAAGCCAGGAGGTGAGGCTGAGGAGCCTAATGCCGAGGGAGGCCCGGAAGGTAAAGACAAGAAATCGGGCCTTCTCGGCGGTGGCTCCTCGCCTTTGGAACAACCTGTCTCCTGAGATTCGCGTGGCACCCTCGCTGGGTATCTTTAAAAATCAACTAAAAACATGGATGTTTCGGCAGGCCTTCCCTCCAGACAATTCCTGATGCCCTCTCCTCTCCCTTTCCTATTGTTTCCTCCCTCTCCTTAGGTTTCTTCTATTTAAAATTTTTGATACTATTTTATGCTGTTAGCCACCTAGAGTGGTCTTAACCGACCAGATAGGCGGGATATAAATAAATAAATAAAATTAATAAAATTAAATAAATAAATAAATAAATAAATAAATAAATAAATAAATAAATAAATAAACAAACAAACAAATAAATAAATAAATAAATAAATAAATAAATAAAATATAAATATGTCTACAATGGAATAAATTCTCTAAAATCAGGCTAATACAGAGTTTTTTATCTTTCTAATACATAATATTTAGTAGACATGGGGACAAATAAAACACCGAATTGCAAGATTTATTAAATAGCTGATCCATTTAATATTTGTCCCTTTCTATTTGTCAGTTCCAGAGACCCTGACAAATACAAAGGGATGAAAATTTCTCTATTTTTATTCTTCCCCCATGGGCAGAGAGGGAAGGCTAGCCCAAACAGCTGATTGGCAGCCCCATAGGCAGATGTCTCCCTCCCACAGTTCCCCAGCCCTACACCTTGCCCCCTTCCCTTCCTCACCCTACCTTCTCCGCCACCACCATCCATCACCACCTGGTGCCACCCCCATCCATTGCCGCCCACTGCAGCAGACTGCCTTAAGAGAATCTGGGCTGCCTTTGCAAAGATAGCAGCTGCGTCTTCTCTTACTGCAAGGAAGACACAGTTACCATCTTTGCAAAGGGCAGCCTGGATTCCCTTAAGGCAGACTGCCATGGCGGAGGTTGACGCAGTGGGTGGTGGTGGATGGTGGCAGGTTGGATGGAACACAAACCAAGATGAACTGCCATTTTGGTAGTTTGTCCCCATCTCTAATAATTAGTCTCAGGGTATAATATAAAGAGTTAATCTTGAACTTCAAGCCCTAAACCATGGCGCTCATAACATGGCTTTTCCAGTTATAAAAAGAAACGCCAGTTACTCTGTACATTAAATTAAGAGATATTCACAATTCTCATCTAACTTTTGAGGATTAAATAGTATGAATTCATGCATTTAAATTCTAGAATACAAATTGTATAGACAGATCCTTTAAGACAGTAGCCCAAATCCTTTTATGTAGTTATGCTTGCAGAAGGGAAATGTCATAATATGTGGTGGGAAATTGTTACTACTTAATATGTCAGTATGGGGGTTTGATGCATGATGAGGAATCCAAGCAGAGGCTTATTAATTAACAACAATTCACTGGTGCAAATTATACCATAGCACTTCTATTGGCATGACTATGGAATATAATTTTATTTATTTATTTATTTATTTATTTGATTTATACCCCGCCTATCTGGACCGATGGACCAGTTAGTTAATTTAAACTGTGTTTTGAGATCTCTGGTCAATATAGCTTTTCTCATTTACTTCAGTAAGAGGCACATCTGCTTTATATCCCATGTGAAATTCATGATTCTTAACTACATGCTGAAAAGCATTGCTAAGAATAGCGATGATGATGATTTTTAAAAAGTGAGCTCCATCTTTTTACAATTCTCTGAAAGAAAATTCAGAAACTCCATATATATTAGGCCATGATAACAAATATACATAATTACATAACAGGATTTATAATAATAATAATAATAATAATAATAATAATAATAATAATAATAATAATAATAATAATAATAATAATAATAATAATAATAATAATAATAATAATAATAATAATAAATTCACTCTAGCATGGGAACCAGCTCTTCTTACTTTCCATATTGAATGCACAAGTCCATCAAATAAGTGTATCTGACTGTATCCATCGTTGGGACGATAATATCTTGAATCTTAAGATTCTTATCACCGTAATGGATGGTTTTAATGAACTCATTCCAATGTGCCCAACGGCCTTTGCCTTTCATCTAAGAGGAAATGCAGAAGTAAATTTCGTAGAAGATACGGTGCTGGCAAAAGACATTCAAAATTATTACTTCACAACTTGTTGCTGCTTGCAATTAAAAAAGAAACCCCCTATCTCAAAATAAACAAGTGGCTTATCTGTAACATATCTTTTTTGAATGGCCAACTGTGCATAGAGCCACCATTCGGAACCTTCCATACCCCTCTTATCTACAGTATGTGTGTCAGTAAGCTGCTGTTAGTTCAAACATTCAGTTGACAAGGCAGCAGAACATCAGTCAAGCACAAGTGACAGAGAAGGAAAATAAGGCAAGTCATGTGAATTCACAGATGACAACT
This sequence comes from Pogona vitticeps, assembly GCF_051106095.1. NCBI lineage: Eukaryota > Metazoa > Chordata > Lepidosauria > Squamata > Agamidae > Pogona > Pogona vitticeps. Next base: position 65,427,774 of record NC_135784.1, on the reverse strand, counting down.
TGAAAAACAAAAATTACACGTAAACAATCTGTTTATTGGTTGTTGTGGGTTTTTCAGGCTCTTTGGCCGTGTTCTGAAGGTTGTTCTTCGTAACGTTTCACCAGTCTCTGTAGCCGCCATCTTCAGAAGACAGCACTCTGAGCACAGAGCGCTGTCCTCTGAAGATGCCGGCAACAGAGACTGGCGAAACGTTAGGAAGAACAACCTCCAGAACACGGCCAAAGAGCCTGAAAAAACCCACAACAACCATTAGATCCCGGCCGTGAAAGCCTTCGCGAATAAATCTATTTATTTTTTCTTAGTGGTCTCTGTGCACTCATAGATATAGGCAAGGACCAGTGAACTTATCTGCAAAGGCCTCCAAAAGGCAGATAGGCAGGCACAACAGTAATTAATTAATATCCCACCCATCTAGACCGAAGTCTACTCTGGGTGGCTAACAACATACAAGAATAATAAAATAAAAGAAACAACAATATTTAAACCATAAGGATAACAATAAATTAAGTACAGGCAGGAAGGAACGCCTGCCTAAAGATCCAGGTCTTGAGTTGGCTCTTTAAAAACACCCATCTAGGTTCATCTTGTTTCTGTCTGCTAATCAAAAGATGCTGTGGTGGAAACCATTTTAGGATAGAAAGGAGCAAACAATTTTGATCCAGATGACCTTATCTGGATGGAACTGAAGGAAGGGTAGATCGGATTGGTTGCAAGTTTGCTAGCCTGCTTAGCAGATGTTATTGCCACAAGGAAATATTTTTTCAAGGAAAGCAGTTTAAGATCACAGGTAGCCATCGGTTCAAAGGGTGGTCGAGTAGGTGGATTGAGGACAAGTTGTAAAGACCACTGAGGGATAGGAAGTTGATGTGGGGGCAAATATTGTTGAGTACCTTGAGAAATGTTTTCACAGTTGGATGAGAAAAAAGTATGGCCGATTCAGAATGAGGAGGTTGATGAGCTACAATAGCAGAAATATAAGCTTTCAAGGTGGAATGAGATAGTCCAAAATTGAAGAGAAAAAGGACAAAAGTAAGTAAATTCTTCAAAGAGACTGGCGTTGCAGGTAGGTTCTGAGAATCAGTAAAGGAAAGAAATGCTTTCCATTTGTTTTGGTATAGAAGCTGGGTCAAGGGCTTTCAAGCCTGATCAATTACATCCTTTATGGTGGAAGTATCCTCCACGCTATCAGGTTCAGAGAGGATATATCTGGTTGGTGAATCATCCCGTCATCTTGAGTGAGAAGGTTGGAGATCGGTGGAAGCAAGAACGAGTCGGTTGACATCGACCTCAGGTGGGTGAACCATGGTTGTCACGGCCACCATGAAGCAAAAAGGATTGCATTTGACTGGAACTGTTGAAGTTGAATGATGGTTCTTTGCATGAGCAGTATCGGAGGGAATAGATAGACTAGGTCCTTGTCCCAGTCTATCATGAAGGTGTCTCTGATCGAGTTCCTGTCAATTCCAGCTCAAGAACAGTGCTGTCCTCTGAAGATGCCGGCCACAGAGACTGGCGAAATGTTAGGAAGAACAACCTTCAGAACACGGCCAAAGAGCCCGAAAAACCCACAACAACCAGTAATGTTGGCACTTGGTATTTGCTCAGGAAGCAAAGATATTGATGGAAGGGGTGCCCCAACAGTTGCAGAGGAGATCGAAGATTGTGTTGTTTAGGGACCATTTGTGTCTCCTTGTGGTGAGGTGACTGAGATAGTCTGCAAGGAAGTCTTTGTGTGTAGCTATGTGGACTGCTGCTGGGAAGATGTGATATAGATACCACCATTCCCAGACTTGATGGTCAGATACAGTAGGTATACAGGATGTGTGCCCCGTACTCGCACAGGCAGTACTTGATGTCAACAGCAGTCTGTCTAGAAAGTTTCAGCTTCTTCTTAGCATCTGATTAATGTGGTCACATCTTTTTTGAGTTGATACCATGGAGATCAGCACTGATGAACCAGTTGACTGCGGAATTGGTACCGAGACTGTAGACATTGACAATTATGGTGAAAGTCCTTTTGGCATCAAAGTGGCCAGTGTGGTAACTGATGTGATCAGCATTCCAAGGACTCCTGATGATTAACAGATCAAAGACTTTTGCCAGGAGAATCTGTGGTCAAAACATATTTTCCAGGTAGTTGGGCTTAAACAAAACCCTATGAGTTTGGCAAGTTTGCCTGGAAAAGGATTGGCAAATATTATAGGTCAAGGTCTTATGACCTGCTTCTAAAATGTGTTGTGCCCATCTGAAGCAGCAATTTTCATCTGACAGACAGAGATGTTTTTACAGCCTCTGATCCTATAAGCTTTGAGTAGGGAAAAACCTACCACCAACAAAGAATCATAAAGGAAAGAAATAAAAATCTTAACAGAAAAAATAAAATAAAATTACCAATTATATTGAAAAAAATATATAGTGAATATATAAAAGACATTGCCAGGGAATTTTATGCATACTATGAAACTCTGAAGAAAGATAGGATATAAATGAAATCAAAAATCTCAGTGTCAGAAGATTAGATTACAGATCAGATGGTCCATGGATCAAAACAGTTTGCAAAATTAATTTCAAATACTGATTGATATATAACTGAATCCATACCTCAAACATATAATCATACACCAAGCCTTTCTCTTCAAATGGATGGTCCCATTTGCCCACTGATGCTGGCACCGGGTGTTCATCTATCTTCCCTATGAGAATCTCCCTTATGAAGTTATCAAACACACTTCGGCCATCACCATCACAAGTAGCACCAATGGACCAAATCACGGAGAAAGCAAAGCAACCCTTTCAGAACAAATGACAACAAATGTTTAACAGTATCATCATGGCATATTCCCACTGACCTGTTATTATACTACTTAACTGTATACTCTTAACAACTTCATTTTAAATATTTTGAAGTGTTTTCTGTTATCCATCAACAATAACAGCGATACTTTAAACATTCAAAATAATCTGTATTGTTTACCATCCACTTCTAAACATTCACTGTCAAAAATTTAGCACAAAAAGAAATATAGACTATATTTCAAATATTTATCCAACTTTAAACCAACCATAATCCATTTGTAGATGTTTTTATTGGTAGGATCCTTCTGTACAGTATCACAAAGCAGCATTTCCAATAGTCGAGTAAGAGCGACAACATTATTGCTGTTGCTGGTGGGAACTAACTCCTGTACGAGGGAAATAAAAGGAAAAGTATGTATTTGAGCATGATGGAACAGAGGTACATATGAATACTGGGGGGGGGGGAGCCCTGTGCTGGGGTATAGGAGCCTTGCATTGGTAGGTAAGAAGAGGCAGAATTCAAAAATTAAGAAAACTTGGCTTGAGGATTCAGTCTTTGAGCTCAGAACATAGGACATTTTGTCTCTGTTGAATCTTGAGCCTACAGGCTCCCCTTCCAAGGAGATGTATTCCAATTGGTTTGTTCAGGATCAGCTGATGTCAGTTCCATAAGGCTCGTGATTGGAGGTCGGTAAGTCTCCTGACTGTAGGAAGCTAAGCCTCGTGGCTGAAGCAAGACTGTTTAGAGAGGCAAGGTATGTGCCATTTTGCTCTATCTTCAGCTATCTCAACTTATTTCCATGTAAAAGATACCCCTCAATTTTTAGGGTAATGATTTTAGGAAAAAGTAGTGTCTTATAGACGGAAAAAATGCAGTAATATGTTTTATGAGCTGGTCACCTGACTGTAAATTAAAAATTTAAAAACCAGTACAGCTAATGGTGAAGGCTTCTGGGAGTTGTAGTCCAAGAACATTCTAGGGACCCAAGGTTGGGAACCACTGCTCTAGATAATGTCAAAGCTGTGAAATTAGCCAAACCTGGTTAAAAAGTACTCCTAGCTACTGATGTGATCTGTGAATCCACAGTAAGTGCAGACTGTGAGCACTTCCCAGCTTTGCATCTGGTTCTATATAGGGAGTGTAATTCCATCCAGAGCCATCTGTACAGCTTTTGACCTCTGCGCTCACAACACTCATCTGGATCAAAACTGTTTGCTCCCTTCTACTTGAAAATGGTTTCTACCAGTATCTTTTGATTAGCAGACAGAAACAAGATGAACCTGGATGGGATTCTGCATTGCATTCAAAATGCCTGATTCAAAACAGATGCTATATTCTGAAGATCAGGCAAAAAAAAAAAAGCAAAAAAAAAAATACAAAATGTTGTGGCACCTTAAAAATTAACTGCTATATTTTAACAGGAGCTTTAATGGACAGGTCCACTTCCTCAAATCATAAATCCTAACATTAAAACATAGCAGCTCGTCTTTAGGGTGCCACATTTTTGTCTTTTTTTCTTTTCATTTTTATTTGATATGCTAGCAGACTAACATGGCGTCCTCTTGTAAAACTATAAAGATTAACTCTGAAACTACTGTACCTTGCATTTTTTCTGACGTATTCGTAATGCAGGTGGTGTTAACCAGTTGAAAAGATCTAGGAAAAGTTCTTGATACTCCTTTTGATCCAGGGGTTCAGGAAGATTACTTAACCAAGATGTCACAAGTGGCTTCCAGCCCAGTTGCAAAGGCTCCAAGTAGATCATTCCACAACGACTGACTGTAGCAGGCTATAACAGAATGGTCAAAATGAGAAACTGTGTATGTATAGAGTGTTTAAACAGTTAAGGGGGTTGCACAAAATGCAATTTTTAAAATGTACATTGTATCATACTTTAAAAATGAGGTGACAACAGTTTATTAAGAGTAGCTGCAAAACAATCATCCAACTCTCCAGTCAAGCCTGGAAGCACAATACCCTCACCTTGCAAAATGTATTTTTTATGGCTGGCAATTGAACATATTAATGTTGCAATAAGTTAACATGATGAGAGATGGTATTTGCAAGTACTATAACTGGCACTCTCTGTAATTAATATGCTGGTTTTACAGTACCTTGGTGTACTAAATCCTTTATTTTATACTTTATTCCTCCAGGCTTTGTGAATTTAGTCAAAATAAGAATATTTATTGTCATAGTGGCAGCCTGCCAGATTCTGAGTTACAAGCCCTTGTAGTTACAGGAGTTTAAAAAAATAGAAATGCCTATAGTAAAATTTCTGTTGCTGCACCAGGCCCTTGAACCTCCAGGCCTAGTAGAAATTTGATTAAGGGAAAATAAGAGAGTAAACAATGTCCAGAAAAGATAGCCCAGGCAAGGAGCAAACGATGTCAGTAGAGCACTGTTAGAGGGGAAGAAACACTGTTGCATATTTAACATATTTTTTACTATATGCTGTTATGACTTTATAATTGCTTACGCAGTCTATTAATTACATAGCTTGCTAGGATACTTAGAGAGAAGTGACTTAATTGAGTGAGTTTTTTAATATAATTTGGGGCTTATGCCTTCATAATGCTTTTTTATTATCAAGGATTTGAAACAATCCAGTTACAGTCTTATTATTGCACTCTTAAGCAAGCACCATATAAATTTTTGTTAGAAAAAGTTTTTTATAAAGTTTTGTTAGAATATTTACTTATATTTTCCATTTAGTTCATTAAGTTTTCACAGTTAAATTCTTAAAATATTGTATTAAGTTTTTATGTTACTTTTAAAGATTATCAATAGATAATACATTAGATAAAAATATAACACATTTATATCAGCTGCAGGTGCCTGTTCACTGAAGAAGAAAAGCAGACATATTCTTGGACAGTCAGTTTATCTGTGTTGCATGGGACAAATAAGCTGAAGGATATACAAAAGGAGGTGTACAAGATGCAAAATATTTCTCTGGGTCTCACTGGAGACAACTGCCAGCTGTGATGAACACATGCTTCTGAATTTTCCCTGTTCTGTACGTCTCTTAGGGAGGCGTTCAGGCATTAAGACTCCTTGACTTGACAAAGTAACACAACCTTAAAATTCTATTACCCCTCCAACATATATTCCTGGTAACTTAACTGAACGTGGATTTAACTTACTGAAGCCTGAGACAGGTCCATAGCTTCAAAAATTAGGCTCATCTGAGGGGACATTTGAATGATTTCTCCACTCATCAAACAAAGCTGAAAACAAACCATAAATTTTAAGAATCTTTCATATTTATGTAACTTTTATAAGAATACTAATTTGCTATAAACTTTATTGACCAGAACTTGCCATTACTTGTTCAATGAACTGAAATGGTAGGAGGGCCTTATTGAAAACTCTGAATTAGTATGACATTATTTGCTTTGTTCATTTAATTCCTAAGATTTCAAAATGTATAATTAAAACATGATTCTCCCTCCCTCCTTATATAGTCTTTCTCTTTGCTATGTAATGCTATTTTATAATAATAGGCTGGAATCCTATTGGTGTCTGTATAAAGGTTGTGTATCCAGTTGCTGGCTGATGAGGTGTGGGGACAGCTCTTCTCAAGGTTGCTAGCTGTTATTTGTTCAACAGTAGCAGAACACACTCTCCTGGCTGAGGACACAACTACTTCTGAGAGGAGGGCGGCTGCCCATTCTTCCTTTTTCCCTTAGATTCAGAGAGCATAACTTCAAAGGCTCTCTCTGGCTAATCTAAATGGCCATTATGTAACCAGTACTCTATCTGAATACTTGCAACAATCTGTAAGCTTGTCAAGGTTAATAAAAGGAGCCCTTGGGGCGTCCCCCAGAAGGAGCTCCGCTGGCAGACATCTGTGTCGACTCTCTTCATTAACTTCTCTGTAAAGTTAATCGCTTTCTTTATTCTGTGATCACCTAAACCATCAGCCTTTTGATTTCGTAATCACAATGAGGCACAAGAGTGTATCTCAGATGCAGAGTTGGGTAAATGACCAGACACATGACTGAGACGTGACGCAGCATCTGATCAGTTAGGAACTGTTAGCTGTGGGAAGTTATATAAAACCTATGCAAACCCCAATAAAAGTCAGGCTGATATTTTGTAATTGAAAGACTGTTGTATTTACATTCTGTCAGTGCTATTAATTGCCAGCTTTCAAACTGTTAATAGAACTTTGAGAATTAAAATTTGGATCTGGTTATTTTACATTTCTCTTATTTTGGATATTGGCTCAATAAGTGATTTTATTTTTGACCATGGATATGTTCCTTGAAGAATTTTACAACTGCCGTTACTCATTTATTCACTTGGTTATTACCTTTTTGTTGTCGTCCAACACCGTGTTCATGCTCTCTATCCAAAGGGTATCGATGGGACCATCAAAAACAACCCATTTACGATCAGGTGTCTCCATTAGAGCAAATTCTCGGAAAGTGTTGGCAACGATGCCATCTGACCACTAAAATGTGGAAGTAAAATGTTTTAAAACAAAAAGTAAGCACTGAACAAGGGACATGATGGCGCTGTGGGTTAAACAGCAGAAAGAGCTAAACTAAAGTGTCTGAGCACCACCCAAAAAATAGCTTATCGTTCATTCCTGCCAATCAAGTGTGAGACAGGCACATAGCAGAGTCTCCCAGATTACCGTATTTTTCGCACCATAAGACGCACTTTTTTCCCACAAAACAGGGGGGTGGAAAGTCTGTGCGTCTTATGGAGCGAAGAAAACAGATTATATTTTCCTGTTTTCTTCTCCTAAAAAATTGGTGCGTCTTATGGAAAGGTGCGTCTTATGGAGCGAAAAATACGGGTATATAAGAATGACCAAGTTGAAGATTGGAGATTGATAATACTCCCTTGTGATTGCTGACAATCCTGCATGATGAATGCCTGATATTACAGCACTTTTCTTGTGAATTTTATACATCCACTTGTCATTCTGTTTTGGAGGTAGGGGACTGGATGTGTCAGGGACTATGATTAGCAGCAGTCTCTTCTTTTTATTTAAACTAAACATCACCCCAAAACCCAAGAATTACTGGGGAATGCACAAGTGTTGTCAAGGTCTTAGCCGGGGAGAACTTGAGTATATTGAATAAAGGCTCACCTCATGAGATACTGGGTCAAATCGACCAAAAAGTTGTCCCATAGTTATAGCTTTCGGATTCACAGTTCTGTGCATTACCCTTTCTTCTTCTCCATACCCTCGTTGATTCATAAGGGAAAGAGTGTCTGCTAACACATGCAAAACTTTGGTCTTACCAGCAAAAGGCTCGCCTACAAGCATAAAACTGAAAATGAAAAGTTTATTTATTATCCTGGATCTTCCTTTCCACCAGAAGTCAATAGGACTGTGCACATGACTAATGTTAGACATTTTTTATCATAGAGGCTTTTAGCTATGATCTCAATAAATATATAAAGTCTAGTTACACTGCATTTATTTGTTATTTCTTCCACAGTGTGGTGGAATTAAAGATACTGAAATAAAGTAACATTTACTTGATTTAATTTTGTAACAAACTATTCACAGGCTATTACATGCCCATGTACTGTAAAATAAATATATGTCCATATATTATATATCAAGTTTGTAAAACAGAGCATTTCTATCCATGAAGTAAGGTTTTGTTTTCTCATTCATCAATACAGATATGGTTTATTGCTTATTTATTTATATTTTATCTTTAAAAAGGACCCAAGGCAAATTACCTCATTAAAAACTACCTCAAAACAAGAGAAACAGCCTCCTCTCACGTCACAAAGGAGGTGTCACGTCACTCTTACATACACACTTTACACGCTGCCACCAACCATACACATATCTGACTCCTCAGACAATGGTATGGATTTAAAAAAAAATAAAATGATTGTTTATTGATACAACATAAGTAATAGTAAATCACTGTATTAACTAAATAAGGCAATCAATATAATAAAGTATCCCCTCATACACTCTCTCTCAGACCTTCACTAACACAGTACCTCATAACATGCACATGCCCTAAGTCCCTAACCAGACCCTAACCAAGTCCCTATCTGACTCACACATCATTCACTCCCTCTTGTATACCTTAGCTCCTCCCTCTGAAGTCCCACCTCCTGTCCTGCTATAGGCAGATGAACTACAGCCATAGCAATGACAGGCAGGTGACATCATCACAGCCGTCACACTTATTTATTTATATTTTATCTTTAAAAAGGACCCAAGGCAAATTACCTCATTACAAACTACCTCAAAACAAGAGAAACATGGTGCACTGGAAGCCTAACAATATACACAAAACCTATGTTGCTTTACTAAACACAATATCCTACAAGAATGTACTTATATACTCTGATAATCTACATATATTCACACAGTATGAAAGTTTATAATATCCAAACCACATAAATTGAAATATGCACAGCCACAGGGAAGCCAGAAAAAAATTACATATAACATAACTCCTATACTGAAAAACTCAAGGAAACTTCAAGTATAACAAGATATGAACTATACAAGCACCTCTATAAATGAATTAAGCATTTTTCTTAAATGATTCTCTAGGCTTCGCAGTGGATACCTCATTAAAAAGACAATATTTAAAAGTTAAAAACACCAAATATACAAATATTTTAAAAAGAATTATTATATTAAACAAATATTATATTTTTATAATTTGAAAATAAGTTACTTCAGATCTTTAGAACTACCCTTGGAGATGACATTGTAAATATATTTCTGAGTTGGTAATATAAATATTCTTAAAATTGTCTCTTCCAGAATTTTTGTTCTGCTGATACTACACTATCTGGATTATGTCTTATTATGTAATGTTTTGTCAAATTAGAGCCAACTTGTAGCAATCCTTGTAGTATTTAAAGAGTGATTTCAACAGCTCTCCCACACACACATGATTTTCCATAGCTAAACTGAGATATGAACTTGGATCTCCTTAGTCTGTCACACTATTCACTGCACCAAATATAGATTATAACAATCATAATTACATGCCATCAAGGCAATTCTTACTAGTGCCCCTTCCCAGAGTCTTCTAGTATAGAATGTTTATAAGTAGGGTTTACCATTTCCCAGGATGACCTGTGTTGCCTGAGGCAACACAGGCTGGCTCTTTTCCCCAGGAGGCACATTGGAGTATCAAACTCTCAGCCTCTAACTCCATGGCCAGATACCTAATTCACTGACTATCCACCCAGCATAACAATGCAACAATGAAGATAATTTAATTGCATATTAATGTTAAACAATATATGGCACTCCAGTCTCCTTTATTTATTTACTGATACAATTTTGTTTACAGTGGTGCCTCGCTTAACGAGCGCACCGTTTAACGACGAAGTCACATAGCGATCTATTTTTTTAGATCGCTAATGCGACCACATTGCGATGTTCTGAATAGGCAAAACATCGCATTGCGATGATCTGTAAGCGTTTCGCTTACCGAACTTCGCATTGCGATGTTTTTTTAAACAGCTGATCGGCGGTTCCAAAATGGCCGCCGGGTGCCCAAAATGGCCACCGCAAGTGTTTTCACGCCCTGCCCTTGCTTACCGAGGGCGCAAAAATGGCAGCGCTATGGAGGAACATCGCTGAACGGTGAGTTTGGGAGCCACAGGAACACATTAAACCAAGTTTAATGCGTTCCTATGGCTTTTTCCGTTCCGTTTAGCGATGTTTCTGCATAGCGACGATTAATCCAGAACAGATTAATGTCGCTATGCGGGGCACTACTGTATTTGTACATGGCTTGTAATTCCTGATGAATCTCTCCTCCCACATACAACATTCATTTAAATATGTTCACCCTATTTCCAGAAGAAAAGTTAACATAAGGAACAAAATTTTTAGTAAAACTATCATAGAAATTACTGAAATTGAGCCCAATTAAGAGAGTGGATATTTTATCTTCTTGTCTATTTCTCTTTATATCAGAGCTATGAGTGAAATGTCATTAGTCTCTCAGTCTGTTTGCGTTCAGCAGAAAGACTGATTGCAAAGCTCTGTTATACAATTATATTAATCTTATAGCCACAGATGTTACTATTTAAATGCAAAATGTATTAACGATTAATAATAGATGTCTCTAGGTTTGTCAGAAAGAGAATGATATCATCTGTATATAGTCGTGCCCCACTTAACGATTACCCCATATAACAATGAATCCGCTTCACGACAATGTTTTAAATGGGTTTTTTTTTGCTTTGCAAAGATCGGTTCCCTGCTTCGGGAACTGATTCTTCGCATTATGACAATCAAAACAGCTGATCGTTAGGTTTCAAAATGGCCACCAGGTGCTCAAAATGGCTCCCCACTGTGTTTTTGGACGGATTCCTTGCTCTACATGCAAGAAAATGGCCACCCTTATGGACGATCTTCACTGGACGGTGAGTTTTTCAGCCCATTGGAACGCACTGAACGGTTTTCAATGTGTTTCAATGGGCTTTTTTATTTCGCTTTACGACATTTTCGCTCTACAGCGATTTCACTGAAATAAATTAACGTCGTTAAGCGAGGCACCACTGTAAATGCAAACTTTCTGGTCTATGTTTCCATAACCTATGTGTGAAATCTACGTATTATCTCACATCAAAATAGTCATGGATCCAAAAAAATTTGAAATACAAGTATCCATGTTAAATCCCTCATTTTATGTTAACAGGCACTGTCAAATTAGTTAGTTAGTTTAAAATATTTTTACCCTGCCTTTCTCCCCTCAGAAATGTTATACATGAAGCACTGAAGTATGTACAGTATAGCAACATTCCATCCCACAGTTACAAATTCTTAAGTTTCATTCTCTACAATGGCATTATGTAATCTATTATAATGGGCATATCATACTTAACAAGACTATGTTCTCAAATATACTTACCCATGTCGAACTATCATCATTTCATAAGTCTGTATCATCTTGTCTAGAAAAACTTTAACAGGCTGGACATTATGTTGTTTACAGCATTCATTTGCACATTCTAAAAAATCCTAAAATACAATGTTAAAAATTAACTTCTGTATTTTCTCTCCCCCTAGCAAACAAGCACTCATACAAACACATATTTTATTTTTAGAATATAATGGTTAACATATTTTATTTTATTTTCTAAATCACAGATCGCATACTTCAAAGCACTGCCTATTAAGCCAATTGAATTTTACTATGCCAGAGGATAATAATCTCAGTTTAACAAACTACTGAATTACTTGAACCAACAAAACAAGCCAAATAATGCAGGAAAAGTATCAGCTGAAATCCTGTTGCTTAGTGTACTAAGTTGCATCTAGAGTATCCCAATTGAATCAGTGGTGATTTGGCGAGTCAGCTCTTCTATAAATTGTATTGATTCAGTGTGTCTATTCTAGTTATGTCTTACAAAGCTAAGCAACAGGATTTCAGCCATTGATGCACTCACATTATAACTTCTCACAAAAGGAAAATACAGTGTAGTTTGAGGTCAAAAAGCAGACTTGGAAATTTATCCTAAAGAAACCATATGGCATATGGTTTCTTAACGAAATGGCATGATTCTGTGAAACCTTTATTGGCAATAAACTTTATCCAGCATATGAGCCTTATGTCTCAGTAGAATAGGCCTATTTCCAAAGATTTTTGTATAGGCTTGCAGCCTTAGGTTGTAATGAGAAATCCTATACTGTTGAGACAGAATAGTGAGAAGGGCAGAAGTGTCTGACAGGTGAGAGCGAGACTTGTAAGACAATCATACTAAGAGTGAGATAGCTGTCAAGATGTTTAAACCGTGGCTAGATTGCAAGTGAATAATCCCAGTGTAAGTCGAACAGTGTGATTTTCAGTAGCAAATTGCCATTAGTTATGAAATCAGCACTTCCATTTCTTGTTATACTGTATGTGAAGTTGTTAGAGCTCAAAAAAAAATTTATGGGATGATGAGGTATTGCCCTAATAAAAATGAAAACTGCCTTTAAAATGTGCCTCAGAGAGGTGCCCTAAAAGCGAAAGTATAATTGGAAAGTGTTATGTGAAGAGAGCTAATACTGTATTACAAAATCAAAACAATTCACATGTTTTTAGAACTCAGAACTGGTAAGATAACAAGGCAAGAAGTTGCTCATTCGGTTTTGTGTCAGTTTTTTAGCAAAAAAAAGTTAATAATAGTCACTGTAAACAACTGAATTATTACATTATGTGAAATAGAGAGAACATGGAAAAATGAAAATGCATTTTAAACTGCTGCTTGTGTTAAAAGAGAATAAAAATATATTGTACAACAAGCTTTTACAGAATGGTGTAAAAGGAGAAAAGGATGAATGTAATTTTAATCAGTTTGTTTAATGATAAGCAAGTAGAGAAGAAAAACAAAGGTTTTGTTTATTTTATAAGGTTTTAGCCTCATAATTAATACTGAGTTCTGAAAAGGATATATATGAATATACAGTATATCACAGAACTGAGTACACCTCTTCACATTTCATAAATATTTTAGTATATCTTTTCATGTGACCACACTGAAGAAATGACACTTGGCTACAATGGAAAGCAGTGAGTATACAGCTTGTATAACAGTGTACAGCGGTCTAGACATTAATGGCTGTGTGTTGTGTTATTTTGAGGGGACAGCATATTTACACTGTTATACAAGCCATATACTCATTGCTTTACATTGTAGCCAAGTGTTATTTCTTCAGTGCTGCCACATGAAAAGATATACAGTGGTTCCTCGCTTAACAGGCACCCCGTTTAACGACGAATCTGCACTGTGATGAAGATTTTGTGATCGCTTTTGCGATCGCATTGCGATGTTCCCCATTTTCCCCCAGCTGACAGGTGGGGGCTTTGGAAGGACCAGGTGTTCCCGGCGGCCCTCCTCCCAGCGGCGGCGATGGGGGTGAGGGGGTGGCTGGGGGAGAGCCGGGAGGCAGGGCAAGGCTCGGGTATTTCTGGTGGCCTTCCTCCCGCCGGCGGTGATGGGGGTGAGGGGGTGGCTGTGGAAGAGCTGGAAGGCAGGGCAAGGCCCGGGTGTTCTGGCGGCCCTCCTCCCGGCAGTGGCGGCGGCAACGGGGGTGGCTTAGGGAAAGCCGGGAGGCAGGACAAGGCCTGCGTGTTCCCAGCGGCCCTCCTCCCGCTGGCAGCGACGGGGGTGAGGGGGTGGCTGAGGGAGAGCCGGGAGGCAGGGCAAGGCCCGGGTGTTCCTGGCGGCCCTCCTTCCAGCGCCGGTGCTGGCGACGGGGGTGGCTGAGGGAGAGCCGGGAGGCAGGGCAAGGCTCGGGTATTTCTGGTGGCCTTCCTCCCGCCGGCGGTGATGGGGGTGAGGGGGTGGCTGTGGAAGAGCTGGAAGGCAGGGCAAGGCCCGGGTGTTCCGGCGGCCCTCCTCCCGGCAGTGGCGGCGGCAACGGGGGTGGCTTAGGGAAAGCCGGGAGGCAGGACAAGGCCTGGGTGTTCCCAGCGGCCCTCCTCCCGCTGGCAGCGACGGGGGTGAGGGGGTGGCTGAGGGAGAGCCGGGAGGCAGGGCAAGGCCCGGGTGTTCCTGGCGGCCCTCCTTCCAGCGCCGGTGCTGGCAACGGGGGTGGCTGAGGGAGAGCCGGGAGGCAGGGCAAGGCCCGGGTGTTCCCGGCAGCCCTCCTCCTGGCAGTGGCGACGGGGGTGGCTGGGGAAGAGCTAGAAGGCAGGGCAAGGCCCAGATGTTCCCCGTGCCATCCTTTCAAAGCCCCCGCCGGTCAGCTGGGGGAAAATGCTGGCTGGGGCATTGCGAGGACCGCGGGGGAGGGCTCCCCTGAGGTCCTTCCGAAGCCCCCACCAGTCAGCTGGGGGGAAATGCCAGCTGGGTCTTTGGGAGGACCCCGGGGGAGCCCTCCCCCGCAGTCTTCCCAAAGGCCCCATTTTCGCACAGCTGATCGGCAGTTCCAAAATGGCCGCCTGCTGTGTTGCCTCGTTTTAGAGGCACCGAAAATGGCCGCCCCTATGGAGGATTTTCGCATAAGGTGAGTTTTAAGCCCATAGGAACCCATTAAACGCGTTTTAATGCATTCCTATGGGCTTTTTTATTTCGCATAGCGACGAATCCGGATAGCGATGATTTTTCGGATTATCGTCGCTATGCGGGGCACCACTGTACTGTACTAAAATGTTTATGAAATGTGAGGGGCTGTACTTACTTCTGTGATATACTGTATATTCTGTAGTATTAATGAAAATAACATGCAAATGCATTGTATTGTAAGTAAATCTAGGCATTCTAACAAGTACTAGCAGAAGGGAGGGGGGATTTTACTCCAACCTTGAAGGTCAGGAACTGGGCAGGTCAGGCCTTGATGCAAGAAGTTGATGGGCAGATCCTGTGGCCTTCAACATTGAGCTTTCCAGTAGTTGAAAAGTTTTCACTCTGACAGTTTTGAGTGATGATGTAGAATTAGATTATAAATAGAGAGCACTTGTGCACTGCTACATAATGGAGAGGCATTTTATCCAAAGGGAATGGAAAGCATATAAATTTTGCTTTCATGGAGTGAAAGCGGGAATAGGATATGTGCAACATGGACAGTCTGAGAGCGTCCAGCTTATGGAGATAACATAAGTCACAGATTCAAACTGGCTAAGGCTTGGTGAGAAAATAATTTCCTGTGTGTTAATATCGTGCTTAAAACTAAATATGCTTTTAATTTTGTATTTTCTTATTATAAGAACTCTGATGTTATTTAATGTACTTTTAAGAAAGTTTTCAAAGCTTTTGGAATTATACTGCCTTTTACTTTTAAATGAAATTATAGAGTTGTATTCTCTGCCTTTATAGACTATGAGCTCCTGTATTTCAGTGTTTTTTTCTTTTTGATTCAAACATGACTAAAATTTTTGTCTGGACTTTGTATAATTACAAGCTGACCATTGAGATGCATTTTCTGACTGAAGTATTTGTCCAAAGCATAAGTTCAGTTTTATGATTTTAAAGCATATGTGCTTACAGTTTTTCCTCACAACTGTATTTGATATTTTCGGATTTGCTAGTTTTAAAAGTTTGGAACCTAGAAATGATGTAGATAAATAGAACTTCTACATATTTAACAAGTTTTGGAATTGCCTGGAATTACTGAAACAAAAGAAAGTCTCATGTGATGGGAAAAGCTTGCCACTGATGGTCTGGTTTCATTCTGTGATTAACTGTTTACTGGGATAATGTCAGCTATGACAAATCATAGAATCTGTTCTTTGCCTAGGAGGTCTATAAATCTTTGTAGCACTCCTGGGGGAGTCAGTTATCCTTATCAAGTTCTGACAGTCATGCAATTGCTGTGCAACAGGATATACAATCACAACTTCTGAATTAATATCAATTCACTGCTGATATTTATAACATTGAATTTATGCCAGCAGGCATAAATAATATGATTCTGACACATATAACTGAAAACACTGCAAAATGCAATTAAATGACTGTTAAAAATTAAGAGGAAAAATGTCAGTAGATCAGTGTTGCTGAATTGGAGATGCACTCACATTGTAATCTGCTTCAGGAAGTTTAACACCTGGGAATAAATCACTTGTAATACCCATGAACAGAGGTATGTCATGTGACAAAAATTTAGGCTCGTTCACATCTTTGATTGATCGGAGGAGCTGAATGAAATAAAGCAACAGCAGAAATGCATATCATAATTTGTCACTGATCTAAATCATCAGTAAATACAACTCTGCAAAATGCAGTGTACTATTTATTCCCCGTCTCCAATGCTAAATAATGAAACTGCTAAACTAGAGCATAATCTGAAATTTACTGGACTTGTGAATTAGAACTGGTATCTGGGCAAAAGGACAGCACAGACAGCAACAAGGAGGCATGTAACAAGGATGTGTAAGGAAGCATTAGTATCCTGTTCACTATTTGGGATATAGTGACCAAACAAGTTTATAACTATATGTCACCAGTGATCAGTAACTCCTACATGGGTTACTTGAAAGTATAAGGGAAAGAAGTAGCACATGAATGGTGGTAAGGGAATGATCTTGAGTGGAATCATTCTGAATTGTGAATCATGATATACTTTGCAAAATTACTCTTCAAACTTTTGATGTCCTGTATTCTGAGAGTATGAAGTACTTTTTCCACTCCACGGCTCTTTCCTGGCTGCACATATAAGAATCCTACCCAATCTGGGGGACCTCTGAGACAGTTTAGTTGGGGGCTTCAGCTGCTTCATTCTGACCCTTGTGTCAGAATGAAGCAGTCACTGCACTGCACGGATGTCACTTCCTTCCCCTCCTTTCACTTTCATTCTGGGATAAGGGACTCCTCTGGGATGCAAAGCATTAAAGAATCGGCAGAGGCAAGGAAAGCTACTCCCATCACAACAAGTATAAATGGTGAATGTATTCTTGAAGGTGAACTCTCATATGAATGGTGAACTCTCAAATCAATCCACAACCCCTATGTGAGGACTGGTTGCAATTTCAGACATAATACAGGCTACAAATCAAAATTGCAGCAAAGCTGAATCATTCCAATTCAGCTATCCAATGTAGACGCAGCCTTACAGTGGGGTCTTGACTTGAGAACTTAATCCGTATTGGAAGGCGGTTCTCAAGTCAAAATGTTCTCAAGTCAAATCTGCATTTCCCATAGGAATGCATTGAAAACCATTTGATCCGTATCTGCTCTTTTCCGTCCATAGAAACTAATGGGAAGCTGCTGTTCCGCCTTCGACCACTAGAGGGGGATATTTTGTTTCTTTTTTTCTTAGGTCAAGAAAGGTTCAGGGAAGGCAGGGAAAATACAGTCCAGGCAGTACCAGGCAGTCCGAAGACTGTCTCCCAATCCACTCTCTAAACGCTGGGAGGAGTGAGGAAGCAGACAGGCACCCTTTTCACTGGCCAACAGTTAACTGAAAGTTCAAATTTTGCACTTTCCCTGCCTCCCATGTGGTTTTTTTTCAGTTCTTAACTCAAATCTAAGTACTTAAGTCAAGTCAGTATTTTCCTATGAGAGCGGTTCTTAAGTCAAAATGTTCTTAACTCAAGCCGTTCTTAAGTCAAGACCCCACTGTACTTAAAATGTATAAAAACATTATTCATAGAAAAAGAACTGAGTCCCAATAAAGGAGTACTTGGATAGCTCCAGAAGCTGGAAAGTGATGACTAATGCTGGGAGTAGATAGTAAGTGTTGATTGCACTAGCCTTTCTGCTAAGCTGGAAGGCATTGAATCCAAATGTAAAGTAGCTACCTCAAGGTCAAAAAATGACCAGTGCCTGACTGTGCAAGACAACCGAAGCTAAAAACAGCTATTGTGCCCTTTCCTCTCCTTTCCCTTTTCCCAAGCTTTCATATTGTTTCTCAGCCTCTCCTATGTGCTCCAAGGCTACATTTAAGCGGTCCAAATGACTAGCAAAACCTTGGGACTAGCCATGATGGTTAGCCTTCATGTTGCCCGCATGCAGTTGGAAAAGACACCTCATGTGGCAATGCTAAGCTTGGTCTATGTTAGATTATGAGGTTCCTTGTGACTGGCCACAGGACAGCAGTGTCCCATTCGGTCTTGGGGTGTTCTAAGGAGCCAATGACACTAAGCGTATTTCTGCTTACTTTTTGCAAACTGAAGACTTGCCAGGCAACATGGGAGCTGAAGAAAAAGAGCTACAATTGGCAGAAGAGACAGAAGGACAGGGGTAAGTAGTGGTCTCAGCAAGAAAGAGAGGATATATGTTGTAAATCTCCTTGAGAGAAGCAAGAAGGTAAGAAGACAAAAAAGAGGAAAAAATAGATTGAAAAGTGAAAGCAAACATATTGATTTCTAGAGAATTCAGAATGGAGCTGCTAAAAGAGGCTTCTCCTGTGCAAGGAAAGGATCTTGGAATAAAACTAGAGGGCAGACCCTTTTCTGTCACTCCATCCACTACACCACACTGGAAATCTCATGAATGAATGAATGAAAGAAATTGAAATGAACTATCAAGATATCAGAGATAGTCTTCCAAATGTTACAAATGGGGAAAAAGTACACAAAAGTTACTAGAAAAGGATGAGCAACAGTCCAAATCCAATAGAGTATTCATAAATGTCTGCAAGGTCAAATTACTATCTTATTTATTATTTATTTCCAAACTGCCCTTCATCCTGCCAAATTCAAGAGTACTGCACAAGAATAAAATAATATGAATGTGACACTTACAAGTATATCCTCATTCTCTGATGGGAATTTCAGTTTTAGGTTACCAGCAGCTATTAATACAGCTTTGACTGCACGCATACCATAGTCGTAATGGAACTGAGATGAAAGCTGTTCAGAGCACAATCTGTAGGTCATTACTATTTTCACTGATAGTGGCTTAGCATTCAGAAACCCGTAAGAGTACAGAGAGATTTCAGCAATGAGGGCATAGTTAGGAACCATCATGGCCACTGTTCGAAAAAGAACCTAAAAAGCATATAAAATATATATATATATATTGCATCTCTGATAATACCCTTGGTGAATTATTTGCCTTCTTTTTATAGCACTTGCAGCTAGTTGGTCAGTATATATTTTCAGCATGTGCATTTTACTTTCCTAAATCAAACAACAAACAAACAAAACCCAAACCAGGAAATATTTGATAAACTTTCATTAAAACTTTCATTAAAACTACATTTTTCATATCAGATATGCCAATCGTTCTCTTGTTGAGAAACTGACTTTCAATTTAAGCTGAACCACCACCAACAAAAAACCCTTCACAGAGCTGTTTTGTCTGCAATATGCCACAGAAGGGAAAGAAAATGCAGGGCATTATTTTTCTTTTTTTAATTTGTTTAGGACGGGGACGTGGTGGCGCTGTGGGCTAAACTGCAGAAGCCTGTGCTGCAGGGTCAGAAGACCAGCAGTCCTAAGATCAAATCCACGCGTCGGAGTGAGCGCCCGTTGCTTGTCCCAGCTCCCGCCAACCTAGCGGTTCGAAAGCATGCAAATGCAAGTAGATAAATAGGAACCACTTCGGTGGGAAGGTAACAGCGTTCCGTGTCTAAGTCGCACTGGCCACGTGACCACGGAAGATTGTCTTCGGACAAAACGCTGGCTCTATGGCTTGGAAAAGGGGATGAGCACTGCCCCCTAGAGTCGAACACGACTGGACAAAAATTGTCAAGGGGAACCAATTTGTTTAGGTTAATTTCTATTGTCACATTTTTATATTTTCCCCAAGACAGCTCAGTCTTAAGATAAAATATCTTGTGGCACTTTAAAAACTCACAGGTGCATCAGCTTTTACGATTGGAGTCTACAAGGCTTTACACCAAATAAAATGAATTAGTCTTTTTGTTGGTTTTGCTGCAGCAGACTAATCCAGCCACCCCCAATGGAAATGTTAAATAAATAAATGTTTTAACGTAAAGGCAAATTCTACGTTGTCATATACCATATTTTTCCCTGTATAAGACTATACTTTTATCTAAAATCTTTAGACTAAAAATTGAGGGTCATCTTCTACAGAGAAGTAAGCTGCGGAGAGAACAAAAACAAGTGGAGGGGAAATCAGGGATCAAAGTAATTCTGCAGTGCTTTTATCCCTTTCCCCCTACACTTGCTAAGCCCCACTTAATTTTGGATTGGAAAAATGGAGGGGCATCTTATACATGGGGCTATTATACACAGAAAAATACGGTATATGCTTATTTTATAACCTATTTGAGAAAGCTATAGAAGCCAATCACATGGATCTTTTTACACTAATATGTCCTCTATTCAAGACATGATTTTAAGACATCAAGGCAACATCAGAACTGACTTAGTTTAACATGTTTCTTATCTTTTACCTTGAGATTGTCTGGCAGTTCAGAACGACCTGCATAACCTGGATTCATAGTAATAGCAACAAAACAGTTGGGATTAAGTTTCAGTTCAGTCCCTTCGAAATTAAATGTCTCCAGCCTCATCTGGATAGCTCTCTGGATGCAGAGGATCTGCTGAGCCACCACAGATAGCACTTCCAGTTCAATGCGATTGAATTCATCAAAGCAGGCCCAAGCACCTGAAGAGGCCAAACCCTTGAAAAACTAAGAACCATGTATAAACATTTTAGAAGCTGTATCAGGATGCTTTGACATATATGCTTGCTACTACACAAACACTAACCGCACAATAAAACCTAGCTGCATTAGACAAATAAGGCTGCAATTAGAAGATAACATTGGAAAGGATTTGCTGTGGAAATAAAATGGATATATTCATTTTTTAAAAAACCAATCAAGACAAACACCAATGTGAATCAGCCTGGACCTCTTTGCTTCCAAAGTGGAGTGTTTTTTTTCCTGCCGCTGGTGGCTTCTACTTTTTTCAAACTAGAATGATGAACTTCATGTGATCAGTTGTTTCTTTCTTCAAACAACAAGGGAAGGTATGATTGAAGGTGATATTCTGGTGACATACGAAGCTGGATGTGATCTTTTGGACAACGGAAATACCCAGTCCCATAATCTTTTTTCCTAATTACCCCAAAGTGTGTATATATTAAATAACTACCAAGTTTAGCACTTTATCACCTCTGCTTGGACAGAAAAAAAGGATAACATTGATATGAAACAGTAACAACTCCAGTGAACTACAGTGAGTAGACTATTATGTTTCTGTGCTATGTGCGTATGTGTTTCTATCTTATGGAGAACTTTGGAAAACTATCCCTTTCCCCTAATGACAAGCAACACTTTGAACAGCCCACTGACTTCACAATGAATCATAAAAGGACAGCTGAGAATCCACAGAAGGGGGGGATCAAAGGAAGTGGGGCTGCGGCACATGTCAAACCACATCAGCCAGAGTGGACACTGGCACTGAAACAATCCTCAGTCTCCATGTGATCATCTCATCTGAGCCGAAGTGCAATCAAGCTGCAGCAAAGGGGAATTGCCATGGTTTGACTTGCCAGCGTAGTCGCAGGCTAAGATGACTGAAATAGGAGAAGAACTACAACAACTAGGAGACATTGTAAAAAAACTGCTGCTCAGTCTATATTTGTACAGACAATTATTTATGTGAAGCAACAGAAAATATTTCCCACTGATGCAGGCCTGATCCAATGCAGTTAGCCTGACAGATGCACAAACACCAGAGAAACAATAATCAGCCTTATGGAGAAAAGAGTCTATTCTCTTCTTTTTCCTGTTTACTCTCACTTGCAGTCACTCATTTATGCCCTGTACATGCCGATGGAGCTGGGAAACTGATTTCACTCTCATGGGACTCTGCACTTTTTAAACTGTCAAATGAGTGTGTAGACAAGTACTCTTGAATGCAACAATATGGAAAACAATTTGATAACAACACCACACATGCAGTTTTAAAAAATATTTTCATCACTGGGAAGTTTATTATTTGTCTTGGGACAACAGATGACAATAAAGAACATACTTTCACTGTGGAAAAATCAGTCATATGTCTATGGATCAGTTTTTCCACGGCACTGTTTTGAGGGCACTTTAGCATATGACTACAGTGTGTGATCATATTATGCACAACAAATCATATTTAGATACCTCAAGAGGTTTTAAAAGCAGTGAGTATTGGGTGCTTACACAGTACAATCCTACCTACATTAACTTTGGCCAGAAACAGACTTTACACATAGCCCATGACTGGGGAGCAAAAATTTTAACTAAAGTGAGTGCAGTATCTGTAACAGCACATGCTTCTCCTGGATTATGCAATTTTTTTGCTTTGCTTAATGGCTGGTATTCAAGCAATCCCATTAGATGTCACTAGTTTATAAAATTAACAGCAGAATTTGGTGTACAAAAGAAAACTAAATCATCATAACGTGGTCCACTTTACCTTTCCCATGGCTAGGTAATCAAGGCCATCAGAACAGTTGAAGACAACACACTGCACAGCAAGAGCTTTAGCCAGATCTTTGGTGGTCTCTGTTTTACCTGTCCCAGCTGGGCCCTCCGGAGCACCGCCAAGATTTAAATAAAAAGCTCCAATCTAAGGATAAAAAGAGTTAATCAAAATACTGGAATAAAACTATTTAGATATTAACAGAATCACATCCAGTTGTAAATAACAGAGATAAAATATCACAGAAAGCATATAGTGTCTGCCACAATTTTTTTACACATTCATTTCTCACAAAAATGTATGCCTTTTTCTCTCATGCAACAAGCATTTATTTATTTATTCTGCCTTCCTGTGAGCTTGCCCAGTACCACTGCAAAAACACAATTACACAAAGAAATCTTTGTACAGCAAAATTAAATTCTAATAAAAAACATATGTATCTCAGTTTTTCAGAAACTGGAAATTTCCCTGGAAATTCAAATTTCTAGCCCTTTCTCCCTATTTGCCTTCAGAGCTCTCAAAGGGCTTCCTCCGATGTCAGGGGGAAAGCCCTTTGAGAGCTCCGAAGGTGCCGATCGCGGTGGCAGGACCCCCAGGGAGGTCTCCCATGGTGGCAGGCAAGCCCTGGGAGACCTCCCTGGGGGTCCCTGCTGCCGCAATCAGGACCTTCCAAGCTCTCAAAGGGCTTTCCCCCCGACATCGGAGGAAGCCCTTTGAGAGCTCCGAAGCCAAAAAGGCAGGGAGCCCTTTCCCCCTGCCTTTTTGCCTTTTGAAATACTGGAATGGATTAATTCCGTTCCCATGCATTTCAACGGGAAATGGTACTTCGACTTACAAACTTTTTGATGTACACATGCCGCTCCAAAATGGATTAAGTTCGTAAATCGAGGTACCACTGTATGCTTTGCATACATTTCATTTAAACAAATGAACTCAAGCATGTCTAACTTAGTGCAGGTTGTGTTTTTCATCCACAAATTCTGAGACCTCAAGAAGACAATATCTGAAAACTACTGTCAAAAGTGCAAGTAGAGGATATAATTATAGTTCTCTAGAGATCTCTTATCATTCTTATCAGAAAATTATTTTTAAAGCCATACCAGAGTGCGGTAACATCTGTCTGTAAGAGGAGTAATTACAAGTCGAGGAGAGTTGCCAAGATATTCATAAGCATATTTTACATTGCAGTTGATGATGCGCACACGAACATTCTCATACTCCCAGTAATACCGCAGCTGAGCAAGCCACTGAAAATCCGTTTCATGAGATACCCCTAGTGGTAATAACATAAACAGTGAGGTCCCAGTCCTCTGCACCTTCTAGCAGGCAGGTGAACCAATTTTGGATAGGATCCCGTTGCCTACTCCAATTTTCCGTTCATCTTAATATGTACATGTTGACTATGTTTAAAAAAACGTTGGCTTTTAAAATGGGGCTTATTATGTTTTTAATCAGTTTTAAGGAATTTTAAAAAGTATTTTTATGGTTATGTATCATTTTGGGGGACTGTAAGTTGAGGAGTGATAAACAAATACTGTATGTACAGTATAATGAAATCATTCTAACTATGAGAGGATTAATTGTAAAAGAAGTCATTTTTGAGAGCAATGAGGGAAGCATCTAATAGACATCAATATATGGATAATTTGATATAATACATACCACTTTCTATCATTTCCATGACAACATCTCTAGCATGCACATCAATAGTGACCAAAGCACCCAGTGTGGTTCTTGTTTGTTTAGACAACTTCCCCCTTACCAGTTCTACAATATCATTTAGCTGAAGCTGTAAGTTATCGTAATAATTCTGTAACCCCTGCAAAACGAAAACACATTTGAAAAGTTCTGCCAGGTACAAACCAAATGTAGCAAATGACTAGGGTTGAACATTAACCCCGATTAAATTTAGAAGCCACTTCAGTGCATTGGGATGGATCTTGGATTTGGGCTGAAGTGATCCAGAGTCATCCAATTTGATTTATGCATCAGATCTGAATTAGTTTGTACATTTTTGCTTTTGTGCTGATATGTATGAAATTTGGAGACCTGATAAATTTGAGAGAAGTAAGCCTGCCAAATTTTAGGCACCTATACAATTTGCTATATTCAAGAAGCAAAATGTGATGCTTAAAATAAGACATATACAGTGGTGCCTCGCATAACGAGTGCACCGTTTAACGAAGAATCCGCATACCGATGCGGATTTCCCCATCGCTAATGCGAGGGCATCCTCACATTGCGATGGGGGAACAGCTGTTCGGCGGTTCCAAAATGGCCGTCGGACACCCAAAATGGCCGCCGGAACACTAAAAATGGCCGCCGGGACACCCAAAATGGCCACCGGAACACTAAACATGGCCGCCGGGACACTCAAAATGGCTGCCGGGACACCCAAAATGGCTGCCGGGACACCCAAAATGGCCACCGCAACATGGGGAAACATCGGAGACTGGTGAGTTTTGGGCCCATTTGGAACGCATTAAACGAAGTTTAATGCGTTCCAATGGGTTTCCCACGTAACGATGTTTCCCCATAGCGAAGGTTAATCCGGAACAGGTTAACCTCACTATGCGGGGCACCACTGTACATGATTGAGTGCTCAGTCTTGCCCATTTATTCAACCGGCTGCTTTCTGCATAGCTCATCAGTTCTCAAAGGAGGAGGAGAGTGATGGTATTGGCACCTTCCTCTCCATGTCCTCCATCAGCCTGCATAAACCAGCTGCTTCTCAATGGGCTATGTGAATAATGCCTAGCCTGAGAAATCCTCAGGACCAAGGCATTATTGAGACAGGTGGCAAAGAAAAATGGTCTGTGACTAGGTAGTTTTTCTGGGGGCCACTCCTGTCAAAAATGCTTCTGTTCAAGGCTTAGGAGCTGCTGGTCTACAGGGGATGGAGGGAGCGGAGGCTGGTGGGGGGGAGAGAAGCAACCTTTTCACAACCCCAGCAAATGTTCCATCCTAGCACACAGCAGTGCCGGCAGTGCTTCTCTTCTCACCTAAGGCAGCATAACAGCTTGCATTGGCACTGCTTCGAAGCACTGATTTGGGAATGGTGACAAAATTCTCGCCTCTTGATTGCACACAAGAGCTGCCAATGAGAAAATCCTGGCTCACTTTAGCTGTCCAAATTGCAAACCAAGTTGAATTGCTGCATATATTTTATTTTGGGAGAGGAGAGACTTTAGTGCTACCTACTTATTTTTAAATATGATATATGTCAATAATTGAAGATGGCTAGTGATTCAATAACATCAACATAATATAACAAATCTAATATATTATGAAAAATACAAAAATAAAACAAGGAAATACTAAAACAAAATATGAAATATATGTGTTATAATACCTGTGAGCCACTAGCTATGGCGTCATGTACTTCACTTGTCCAGAACATCTGCGAGACACACAGAACCACTTGACCAGGCCATTCTCTCACCCAATCTTTTCTTTCTCTTTCTGGATATGCCTAAGAAAATTAATGACATTGGTCAATATTGTTATTGCTAGCAAGTGAAAATACTATGGTGGTTATTTTACAGAATTTATTCAAACAATTAACGGATGAAATAAAATTTTCATGAACTTCTGATCATACACTCATATTTTCCCTTATTTGCTTCCCTGTGCCTCTCCTAAATCTCTTCTAGGGGCTCACCAAATCTTCTAGATCAAAATTCAAGCAATTTGCAGCTATCATTATAGTTTTGTTGGAGAAATAATTACCCCTTCCCTGTTTGGATGATAGAAATTGTTCTATCAATGGGAGTAGTTGCTTGGATACATCTCATAATCTTTTCCCCCCTCAACGGCCATGCTTTCACATTGGATTAGATATTCTAATAATTTCTCCATTGCAATGCAAACAATCAAATTTTAGAAAAAGTTGTTGCTGATTATTTCTCTTTCTTTTTCTTTCTTAAAGGATGATTAGAAGATGATCTTTAACTTGATCACCTTCTTTGATGTCAACAGGATCAACACTGAGGCAGACTTGCCCTGCAGAAATGAAGCTGATGTTGACAATGAAGTGCAACTTGGATAATCACATGGTATAACAGGGGCGTGGTGGTGGTGTGGGTTAAAGCACAGAAGCCTCTGTGCTGCAAGGTCAGAAGACCAGCAGTCGTAAGATCGAATCCATGCAACAGAGTGAGCTCCCATCGCTTGTCCCAGCTCCTGCCAACCTAGCGGTTCGAAAGCATGTAAATGCGAGTAGATAAATAGGTACCACCATGGTGGGAAGGTAATGGCATTCCATGTCTAGTTGTGCTGGCCATTTGACCACAGAAACTGTCTACAGGCAAACGTTGGCTCTACGGCTTAGAGACAGGGATAAGCACCGTGCCCTAGAGTCAGACACAACTGGACTAAATGTCAAGGGGAACCTTTACTATAACTGCTTTCAGAGACACATAGGGGAATGCCATCCTGTTGATTCTCCAAGATATTTCAGTGTCTTTTGTTAGTATCAAGCATGGTATCTTACTAGAGTGGCTCTGTGGAAAGGTAGTAGGTGGCACAGTGTTACAATGGTTTCACTCATACCATTATGGTCACTTAAAATGTGACACTGGGTGATTTCTGTTCAGATCCACTGATGTAAGGTATCATCCTGTTCAGTTTGATGCCAGGCTAAATGCCAGGCATCAACCTGAACAGGATGATACCTTACAGCAGTACCAGGCTAGCCCTGTCATGCATAATCAAATCAGGGATGCCAATTGTTTTAACATGGACTGACTGACATTCAATAAGAGCATAACTAGAACTAAGGACAGGTTTCCTAACTTGTTCAGTCTCTGCCTTATTTTGCTCCTGAATGTCTTGGATCACTCTGCTACATTTAGCTTTGGCTTTATCTAACAATCCTGCTGCTATGTAGACTTCACCTATTTTCAAAATGTTTCACCATGTTTGAGCACAGGTTGCTTGAAGACCCAGCATTTCTGGATTACTCTGATAGCCAACTGTTATTCTGTGTGGCTTTGGACTGCCTATCCTATGGAACAGTTCTCTGCTACCTCATGGGTCAGGGTCTAGGACAAAAGAATTCCACGGATAGGCAGAACAACTGAAGTGACCTACTAAGAAGAAAGCTTTTCATTTCCCTTCTGCCTACTGCTGAGAAGTACCATCAGCTGGATTTTATCCACTTCCTTACTTTTTCCTTTTCTGAGCCTCTAGTAGGAATATTCTAGCAACATGAATATAATACAAAACATACCAGTCTCGACCTTGTTATGACATCATGTATACTCTTCAGCATTATATCTTCTACTTGTATTAACCACTTCTCCACAGCCCCTCGGGCTTCAGAAGTTGAAATGGTTGAAATAAGTTCCACGCGTTCACCTTCAGTGCTATACATTGACTTAATGTCCAGATTTGAAAGAAATTCCAGTTTAGCAATGCCCTCAAAGCACTTTTTCAGGTGAGGCTGGACTCTCAGAGGGTCTTTAGTCTCTGATAGGATTTCCAGCATTTCATCATTAGACAAGAAAAAAAACCTGAAAAATATGATAAAACAGGAAGTGTTGTAAGTTATTATGTTTAGGTGTTAGTTAATTGGTCATCAATAGGGCTTTTGTAATTTGCCATGGCTAATGCAGCTATTAGTCAAGGTATTGGGTGCATCTTAATTATGCAACTGGTCATGTGACCAGGCATTTAAGTGAGAAGCTCTTTGTCATCTTGTCAATCAGTTGCATTTAGCTCAGGCAAGTTACAGTAACCTTCCAAAACACCAAAAGGATTTTGGCCACTCCATATGTTATCACTTCAGTTTAACAACAAACAATATGCAGCATACCGGGGAAAGAAGAGCCGCTTTTTCTCAAGATACGCGTTCAGTCCTCTCATTATTTTGTCCAGAAGTTCATTACAATTCTGAAGCTTTTCTAACAAGCCTGTCAGTGAAGTAGCAGCAAGAACCTAAAACAACACAACACAACATTACAAAATGTTCACTATGCACACTTGCAGAAAATAATGCTGTAATTGGAGAGTTACATTGAATGGGTTTGTAAAGTTTTAGTTAGTAAGGCCTGAGGATATAGACAAGGCACTTGCACATTGTAAAGCTACTGCCTCTTTTTTCTGGTAAGCTAACTGTGATTCCAGCTCCCAAAGCTTATTTGATTTGCCAGTGTTATAACTACTTTGAAACTAATTATTCTTCTATATATTTCTTCTCATTTCCCCCTCTCTTTAGTCTACTTTTTAGCCTCAAATGCATGAAAATTTTTTTTCAGTCTTCATTTTCTGAATTATTATATATACCCTGACTTACAAAAAGCCTGCAGATAAGTGTGATTAAAGCCTTCAACAAAATGCTGCTTATGCTATGGAAGATTTCATTCTAAAGGGTTTCAGAAGTGGTGTCAGAGCTCTTGAAATTATGTGCTGTCAACTTCCTTCTGATTTAGGGCAACCTATGAGCTATTGACTGCCTAGGTGTCCTGCCATTAATAACTCTCTTTACATCTTGAAGACATAAGGCCATAGCTTCCATCTCATTTTCAACTTTTCTCTTTTCTTCATGTCTTCAAATATTTCCAGCATTATTGTGAATCTTGTCTTCTTATGATGCACCCAAAGTACAATACCCTCCGTGTAGTTATTTTTATTTCTAGAATGAGTTCGGGATTGATTTGGTCTAGAACTAGAGATGGGAGTATTCGTATAGGAATACGAATATCCCCCCACAAGTGTAGATAACAAGGGTTATCTACACCCTTCTGCTGCTGCTGTGGGCTCCGGGCTCCCTTCCTATTGCTCCGTTGCTCGTGATAAATTAGCTAGTCCTCGGAGAAGGCAGGATGATGAGCCTCTCCACCAGCTTGCAGAGTGGCTAATCCATCACAAGCAACGGAAAGAAAGAAAGAAAGAAAGGCATCGCGTGGCAGTGACAGAATCGTCCCACCGGGGGCCAGACCCTCGTTATCTGCACCTGTGGGGGGGATATTTGTATTTGGATACAAATGCTCTATCTCTATCTAGAACCCATTTACTTTTCCTTGCGGAGGCCAATGGGATCCATAAGGTATCCATAATATTCTCTTTCAACAACATATTTGGAATAAATTGATTATTTTTCTGTCAGCTTTCTCCACTGTCCAGTTTTCACATCCATACATACTAATTGAGAATACCATAATACGGATGATGTTGGCCCTATTCTTTGGTGACAATCCCTATACAGTACTTACGAAATTTTCCTAGTTTCTTCCCACCTGCCCTTCTAGGTCTGATTTTGAGGCTGCAATGTCCATTTGGACTGATAATTCAACCAAGGTATAGAAATCCTTTATTTCTTCACTGTCAACATTAAAGTTAAATAATTATTCTATAGTCATGTCTTTTCTCTTTTCAACTTTTAACCCTAATCCTGCTTTTGCACTTCCTTCTTCTTCCTTCCCTAGTAGCCATTTCAAATCATTGCTGCTTTCTGCAAATCATATGGGATCATATGCATATCTAAAATGTACATGCAATTTTCACCCCTTTCAGCTGAATTTAACCCAGTGTTTTGTATTATATATTCTATATACAGATTGAACACACAGAAAGATAAAATAAACCTTGTCCAACACCTTTGCCAAAGGCAAACTATTCTGTTTCTCCTTATTCTATCCTAATAGTAGCCTCTTGTCCAGAGTATAGGTTACACATCAGGACAATCAAGTGTTGTGGCGTACACTTTCTTTTAGAATGATCCATAGCTTCTCACAATCCCCAGAGTCAGAGGTTTTGCTTTTATCTATGAAGCACAGACTGCTTTTCCTCTAAAAATATTGGATATGCTAATGCATATATGCAAGCTGATATCTAGTTCCTCTTCCTTTTCAGAATCTAGTTAGAAATGTTCATAGATTATCCACAAAGTTCAATATTATTTGGTCAGACCTTGATTTATAATTTCTAACTACTCATGCTGTGTCTTGTCTCACTAAAGAGTTGCCATAAGTTGGAATCAACTAGATGGCATGTAATTATTATTACTATTATTTCTTCCAGAACTGGGTCTCAAGGTGGCTTAAACTAATCCTTGCTAATCCTTACTACTTTACCTTGGGGTCTTTGGCACAGTATTTCATAATGTCTTTCCAATATCTGTCCACAGTCAGGAACTGGCGTCCCTCCTCTGGCATCTGTTGCATTATGTCCTCAGAAGAAAAGATTGGTTCCAAGTACAGCCACTGAGCCTGCACTTTCAACCACTCATCAATAGTTTCTTGAATTCTAATCAAGCGGTCCTCCCATTCCTTAAAAATACAATCAAGTTAGTGTAGGATATTCATAATATGTAGGTTAAAACAAAAATCAAAGAACTGAATTTAAAGAGCTTGTGCCTGTGTTACCAAAAAAAATCTAATACAAATGAAGGAGAGTCAAAGAAACCTCTCCACTCATTCATTTTGGGGCCCAGTTTAGTTAACACTCCTCCTTTGTATTCTCTGCACCTATGGCTAAAAGCAAACATTCTCCTAACCATTTGTGTAGAAACTCTGGCCATTCATCAGCCTATTTTAAGCATAGTTAGTATCAGCACTGCATCAACTACGCATAGTTAATGCTTACCAGAATTTTTTAAACACAACCCTAAACAAGATTATACTTCAGCTGCAATGGTGTAAACCACTCAGAATCATGATAGCTTGGTTTTCTAAGATTTTGAGGTTTACTGCGTTGAGCGATTTTTATGCACAGAGTAGATGTGATATAAAACTGAAAATGAAGGAATAAAAGAATGGAAAGTCAAACAGATCTCACACTTAAGAGAAACTGTTGCTTTCCATTAGGGCCTTCAAACTGTACTTAATTTTTTAAGTCTGCATTTAATCAAACTGATTTATCGAAGTAAATTAGTTCAGTATAAAGAACAATTTCAAGCCATCCTAGTGCTATTTAATAATTTAAAATAATGTGCTTACCTTAAGGCTAACAAAAGGCTAACAAAAATTAATAATAACCATGCATAGAAATGCACTGTAATCAACCTAAATATGTGAATACATTCTGAATTAAAAGATGACTTACATAACACTATGCAAAAATACCTTTATTTGTTTTTCAAATGGTTTGATGAAAGGCGATCCTCTCATTGTTTGTGTTTTCACAATCTGGTCATCCAGAATAGTTTGAATTTCATCAACTGCACACAGAATATTCACTCCAGTCTCCCGATACAAGCTTATTTGGAAGGAAATTGACTCCCAAACTTCCAACATAGTGTGCATTGCTTTCTCTAATGAGAATTCCTATAGCAGATTGGAAATAAATTATTGTCTCATAAAAGTAATTGTCTAGAGCTCAGATACAAGAGTTAGTTTGTCCTTACCTTGCTTGCCCCCATACTTATGGTTTCAAATTGTTCTAAGTATGGGGTTAAGTTCTGCTTCAAAACTTTTCTCAGGGTAGTTCCAGAATCTGGAGTTAAATCATACCCAACAATTTCTGACATTTGTTTCCAATGACGGGCCCGTATTCCTGGGTTACAAAGAATAGTCACCAAAGGAATATTTTCCTAGTTGAGAAAAAAAAAAATTAAAGTATTTATTTATTTATTTATTTCATTTATACCCCGCCTATCTACTAGATTGTGACCACTCTAGGCGGCTATGTTTGTATGTTTCACTACTGTAACCAATATCCTAAAAACTATATTGCACACATTTAGACTCTTTGGTACTGGTGTTAATGCCTTAGCGAGTTCCTAAAGTAGTTTAAGAGATGGATAGCTCAGCATATTTTTATATTATAATGAAACTATATTTTATGGAAGTGTCCATATATAATTTATTACTAGAACATTAATGCAATATACTTCAATACACAATATATTCTTAACTGCTCCCCAACACACTTCTGTACGTACAGACAACAAAGTAAACAAGTCTCTGCTGCAGGTCATGCATACTATTATAAATATCCACTAACTTTGAAATCTTTAACCTGCTCCATGACTGCAGAACACATTGAAATGGTTGGACTGTCCTTTTTTTCTTCCTCTACCCTCTCTTCCACAACGGCTCTGCGCACTGATTTTTTTCTTTCTATTTCAGCTTTCTTCAGCTTTTGTTGAAAGAACCTTAATGTCTTATAAATTTCACGAAAAAACTCATCCACTTCACTTTCCATCTTTTCCCCATTGAGATCTAAAAAAGCACCATCCATCCATCTAGAAAAAGTAAAGCAAAGGTGAATCCTAAAGAGGAATACTTTTAACTTTCACACACATGCATCAACATATAAATTTTATAAAAATATATTTTATCACAGAAAAATTGAAAGAAATCTTCAGAATGTTAGATGAGAAAAAATGAACTCAACATAAAAAACATAAATCATTCTTATGAGACTAAGATTTCCTTTGTAAGCAGCCTGAGCAATAGAACAGTAGACAGCTGAAGAAGGTCTTGTCACAACCTGGATAAAGAAACCCTTGCAGTCAGTAGATCAACTCATGAATATTAAAACAAATTGACTGCTTCACAAAGAAAAGTGGAATCAACCATGAGTAGTTTTGATGGTGCTCTTGGAAAGTGCACACCTGGAAAGAGGAGTTGAACACTTTTGAGAAGAAAAGGCCAGTACTGGTCTGAAACATTTTGCTGCCTTGCTTCGGCCATTTTGTTCTGAGGAGAAGAGGACAGGACGTTTCCAAGATGTTTTGCTGCTTCCTCCTTCCCATACAGGAGATCACTATACAGTACAAGCATTTCAGCATTGGTGCTCGAATGGCAGTCTCTACTGCACTTAACAACAGAGGACTTTAAGGAATCTGGACAAATCTAATGGTATACAATGCTCTGTTTTTCAAAAAAGCTAAAGAGCTGGGGAGCCAAAGATGGGCAACTAAAGATGCCCTCACTCTGCTTAATGGCAGGGCTGGCCCTATGCAAGATTTATGAAAGGTAGCTTGTCCTTCAACTTCCTGGGCACATTCTGTCTTGTGTGTATACACAAAAAAGAAGCATCACAGCCACAAATAGTACAGATTAATAAAATGGCTTTGAATTACAGGCTTAATGAGTAAGCGACCAAACTCTTCACATCTTTTTTTTTGTTATCAAGGTGGCAGGAATTACCCATAACAGACAGAGAGCCAGGCAGAGACATACACACTATTAGCAAACAATCAAAAAATTTCCTGTCAGAGTATCACCTTCCTGCCATTGCTTGCTACAATTTACTCTATTTATGTGTAGAAAGTAAATTAAGTGCATCAAAACACAAAACTGAACATTTGCCAAATTAAAATAAATAAATAAATAATAAATAATAATAAATAATAAATCATGCAAAGATTAGAAATCACAGCTTTGTTAACAAATGTGTACATTAATAGAAATAGGACTGAATAATAATGAGCTCAGAACTTTGAAAAACAGTCACGTATTTTTTAATTTGACAAACCAAAGCATTAACAACTTTTCAGTCATAATTTTGTTTATTTCATTACCTTTTTTCAGTCCGTTGCCATTTCAGTATAAAAACAAAAAGTTTTTGGTATGGCTCGATGTTAACTTTTAAAGTTTCCAAATCGGGATATTCCGTTATTTCCCAATTTAAAAGCTTCTCTTCTTTATTAATAAATGCAACAGTTTCATCAGCATCTTGTATGCGTTTCTGCAGTGTTCTCATGTCAGTGACATACTGAAAACAGATTTAACTCTCTTGAGAAATATTTAGGCAATTCAGTGAATAATGGATCATTCTATATAACTACAAGACAAATTAAGACACAATATTCTAAAAACATGAAGCATTATACCAGAAATAACACTTTTTAAGTGGAAATGGGGAGAATGTTAGGAAAAGAACAGACACCTACTTGGGAATACACCCTACTGAACTCAGTACAGTTTACTTCCAAATAAATTTGAATAGGTAACCTTACCCTTTTCATAGAACCACGGTTTAAAGAGATACTGGCTGAAATCCTGTCATGCAGGATAGGCATTGCAACAATTTGTGAGAATTTGGGGATGTTAAAAGCCCCTTCCATCCTGAGGCTCTGAAAGGTTTCCCCAGATCAAAAAAGGTGCCTAAGGAGTCTCAGAATCTGCCAGGGAGGGAGGGGAATGATGGGAAACTTAAAGATTAAGAACCATAGTTGATGACATCATTGGCCTTACGGTTGTGTGTCTTTGGCAACAGGATTCCCGCTATCGAGCACTTAATAAGTGCAGTTTATTTAATAATTTGCTGGTAAATTCCCAGGCTTTGCTGCTGAGTGCAATGGAGTGAGTAGGAGGATTTAACTCATGTCCCTCTTGGAGTGTTTCACAGGATGAAAGTGGAGGAAGCATCATGTGTGAGCATAGCTGCTGAGTGCATACATGGTACAGAAGTAGCAGCCCCCTACCTCCAGCCAGGTTCCATGGCACCCTCTGATCAAAACCATCTGATCTGTTTTAAGTGATGGCACCTTGCAGCCTGCCAGTGAATTGTCACACAAGATGCTGTTATGCTCATATGTAACCTTTACCACTCATGCATTTACGTCTTTGCAGTGAACTTTTGTGCATGCCTATGGGAAGCTAAGCTATATTGAATTCATTGGGACATACTTCTGTTAAGTATGCATATATAGGATTTCAGCCTTAGGGTCAGTTTCTGGGGCAAAAAACCCTACATAACTAATAAATAAGTGCATCAAAATTTTATTTTGCAAATAAAATTGTTTCAGACAATGTAACACACTCTGCACATGTAACAAAACTTTGGTTAATAATTACAACATACATCCTGTACTCCTTACATCATCTATGGCTGTTATTTTGGCCATAAATTGTGCATGCAGAGAGAGGGAGTGCTTGGCCTTCTAAATGGTATTGGATTGCAATTCCCATCAATCCCAGCCAGGGGAGCGAATGCAGCCCAACAACAACTGAACAGCTACATGTTCTACACCCCTCTGCTACTATCCAACCAGCCAAACAATTTTGTTATAGTGGGACAACCAACAAGAGTTTAATTAAATGGCATCATCTTATAGAGAGAACTTATATAAAATGTTCTATAGATGGCATTTGCCACCTGATAGACTAGCTAAAATGGTTTCTAATAGGTCAAGTAAATGCTGGAAATGTCATTAAAAAACTGGAACTAATCACCTTTGGTGGACATGTGATAAAGCAAAAAGATTTTGGGTAAAAATACATATATGGCTTATTAAAATAATTTTTAAAATGTAAATTTTAAACTAGAATTCTTTCTATTAGGTATAATACAAGAAAATGTTGATAAACAAAATGTATATTTAATACAGTGGGGTCTTGACTTGAGAACTTAATCCATATTGGAAGGCGGTTCTCAAGTCAAAAAGTTCTCAGGTCAAATCTGCATTTCCCATAGGAATGCATTGAGAACCATTTGATCCGTATCTGCTCTTTTCCGTCCATAGAAACTAATGGGAAGCTGCTATTCCGCCTTCGACCACTAGAGGGGGATATTTTGTTTCTTTTTTTCTTAGGTCAAGAAAGGTTCAGGGAAGGCAGGAAAAATACAGTCCAGGCAGTACAGTACCAGGCAGTCCGAAGACTGTCTCCCAATCCACTCTCTAAACGCTGGGAGGAGTGAGGAAGCAGACAGGCACCCTTTTCACTGGCCAACAGTTAACTGAAAGTTCAAATTTTGCACTTTCCCTGCCTCCCACGTGTTTTTTTTTAGTTCTTAACTCAAATCTAAGTATGTAAGTCAAGTCAATGTTTTCCTATGAGAGTGGTTCTTAAGTCAAAATGTTCTTAACTCGAGCCGTTCTTAAGTCAAGACCCCACTGTACTGCATATTTTAACAGCCGCATGGATTATATTTGCACAGTACTGGAAGAATGAAGAAGCACTTCAAGATGAAGAAAGAATCAAAAAGATACTGACCTGAGCAGAAATGGACAGACTGACATTAAAAATCAAAGGGAAGGAAGATTCAGAATACTATCAAACTTGGAATCTGTTTTATCAATGGCTAGAAGCACGCTGTATAGATTAAGGACTTAATATGTATTGTAGCTGTATTAACAAATGATTATAAGCAGAACCCAGGAGACACAATGTTAAACAAGCATCGATAGACTTTAAAAATAATATCAAAACTTTGAATCAAGAAAGAGTTTAATTTAATTAGCATGGCAACATAAAGATTTAATGTTTTGTTCTCTGCCAACATCACAGTTTATTGACTGTTGTTTAAATACAGTGGTGCCCTGCATAGCGACGATAATCCGTGCAGCAAACATCGTCGCTATATGGATTCGTCGCTATGCTAAATAAAAAGCCCATAGGAATGCATTAAAAACCATTTAATGCGTTCCTATGGGCAAAAAACTCACCTTTAAGCGAAAATCCTCCATACGGCCGCCATTTTCGGTGCCCAGTAAGCGAGGAATGGGCGAGAAAACACATGGGCAGCCTTTTTTTTTTTTACCTGGTGGCAATTTTGGAACCGCTGACCAGCTGTTGGAAAAACATCGCTATGTGAAAATCGGTAAGTGAAACAGCTTACCGATCATCACAAAGCGATTTTTTCCATCTAAATCATTGCAATGCAATCGCTTTTGCGATCGCAAAAACTTAATCGCTATGCGGATTCGTCGTTAAACGGGCTGCACATTAAGCGAGGCACCACTGTACTGTGTATTTCTCACACAAAGCACCATCACTTGATATCATCTAGCACACACCTGTTGCATGCGATCCAGATCAGAGTATTCTGTGAACTCCTGCATACGACGGGTCTGCCTTTCTATTTCCAGAATCAGTTTCTCACGTTTGGCCAACAACTCATTTTCACCTTTACGTTTAGCCATTTCAATAATCTGTAAGGGGCAACGAAGTTAATGGTACACATCTGTGGGGATCAATATTTATGACACTATTATCTTACAAGAATACTGCCACCTCTCATGACCAGTTGAATTAGACTGCTAAACATCACTAAGAGCCATCTACAAAATTATCCCTCCACATTTTAAACTTGCTAGGCCAAAACTCCATGCATTTTTTCAAACACCAAAATGTTTATATTTACATCATCATTTTCATCAAAGACGGGATTAATATTCTGAGGCCATAATAGGACAGTTGCATTCAGTGTCAGGTCTTCTGGGTGAAATAAATATACATCTAGGAGATAATTCAATCGCCGCTGGCATTCCTGCAAGACAGAGTTAATTAGTTGTTTCTGTTTTTAAATAAACTAGAAACTGACATTAAAGAAACACAGGCATTCCCATTTCTTAGGATATTACCATATCTACCACCACCACCCTCACAGCATTGTTCTCTGCAAAAGCATAAGTAGCAGATTTAATGCCTGGCTCTTTCATCTTTAGCGTATTCTTCTCCTTTACTCCTTCCCTACTCCCTTACACAAGTATGAATACTCCCATCTCTAATCAATATGATTTGTTATCATATGATTATACTGAAGGTGGGCTTTAAGTCAAGAATTGAAATATAGATCAGAACCAACAATTTCACAGAAATGTGTGATTGATTATATACTGATGGTTAGTATATGTATTCAATCAATATTATCAAAGGAAAAGTGAAAGAAAATCTACTTTGGAAAACACAGAAGGCAGAAAAGAGCAAGTGTATAAGGAGAGACAGAAAAAGGGACTATTGCAATACAGAAGAAATGAATATTCTCATAAGTAAGAGATTCCCAAAATGGGAGATGCAAGCCAGCGATTACAGAGAGAAAAACAGCATTAATATACATGAACCATGTGGAAGTCTGTACATACTGTGTAACTCAGGCACTTCAAGCACCCCTTATATACAATGAAAGATAACTGAGAATCAGATTAGAAACTGACTCCAGATCTAAAATGAACAGTTAAAAAATCCAGATGTGTGAACAAATTGTGAACTATTTTCAATGCTATATAGCCTGTGCATGAGAACATGTTATGATGGTTGGATGCTAATAATTTTTTACATACAGTGGTGCCTCGCTTGACGACGTTAATCCATTCCAGCGAAATCACTGTAGAGCGAAATCATCATCAAGCAGAAAAAAACTCCACTGAAACACATTAAAAACCGGTTATTGCGTTCCAATGAATTAATCGTTCAGTGAAGATCCTCCATAGGGCGGCCATTTTCCGGTGCCTGTACAGCAAAAATTAAATCCTGAAAACAGCAGGGAGCCATTTTGCACAGCGGGAAGCCATTTTGAGAGCCGCCGATCAGCTGTTTTCGGATCATCGTAATGTGAAGAATCGGTTCTGAAGCAGGGAACCAATCATCGTAAAGCAAATTTTTCCCATTAAACCATCGTTTTGCAATCAATCATTGTCAAGCGGATTCGTCATTTAACGAGGTAATCGTTAAGCGGGGCACCACTGTATCTGGTCTTCCAACACAAAAAATCCAGTAAAAATCAACTGAAATTACATTAGTATCACATTTCTAAATCTGTATTTTTTTAAAAAATGAAAATCTAAAATAGTTTTTACCTTGATCCTTTCGTACAGCTGCTGAATACCTACAGTCTTAGCCTTATCTATATAGGCTATACTTTCCATCATTTCTTCTGTTGTCTCAGGAACTTTTAACGCACGTTCTTTAATGGTTTCAAATTCACTGCATATCCTAAAAATAAACAGATAGACAAATAGTCAGACAGAAAAAATAGACAGATTTAAACTTTTAAGAAGCATATAGTGCATTCCTATACCTGGTCAATCAAAAGTGTTCAGTAGGGCTTACACCCAAGGTACATAAAGGAATGCAGCTTTAATTAATCTTTGAGCCTGCCTATAATTTTATTTTTATTTATTTTAATTTTTTGTTCCCATATTTCTCCATTGCTATTGAAAGGGTGTGAAGCATTTTATAATAAAATATCCATGAAGCATGGATAAGAAACAACAAGAAAGCAGACCTAAACAAAACTATCCCTCTTATTGCTATAAAATCTCCAAGATCATAATGGAAGTGATACACTAAAAATGCAGCTGGGAAAACACTTATGGCTTGGGCTGCCATATGGGGTTCAGGTTTTCTGGACAGATTTAGGATAGGTAGGGCTAGTCAGCTTTTGCTTATTTGCCTTTTACTTACCCTTAATGGTCAATCAGATGTCATGACATAGGGCCACCTATTACACTTAGGGAGCAACTGTAAGGATAGGAAGCAGCCCTGCCTCCCTTTTCACTGAGGTAAGGTAAAGGTAAAGGTTCCCCTTGACAATTTTTGTCCAGTCGTGTTTGACTCTAGGCGGCGGTGCTCATCCCCGTTTCCAAGCCATAGAGCCAGCGTTTTGTCCGAAGACAATCTTCCGTGGTCACATGGCCAGTGCGACTTAGACACGGAATGCTGTTACCTTCCCACCGAGGTGGTCCCTATTTATCTACTTGCATTTGCATGCTTTCGAACCGCTAGGTTGGCGGGAGCTGGGACAAGCGACGGGAGCTCACTCCGTCGCGTGGATGCGATCTTACGACTGCTTGGTCTTCTGACCTTGCAGCACAGACTTCTGCGGTTTAGCCCACAGTGCCACCACGTCCCAGTTTTCACTGAGGTAGGTTATAGTAAAAAAGCAAAGCAAAGCGTGCTTGCTTATATACCACCCCATAGTGCTTCAACAACTCTCTGGGTGGTTTGCAGGTTAATTATACAGGCTACACATTAATCCCTCCCACCAGCAAGCTGGGTACTCATCTTACCGACCTCGGAAGGATAGAAGGCTGAGTCAACCTTGAGCCGGCTACCTGGCATTGAACCCCGGGTCATGAGCACAGTTTTGGCTGCAGTACAGTGGTTTAACCACTGCGCCATGAGGCTCTTTATAGGTTATCCGTTATAGGATGCTATTTGAGTGTTTTTAATTACAGTTTGCATGTATCTCAGCCAGCACAGCCAAAAATTAAGATTATGGGAGTTGCAATCCAAAGTATATTCAAAGGCACTATAGTTTTACATCTTTCTCTCATGTAGCCCTTATATTTCTCCAGAAGCTCTTCACATACTCTCCTACACTGTGTGAAGCATCCCCTGCTACTGCAACCTCCACCATTTAGGAGCATGTCTAGCTCTTTATGCTGGTATTGAACACTGGGAACCCTAGTATCAAAACTCCTACTGATCAGATATTACATAATACAGCTTAGAAAAAGAGGTTACTTACCTGTAACCATAGTTCTTTCAGTGGTCCTCTGTGAATTCACACATATGGGTATTGTCTGCACCTGCACTGACTCTCTCGGAAGATTCTAGAGCTAAAAGTAACAATTTTATGGTGTGATCCTCCACGAGGTATATGCTCCTACCACCCTTCATCTTCCCCAGTTCCTAAATATTATCCGCTGGGTATGAAGGAGATAATTAATTAAATAATTACATAGTTAACCCATGACGAATAGAGGGGGCGGGTTGTGTGAATTCACAGAGGACCACTCAAAAAACTATGGTTGCAGGTAAGCAACCTCTTTTTCTTTTTTGTGGCCTCCGTGAATGCACACATATGGGTGACTAGCAAGCTGCACTTACCGGTTGGTGGGTCGTCACGGTAAGAAGGATGACAGGAGAGCTCTGCCGGATGCAGCATCTTGGTGTACTCTGACGTCGAGCCGGTAGTGCTTGACAAATGTGGACAGTGTGGACCACGTAGCAGCATGACAGATGTCAGGAACCTTGGTGCCACGCTAGAAGGCAGTAGAGATGGACAGCATGCTGGTGGAATGAGCTGTCAAATATTCTGGAGGGGATTTCCCCGATAAGCTGTAAGCAAGGGAAATAGTCTGTACAATCCAACAAGCTATGGATTGAGAGGAGGCTGAGGCCCCTTTGTTTGGGCCATGGAAGCATAGAAAGAGTTTATTGGACTTTCTAAAGGTCTTTGTCTTTTCGATGTAGAAAGCCAGGGCACGCCTGACATCTAGGTTATGGAGCTTATGTTCTAGGGGCGACAAAGGAGACTTGAAGAAGCAAGGGAGTATGATGGGTTGGTTGAGGTGGAAGTTGGAGACCACCTTCAGGAGAAAGGAAACATCAAAATAAAGAGTCACTTTATCGGGGTGAAACTGGATAAAGGGAGGATCAGCTCGAAGAGCAGCGAGTTTACTAGCCCATTTGGCTGATGTGATCGCAACAAGGAAGGCTGATTTAAGAGTCAGGAATTTGAGGTCGATGGACGCCATGGGCTCGAACGGGGGCCGCATCAAGGCATTGAGAACCAGCTGCAGTGACCACTGGGGGGTGATGCGTTGTTGAGGAGGGCGAATGTTGTTGAGCCCTTTGAGGAACTTCTTGACAGTTGTGTGAGAAAACAACTTGGAGGAGGGAGAATCATCCGGCTGGTGAGCCATGATGGCTGAAAGATAGACCTTTAATGTGGATTGAGAAAGGCCGAAACTGAAGAGATGCAGGAGATAAGCGAGCAGGGTCTTCAAAGAGACAGGTACAGCAGGCAAGTTATTGTCCTGAGTATACTTTAAGAAAGACTTCCATTTGTTCTCGTATAGGAGGGTAGTGGAAGGTTTTCGGGCTCGAAGAAGACCCTGCATCACATCGGGAGTATCCTCCATGCCGCAAGACTGAGAGAGGCGACATCTGGGTGAAGAACGAGGCCGTGGTCGAGCGAGAGGAGATCTGGGTGGAGAGGAAGGCGGAGCATGTCCGACGACATCGAGACCAGGTGAGTGAACCATGGCTGGCGGGGCCAGTACGGGGCTACCAGGATGGCGTTGGCTCCGTCCTGTCGGAGACGGACGATCACCCGCTGGATGAGAGGCAGAGGAGGAAAAACATACAGGAGGTCCTGAGACCAGTCCGTCAGGAACGCATCTCCCAGAGAGTTGCTGTCCCATCCCTCTCTGGAGCAGAACCGGGGACATTTCTTGTTGGCATCAGCTGCAAAGAGGTCTATCGAGGGGGTGCCCCATCATCCGCACAACCGTTGAAATATGACATCATTCAGAGTCCACTCGTGTGTCCTCGTCGGTAGCCGACTGAGGCGGTCTGCCAAGGTGTTGTCGTCGGTGGAAATGTGGACGGTGTCACGTTCCTGGCGGTTACAACAGCCAAAGTCCGATAAACCAGGCCCAGGTCAAGAATACCAAGAATGCAAAGCCAATGTCCATAAATCAACTCACAGAATGAAATCCAGCGTCAAAGTCCAGAGTCCGATACACAGCGTAGTCCAGGGTCAGAGTCCAGAGTTCAGAGTCAGGAACATGGTTCAAGAAGCATGGATGCAACCCAAGGTTTTGGCTCTTTGCTTCCACAGAATTTCTGGCTTCACTGGGAGCTGTTTTATAGTAAAACAGCTCCTTGAGCTGCTGGAAAGCTTTCTATCCTGTTAATACTCAGGACTAGATGAACGTAGGTTTCTGTGGACAGCCTTCGAGCGATCCTCTGATCTCCTTGTCCTAAGTCTTTCCCGAAGTCTGGCCCGAAGCTTGTCTGCTGTGGAAGGAGAATCTGGAGGCGGTTCAGGTGTTTCTGATCTCTCAGCATTCTCTTCAGCCTCAGTTAACCCTTCTGGTTCCAGGTCTTCGGAAGCACTCATGGCAGACAGCAATAGGGAAAACATGGTGGGAATAGCACCACTGCCAGAGGTCGACCGCTAGGTAGAGCAGGGAAGGGGAATGGGTACCCCCTTGCTTGTTGACATAAAAGAGTGCAGTGGTGTTGTCTGTTGCCAACTGCACTACTTGTCCTCGAATGAGGGGAAGGAAGGCATGGAACGCTTTGATGATTGCCAACAGTTCTAGATGGTTTATGTGAAGTGGCAGCTCTTGTTTGGACCAGAGTCCGTGAACTGTGTGCTGGAGACAATGAGCACCCCACCCCATGGGGCTGGCGTCGGTTGTGACCTGTATGGAAGGTCTTTGAGGCGAGAAGAACCTGCCGATGAGAAGGTTGTCTGGACAAGTCCACCAGTCAAGCTGGGAGGCTAGCTCTGGTGTCACCTGAGTTCTAGCTTGACTAGACTCAACGATGATAGAATTAGGCACTAGGAATTCGGCATCGGCACCATGGGTTCTACAGAGGCCATCGGTGCGGCGAGAGATCTGCATGATTGAAGGGGGTTTCCCCCAAGTGTCCTTGATAAGTTGAAGAATAGACTTACTGAAGGGGAGGCTCAAAGGAACGGGACACTCCTGATTAATGTCATCAAACACCGGGTCGGCATCAGTGGACGGGGGTTGTTCAATGTTCATATTCAGGGCTTGTGCCATCTGAAAGACGAGGGTTGAGTAGGAAGAGAAGTCATCCGAGGAGGATCAAGCATGGCTGCCCCTCGTATCTGGGATAGGAGGGGGGAGGTTGGGCTCATGGGAGGACTGCGATTGTTGTGCCTCCGAGGATGCAGGGGAGCCTGGAGACGAAGGGTAGTCCGATGGGCCAAAGCCTTCCATTGGGGGAGCTTGATGCCCTTGGGGTAGCAAGTCTTCGAAGGGACCCTGAGATGTTACCGGGTCCAGCATCAAGGGTGCAAGATGCACTGGTAGGGCCTCGCGAACCTTGTCTCGCATCCTTTTCGATGGGACGAGGGGGCGAAAGGGCGGAGCCGAAACTGCCGGGGCCGAGGCAGTTGCACGGAGGTGGCTTGAGTCCACAAAGGGAATGGCACGGGGGAGTTCCGGTGTCGTTTTTGGCTGTTTAGCCTGCTTAGGCTGAAATCTCTTGTACCAGGATTGCCACATGAAGGGGTCAAAACGGTATGGTACCATTGGAAAAGGGCATAAGTCGCCTTGCAATGGGATCGACCTCGGTGGAGAGAGATGCTTTCATTTCTCCGTTCTCTTCCAGAGAGGCGAAGGGGGAACCTCCAGGTCGGACG
The DNA here is from genome assembly GCF_051106095.1 of Pogona vitticeps. NCBI lineage: Eukaryota > Metazoa > Chordata > Lepidosauria > Squamata > Agamidae > Pogona > Pogona vitticeps. The sequence continues at coordinate 65,383,398 of NC_135784.1, read as the reverse complement.
CCGAGCTTTCAGCTGCCCACCCTGAGTCAGGGTTGGAATGGGCTGAGGCCGGGCTGGACTGTGGTGCAGCCACGTTGAGGCCAATGCTCGGGGTTTGGGACGGCATCATGGGGGGGCGGAACATCATGGGCATCGTCTCTGTCCGAGGCTAAACCAGGGGCTTCTCTGGATGATTCCTCGAGGATAGGAAAAGGCAGAGAAGACTGAGGGGGCTCCATTCTGGGAAGTTTTCCTTTCTGGGCCTCTTAGAGGCAGGTTTAGGTTTTTTTCTTCGAGCTAGGATCGTGAGCCCGAGACTTCTGAGAAGAAGGTGGCTTGTGCTTACCAGACGATTTTGCTTTTTCAGCAGTGTTCTTAACTGGTAGCACGGAGGTAGAATCAGAAGTAGACTGGCCCGCTGGAAGTCTATTGGCTGAGAGAGCAGGAGATCTAGCCGCTTCCAAAGACAAAGTAGGAGGATTCATGGCTGTTTGCTAAAGGTAAGACCGAAGTCTTTGGAGCCTCTGTTTAAGTGCCGGCTTGGTTAAACTTTTATAAGCAGGGCACGAATGGGTAGGATGTTCCTCACCCAAACAAAAAAGGCACTGGTTATGCCCGTCAGAAAGTGCGATTTTATTCGCACAGGTCATACACCTTTTAAAAGGAGACGGTGAGGCCATAAGCAAAAAACTAGGTAAGGGGGGGGAGGGGAAAAAAGGGGGGAAAGGGAACAAAATGACCGCGGGGAACTGATTAGGCAAACAAAAGATGCGGAGGATTACTAAGTAGGTAATTTAAAGTAAAGATAAACAAACAAAAGCTCAAAGGAGCCTAGAAAAATAGCCAAAAGGCAAATAGCGAAGCGCTCAATCTTTCCTGAGAACCGTTCAGCTCGGCGGAAAAAAGGAACTGGGGAAGATGGTGGGTGGGAGGAGCATATACCTCGTGGAGGATCACACCATAAAATTGTTACTTTTAGCTCTAGAATCTTCCGAGAGAGTCAGCGCAGGCGCGGACAATACCCATATGTGTGCATTCACAGAGGCCACGAAAAAGAACCAGCATTTCAGCAGCCTGCACTGAGCACTGTCATTATACATTTTTTTAATAATCAAGAGAATATATATTGCAAGAAAGATACTCACGATTTATTTTCTGTGTTGTGATTTCCTACTATTACGTCCAGTAGTTTATGTGCAAAGCTTTTTGCTTTTTCAGCCAAACCATGTTTTAAATCTTCGCAGTCTAAACGCACCATGGGAAAATGAGCTATCATTGGCAAGCTCATTATTTCCTTTGCAAGATCCAAGAATTCATCTATAAACTTGGAAACAAAATTATTTTTAAAAATTTTAGCTGTATACATAAATAGTGCTATAATCTCATAATATTCACCTAGGTGTAAGTCCCTGTGAACTCAGTGCACCATGCTTATGAGGAGATTAATTAATCTGAATTAAAATACTTACATCCATCTAGATTAATCTCTGTAAAGGTGTCCCAACACAATATTTTGTATATGGAATATAAAAACAAAACAAAACAAAACAAAACAAAACAAAACAGAGGAACTTACAACTATCTGGACTAGCTGATATCTTAGGAAAGCATCCTGTCTTTTTTTCATTCATGGCATAGCAAATCTGTTCTAAAAAATCTTCACTCTCCTATGGCACCACTTTGAGATTCTCTTTTAGATGTTTCACCCTCCTCCACAAGGACAAAACATTTTACTCTTCAACAGTGATATTGTAGCGTCCGCGTACATTGTGACTATTCATATGCTATCTGCATAGACCAATGGGAGTGCTGGAGGGGCAGAGTCACGAGATATAAGAGACTCAGCAGGAGGAGAGGGAATTTAGATAGGGAGTTTTGAGATGGGGAGATTGAGGGTTGAGAGAGTTTTGGGGAGTTTGGGCGGGAGAGTGGTGGTTGAGAGGGAATAAAGGAGGATGTTTGTTTAAGAGTTAAACATTGCTTGTCCTATCAACATCTGTAACAATAAATAATGTTTATTTCATTCTTTTAAAATGGCATATGGCATGGACCTCGATTAATAATAATAGTTAATGTTGATGTAATCAACTGGTGGCAGCTGAGGGGCACATAGTGTGAGCTCTTAGTTTGGGGAAACAAACAGGGGCCACGTGGGGATCATGACATATATTTTATTGCAGACAAAGAAACAGTCATGTAGGCACTCTAAGACATTTTCACCAAAAGGGCTCTAAAAATAATGTCCTGGAATTTCAGCCATTTGCCAAGTAAAGGTGTTTTAATAGACAAAAACAACTAGGACAAAACTGTCTTAACAAACCCATAACATTTTACCACTGGAGTGCCTTTTTGGCTCACCAAAGGTAATGTAACACAATACAAGAAAAAAAAAACATGTGCCTTGAGAACTGAACATAACCTCAACTCCAACTGTACTGCTAATTCTCAACACATTGTAATTTTATGGAATTAGAAAATAGTTCATTACTCAATGTAATTTTTAATTTTGTTTGTTTGTTTGTTTGTTTATAATTTTTTACCCTGCCTTTCTCCTTAAAAGTTCCCAAGGCCGATCAGTTGTTGGAAAATCGTTGCTTTGCGAAGAATCGGTTCCCGATCATCGCAAAGTGAAATTCCCCCATAGGAAACATCATTCTGCGATTGCAAAAGCGATTGCAAAACGTTCATCATAATGTGGTTTCGTCGTTAAACGGGGCAATCGTAAAGTGAGGCACCTCTGTATAAACAAAGCCACAGAATGTTTTGCTTAAATTCTGCAAACATATGTAAGATTATTGTAAACAACAGGCAAGTGATGGAATGAATATTGTACAATCATATAGCACCATCTTTTGGAAAATGTAAATACGTGAACTTTAGGTTCTTCCTGGCATCATAAAACATTAGTTAGAAATGCCTATAGCCCTATACCATATAAGAAATGGGATTTAGTGGGTCAGCTCCTCTGTAAATTCCACTGATTCAAATGGGCCTGCTCTAATTGCGATTTACGGTGCACAAGTAAGTTGGAATAGGCATGTTTGAATCAATAGAATCTATTGAGCAGGTGGTTCACTAAATCTCCATTGACTGAATTAGCTTACTGTAGTGCAATTTACTATGCTAAACAATAGGATTTTGGCCATCAATTATGAAAGCTAAATAAATTCCTTCTTGTTGTGATGTCTGATATTTATAATCCAAGACATCTCAATCAATAGAAAGATCAAAAAGATATTTTTCTTTTTACAAAACAAAAGAGAAGCCTCTGAAAACTGGACTTCAATACATCTCAAATTACAGAGCTTAACCTGTATTTTGTTTTTTGGTCAGTGTTTACCATTGAATTATGGAAACATGTACTGTAGTTAAAAAAACCTAAACTACTAGAAATATCTAAAAGGATATAGTAGTAGTAGTAGTAGTAGTAGTAGTAGTAGTAGTAGTAGTAGTAATAATAATAATAATAATAATAATAATAATAATAATAATAATAATAATAATAATAATAATAATAATAATAATAATAATAATAATAATAATAATAATAATAATAAACAACCTTATCCTGTCACAAAGGTCACTGAGCCTCATCTCAGCAGGGAACTGGGCTCCATGACCCTTCCAACTCCACAAATCTATGATGCTGTAAAATGGGTGATTTCAAATGTACTCTGCAATGGGTGAGGCACTTTCATGCTAGCAAGAAAGGTGCAATTTGGTACACACATATAAGCAGATTGCTACCAGCTGAAAAGGCAACATTTTGACATCCAACAAACAACAACAGAGCATGGACAGAGTTCCTACTCCAGTCCTCTGAAGATGCTGGCCACAGAGACTGGTGAAACGTTAGGAAGAACAACCTTCAGAACGTGGCCAAAGAGCCCGAAAAACCCACAACAACCATCAGATCCTGGCTGTGAAAGCCTTCGAGAATACAAATCAGGACATTATTTTTTTTCTTAAAAGATGCCAATTTCAAAACAAGCCAAGTTGCACAGAGAATAATATGTTGAGCTGTGGATATTCCACTGCCCTTCAAACCAATTGAAAGAGGTTTGTATCAGATTTGTGAAGAAATTCAGACAGCAGTCAGGATACAGTGGTGCCTTACTTAACAGGCGCCCCATTTAATGACGAAATCGCATACCAACGAACCTTTTGCGATCGCTTTTGCGATTGCATTGCGATGTTTTAAATGGGGAAAATCGCTTTGCGGTGATTGGTACCCTGTTTTGCTTACCGACTATCGCAAAGCGATGATTTTTTAACAGCTGATCGGCGGTTCCAAAATGGCCGCTGGGTTAAAAAAATGGCCACCCCCTGTGTTTAGGGACAGATTCCTCGCTTACCGGGCAGCGAAAATGGCCACCGTATGGAGGATCTTCGCTTAAAGGTCGGTTTTAAGCCCATAGGAACGCATTGAAGGGGTTTCAATGCATTTCTATGGCCTTTTTAAAATCGCAGTGACAAAATCGCTTTGCAGCGATTTTTGCTGCACCGATTAACATTGCTATGCGAGGCACCACTGTACATTATTTATGCTTTCAGAACACATCCTGGATTCACTTATAAATTATACAGAACAATTACCTCTGCATACTCTTCGAAGTTATGTTCCTCAGCTACAAATGTTCTTATACGGTTATCTGCAGCACCATCTACTAGCCAACCATACTTCTCTACTGCAAGGCAACAGTCACAATTTTTTTAAAAATCAGATGTTATTTCATTTTGCAAGTTTAATCTGAGATTATTTCACAACACCAGATTTTAAGCCACTCACCATAAGAATCAAAATGTGCTTTTACACCTTTCAAGTTTTCACAAACTGCTTTCTTCAACACAGAAGATGCCCATGATATAACATGCTCAGGAAGTTCAGTATCAATAGTTGAAATTGTGGTTGTACCACCTAACCAAGAATGTATAGTCTGGACATTCTGGAAAAAAAACACACCCAAATGTTGGTTATCTATGGGCTGTAATTATTTATTTCATAACAAATAAGAACATATTGGCTGAAACCCTGTTAGTTAGCATAGTAAGTTGATCTGAAGTAGACTCACTGCATCAGTAGAGACTTGGTGAGGCAATTGCTCCATAAGTTCCACTGATTCAAACAGACCTACTCGCCTTGCAACTTAGTTTAGGGATGGGTCCTTCATCCAGAGTTCTGCCACTGAATCAGAAACCTCGCTGTGATGGAAACGGCATACATGCCCTTGCTTTTGCTGGTGGAACTGGGCTGGGTGCCTTTCTCCCTGTACAGCCTGAGCATGGAGAAACTCTATGGAAATTTTAGCAGACCATGTATTCTCTAGATTCCTGCAGTTGTTGGATTTTGAACTTGCTGTACCTGGGCTTCTTATTTGAGTCCCCACCCCAAAACATCTTTAACTGAAAGCAAAAACTTCAAATTTATATGGCCTTAGATAACATGGCAGCTGACTAGAATTGTATTATGCCAGTATTATGTTACTTTTCTGGGCTGAATTCAAAGTGCTGATTTTAACATACAGGATATAGGAAGCTTCCTGCTTCAGACCACTCATGTGAGCAAAGCAATGATAGAGGGCAGTGACACAAAAACACTCCTCTCCTTGCCTCATATATAATGTCCAGTGTGGCTTCTGAACAATCCTATTCTTTAGATAAATGAGGAATGCACCCTACGCCTCAAATGTGTTTATTTTTATTTTGTAATGGCTTTTTTCTCACCCAGGGAGAAACCAGACCCCCTCTAAATTTGGAATCACTTAAATAAATGAATAAATCCTGAGCAACTACAATCTCTTGCACATTTCTTACATGGGGGAAAGTCCTACTGATTTCCATAGGGTATGCTTACATGAAATGCATCTAGCACTCACATGTGAGATATGTGCCATCTGCATACAACTTGAAGATTTAACTGAAGACTATGGCAGTTATTGACCAGTATTCCGTGATGTTATATGTCTGTGGAAGGGTGATCACAAGAGTGTGCATCATATTCTGGCAGGTTCCTTGTTGTATGCCCAGTCTTTCACTGTTTGCAGGATAGGTTGTGCAACTGCTTGTGTGATCAGTTTGCACAATCGGGTGCCAGGCAGAAGTGGGGAATGTTACACAACTGTCCTTATGCTCTGAATAAGATGCTGACTATTAAGATTTAGTACATTTTGCCATTCTGTCAGAATTGTTAAGAAATAACATAAATCTAAATTAACCTGCAAAGTTTGTGCAATCAAAGTGACTATAAATAAAATAGCATCCTCCAGATCTCGAAAGCTTGGGTAGAAGTCCATTTTTTCATCATCAAAAGTCAGCTCCATCTTAAACAAAGGCAACCACCTTTGATCTTCAAAATCAAACAATTGCACATAAGCCTCAACAGTTCTTTTCAATAGTTCCTTCAGCTAAAAAGAGAGATTACAGAATAATTTTGTTACATGTGACAACAAATTATCTTTCATCACTCAGAAAAACTACATATGTACTGATAGGAACTATCCAGAAACATCTTATACTATTGCAGTTTAAAATGCCGTCTCCTACCATATTTCTAGTTGAATATGCAGAATTTCAGATTCTATATAAATGACCATTCTGAAATTGTGTATAAAGATGGAACTTTAGAGCAGGGTTGAGAAGCCTACAGTCTACAATATGTCGCTTTACTGCATTTCCCATCAGCTGTAGCCAGAATAACCAAAAGATGAAGGCTCGTGAGAGTTGCAGTCCAAAAGAGGGTAGTTTCATCAGTCCTGATACTATGAGTCATAAAACATCTCCTACTACTATTGACCTAGTGCAGTTACATGCAAATAAGGGGACAGCCAATGCAGCCTGTGAATTTTGTGTTTCTGGACCCTCACTGATACCATTCGTGGTTTAAAACTTGAATTTTATTTATTATGGTCAGAGACCAGGAAGATAAAAATACATTATTTAGATAAAATCACATAAGATCAGAGACATACCAATACCAGACTGATACCATTTAGTTTATTCATTCAAACCATTTATAACCTCTTTCTAAAATACTCAACACTCAAATTAAAGAAAACACTGATTTAACCATACCTAAATAGTATAATAAAATAGAATGATGTCCTATTAGCAAAATTTGGGATACCAAATGGGACCTATAACAAAAACTAGTGTTAGCCACCTATATTATTTCACATGCTGATCCAGTGATCTCTTGCAGGTGCAGAGTTTAAGTGCTGCTTCCCACATACAACCTTTCTCATTCATTTCAGCAAAGTGTAGCACTAAGAGTGCATGCCTTTACATATGCTATTTGTTCACAAACTTTAAAATGGACATGCCCCCAAGGACAGCATGTAGCTATGAGACTTCTATAAATAATTAGAGCATGTACCTATGAGACTTCTATAAATAATTTTGTTTTAAACAATGTTTTGTGACAGACGTAACTACCAGAGTTTTCTCAACAAAAACTATTTGTACTATCTTAAGTTTTAACTAATTTTAGTACACTTCTGTACTTGTTTTTAATGTTAAACTGTGATTTTTTGAAAGCAGATCTGAGAAGTAGACAAGCGCAATGGCTTCTCAAAGTAAGAATAGAACTATGATGCTGAAAAGTTCAGGAACTGCCAACATTTGATAAATCATTCCTCTGTTGAAATTAATGGAAAAGCACAGGAATTATAAAGTTGCACTGGAGCACACATGGGTATTATTATTATGGCAAGCCTCTCATGGTGATCTGAATTTTTTTTTTACCTGATTAGACATAAGTGTAGTCACGCAGTTATAAAAAGAATCAATTTTGTCATGCTTTACACCCTCCAGTGCTTCTTTTCTTGTGAAGAGATTGATGACCCTTGGATACCATGTGTTTAATATCTTTTCTTCCGTTTTTAAGCAGTTTATAGACACATCAGTCTGAAGTGATTCACATTCAAGTGGACCTCTTGATCTAAACATTAACAAAGTCTGAGTTGAAAAATAGAGATTGTATAAACAAAACCCAGTTACATAACCCTTAATGAAACAAAAACCACAAAGAAACTTGCATTTTAATACATATGTATTAAGATGCTAAGGACCACATTTTACCTGAAGAACAGAATATTTTTAAGTACATTGTTGCAAAAGATTTACTATCACACAAAATCAAGTAAAACCTACAACAAAATGTAACCAAGTGGAATGTTCTTTTCTGAGTTACAAACAAGAAATTGGCCAAAATGCTATTTGCGTAAATTTCTCCATTCAAGTCAGATGACATCATAATCTCCAATGGCACAAATTTATGCAAGAGGATTTTGCCCAGTAACATACTCATCCAGAATCTCCATTCCACTCCCCTTCCTCATTGGTCTTCCGTTCTTTTTCTCCAATCGTCAGTTAGTCAGTGAGCGTACTCAAATGTCTCTGCTGTTTCAGGATTCTCCTGTCCCTTTAGGGATAATTTTCCTAAAAGGTTTTCCTAGTTTTTTTTTTAATTTAATTTATTTATTATAGTCCAGTTACCAGCTCATAAAACATATTTATGGCTAAAATATACAAAATGCAGTTTAAAAATGTACAACCAATTCATAAAACATATTATGTGGCTAAAATACACAAAATGCAGTTTAAAAATGTGCAATCAGTTCATAAAACATATTATGTCCCTAGTTCTTTAAATATTGGGATTCCCCAAAGCCTGCAAATACTGCTATTTTATAGGTGGACATCTAATTTTTACCTACAAAAAGGTTCACAAGGAGAATGTCATGTAGGATAACGACAAGACATCAATACAGAAATATTTCATTGTGGGAATGTGGCTGCTGTATGCCTAGCTTATCAATTAGGTTGCAAGCACTTATTAAAGAGGAAATTTCAATATATTCACTGAGAATTGCACAAAATTCTGCCATCAATATGGTACATTTATTTCTTTTAATAAAAAAAACCACAACTACAATTTAAGAACACAGTGTACCTAATTAGAATTACACAGGCATACATTCTATATGTAGGATATAAATTTAGATACATATATTTACCTGAAAGATGACAAATCTACTATAAGTAAATTAGAAAATGTCTTGTAACCAATATCCAGTAAAATTCTTAGAGTTGGATGGAGAATGTGTAAATTTTCAAGAATTTGTTTTCTTGCTTGTATAAAGCTTTTGTGCCAAGGCCTGGAAAAATCTAAACCACTAGAAGAATAAACAAACAAACAAACAAACAAGATGACTGAATAAAATTTCCGAAAAGTGAGCCAGCTTGGTTTATCTCAAGAGACATAGGTTCAAACCTCCCATTTAGCTGTGGAAATTCACTGGGGGGCAGCAATGGTAAAACTGCTCCTTAAATATCTTACATACTTTGAAAACCCTAATAAGGTTGCTATGACAGTGGACAACAATAACAACAATGAAAAAATGCCATACTTGTGATTAAGAGATACTAAACATTATTTCCTGTCTTAATCACCAAAATTGTGTTTGGATACGTCAGAGGGGGGGGGGGAACAGTGTTTTTTATTTTATTTATTTTATTTATTTATTTGATTTATATCCCGCCTATCTGGTCGGGTCAGGACCACTCTGAGCAGCTTCCATAAAAAGTATACAATAAGCATAAAAATTTTACAAATAAACAGCACCACATATAATAACACAAAAGGAAAAATATGTTTCACATAGTCATCTGGAGTATTAACCACCTTATCTTGTATCAGTGATTATCTGGGTTATTATCTGGGATTAATAATTATGTGGCTGCAAGTCAATTCCTATTTATGCTGCCTCTTTCTAGTTTTTTTAAAAAGGTACAGTGTATTCAGAAGTAGTTTACCACTTCTTTCTTCTGGAGGTGTCCTAGGATAGTGCCACTTTCCCAAGGCTAGACAGGCCAGCTCTTCTTCCTTTGCGGCACAATGAAAAATTGAGTGTTCCAGCTCACGGAACTGTACTACAGTTGAACCAAAAGCTTCCCCAGGAAGTCTGCTTTCCCTAAACCTCCATGAAGTCTAGTTTTAGCACTGGACTTAAAAAGATATTATGTCCCTAGTTCTTTAAATACTGGGATTCCCCAAAGCCTGTAAATACTGCTATTTTATAGGTGGACATCTAATTTTTACCTACAAAAAGGTTCACAAGGAGAATGTCATCACCATTGGCATGTAGGATAACGACAACAGGATATCAATACAGAAATATTTCATTGTGGGAATGTGGCTGCTATATGCCTAGCTTATCAATTAGGTTGCAAGCACTTATTAAAGAGGAAATTTCAATATATTCACTGGGAATTACACAAAATTCTGCCATCAGATTGGTACATTTAAAGGCACCCCTAAAAATGAGAACTTAGTACCCCAATTTGCCTGTCAATCTAGGTATTCATACATCTCAGGCAAGGGTATCCACTGTTCACTAAACTCAGAGCTAAGATGACATAGAGTTTATGTAATTTCAAAAGGTAAAATCCAAAAAACCTCAGTCTTTTAACTGAAATACTGTGAATAAGGATAAAAGAAGTACATATGACAGTATACAGTAGAATCCCTGTATCTGTGGGATTGGTATATGTGATTTCATTTATTTTCAGTATGGAATATTAAAAATATTAAAAGAAAAAAACTAGTAATTTTCATTTTCACAATGTATTTACCACAACTGGCCACTAGAAGGAGCCACAGACCATACTAGATATTCTTGTTGTTGGAATACATAACACGGTCTCTGGCTCCTTGTAAGAAATAAGTAGAGACTGAGGGTGGGCTATCCACTTCACAAGAGGAAAAGGAACTGTTGATGGATAAGACAGAGGAAAAAAACAAGAAATGTATTTCTAAAAAACAGAACGCACATGGAAAACCTGGGAAAAGAATGACCACTAAGGGGCACTGTTTTGGCAGGAAATGAGGGAGGTATAAAGGAAGGAGAAGAACTGTGGTTGGTGGTAAATGGATTCTGGGCTGAGGAGGAGAAGGATATGCTAAAAGAGGAGTGAGTAGAGATTATAAAATAATAGCCCTGGACAGGGGAATGGGTGCCTTTGAAAGTATATTGGCTGAAAGAGAATAGAGGGAAAGACAAGTTTGTAAGCCTCCATACTGGGGAAAGATGTCAGAGAGGGAGGGAGGGAGGCAGGCAGGCAGGCAGGCAGGCAAGCAAACAAGCAAGCAAGCAAGCAAGCAAGCAAGCAAGCAAGCAAGCAGGCAGGCAGGCAGGCAGGCAGGCAGGCAGGCAGGCAGGCAGGCAGGCAGGCAGGCAAGCAAGCAAGCAAGCAAGCAAGCAAGCAAGCAAGCAAGCAAGAAAGAAAGAAAGAAAGAAAGAAAGAAAGAAAGAAAGAAAGAAAGAAAGAAAGAAAGAAAGAAAGAAAGAAAGAAAGAAAGAAAGAAAGAAAGAAAGATTTTAACAAGAGGTCAGTTGCGTAGTAACCCAATTCCCACCCAAATTCCAGAATGATATCAGGAAGAAGGTATATGGAAACCCAATGAGGGCTTGGTGTTTCAGCCTTAAATTCCTATGAGCTTGTGCCTAATCTCTCCACTCCTGTCAATGGCATGTTCTTGCCAATTAGTTGTTTGATTGAATGTATTCACGAAGGCTTTCACGGCCGGGATCTAATGGTTGTTGTGGGTTTTTTGGAAAGGACAGAAGGGACCGCCTTACCACTGCAGGAGTAACCGGCTACCTTGCAATTGTGGCCAGATATATATTGCAACCACAAAACGAAGCATCCACGCCAGAATCAAAGAACATCAGGGACACTGCAGACTAAAACAACCAGAAAAATTTGCAGTAGCTGAACATGCCCTAAAACAAACTGGACATGAAATTCTATTTCAAAATATCGAAATACTGGACCACACCAGCAATCATTATGTCAGACTGCACAGGGAAGCCATTGAAATCTACAAGCTCCAGCAGAACTTCAACAAAAAGAGGAAAGTTTGAAACTCAACAAAACTTGGCTCCCAGTTCTCAAAAATAAAGCGTGCAAAAAGTCAACCAACTCTACCCAGCCACAAGGACCAGCAATCACTACACACAAAAGACCAGCTAATGACACCCATCAACCACAGTGACAGATAATCTCTCCTTATCACAACAATACACCCACAACAAGACACACTAATCACCCATCTACAGAAAAAGACAAAAGCTCATCTCACAGCCATAAATACTCCACTCCCAAGCCAACTACACCAGAGCACAGAGTGCTGTCTTCTGAAGATGCCGGCCACAGAGACTGGCGAAACGTTAGGAAGAACAACCTTCAGAACACGGCCAAAGAGCCCGGAAACCACCATTGTTTGGTTGAACCTGGTGCTAAAAAAAAAAGAGAGAGAGAATGTGGGAAAGGACTTATGGAACGCTAAAGATGAGATATTAGACTTGAGCTTGTTAAAGGAGAAATAGAACTGTTATTTGTTATTTCAAATACGCCTGTTAAAATTAAAATGGAGCCCTTGCCTGTTGATAAAAACAAAGAGTCTAATACAAATAATAGCGGGAGCTGGTATGAACCTCACACTCCCTCTAGTGTCCATTTCTGGTCATACATGGTGAAATCACTTTTTTTCTGATTTTTTTTCTTTTTCTGTTATTATGCTGTATATAGCAGCACAGTTTTCAGCATCCATGGGGGCCCCTGAAACCAATCCACCACAGATACAGGGGGCCTAATATACTTCAAATATGCAGACATTCAAAGATGCTGAGGATCATGTTTTCTTCTGAAAATAAACATTTGAACCAACTCAGTGATCATCCCGATAACAGCTACAGAAAGACAGCAGCAAGGTGTTTTGTACTGTGCGTACATGCAACAGATGGGCTGACTGGACCCAAAAATGTTTTATTAATATAATTTACTCACACAGGTTCAACTGGCAAAGGTTCTTCTTTTTCATATTCAAGCAGTTTTACATCAGGTTTGATAAGTACACTCCGCACTAGAACATATTAGAAGTGCACAACAATATTATAAATTACTCTGATTCAAGTAAACACTTTATAAATACTATCTGTTTTTATCACAATTATTTCCTGAATCAGTAGGACTGTTAGAATGTTTAAAATTCTGGAGAGGACTCTGTGACCCACAGGAATAATTTGGTCTACAAATGGTCAAATCAATGTCTGTCCCCCAAACCCCTTCCTTAATTAAGCTTGCCCCCCATGAATATTCCCACTCTGCTGACCTTCCCAATTCATAACAGATTCAGTCTCCAAATTTTTTCTTCTTCAGATAGAGATCCAAGATGACAGTGGTGATCCTCATATACTATTCACCTTCCAAACTGGGGAAGTCAGCAGCAAGCAAGATAATTGCTACTGGCTTCTGCAGTTTTGGAATAGAGATGACAGTGGGAAACTTTACTTGCATTATGGTGTCCTTGATTGGAGAAAGAGGACAAAGCTCTCATGACCTAAGTGCTGCAGAAATGTTTGCAAAGCCAGTGCTTGAGTCTCAGAGTTTGCTATATCCAGAGTTTGCAGGCATACAGAGCAAAACACTCTTGAAGCTGATGCTTGCCATGCACTTTACTCCCTCTTAGCCTCCCACTACATGAGGAAGGCAAGGGAGGAACAAAGCCACTTCTTTAGCTGCAGTGCCAGTTGGAACTGAGAACACACCTGCTATGTTTGGGGTTTAGCTCCCAATGCAGCCTGTGAATAACAAGGGACTCAAAACTGGTTCACTGCCCCAAATTAAAAAGTACCCCCAGGAGGTATTTGAAAATGAGTTACCTATTTTACATTATCATACCTTTTCCTTTCCAATTTCTTCATTTTCATAAATTTTTAATAAAAACAATATACAAAATACATTGTTCTTGAAAACTTACACTAAATCTCCACCAAGAACCAGTACAATGTAGAGCCTAAGAAGACTGTGAACTGAGAAATCCTGAGTCCACATTTTGCCTCAGTTATGAACTCACTAAATGGGTTTAGACATGTCAGTGTAAAGCTGTACCTTCCTATATTGTTGCAAATATTACGAGAATATTTGCATGAGGTACTATATAAATTATTAAGAATACAGACATTTAAGGTCAGGATGCATTGAGAAAATTAAAATGGTGGAGAAAATAGTTACTTCTGGGGGGCCCTCTCCACTGTGATCTGACCCCCGGAAGGTCTCCAAGGGCTTTCCCACGGCATCAGAGGGAGCCCTCGCAGAAGTGTATTCGCTCCATAAGACGCACATACTTTTCACCCCACTTTTTTGAGGGGAGAAGTGTGTCTTATAGAGTGAAAAATATGGTAACTATCTGCTATGACTAATTTTTATAAAACAGAAAACTATGATTTATGTGGTCCAAAAACTCTTGTAGGACTTTGTACAGAAAAGTAGAATATTTTAATGAAAACAAAGCCAAATAAAAAGTATTATCACAGTTTTAAAACTCCCAGATCTTCACTTAAAATCACAGTACTGTACAGTAGTTTCTATGGACGGAAAAGAGCAGATACGGATTAAATGGTTTTCAATGCATTCCTATGGGAAATGCAGATTCAACATAAGAACTTTTCAACTTGAGAACCACCTTCCAATACGGATTAAGTTCTTAAGTAGAGACCCCACTGTACTTAGAGGTTTCACAATACATTTCTTTCTGTTTTGCTCTTATATATGCTGCAACAGACCAACAAAGCTATATGAAACATAACTGGTACAACTTTAATACAGCAGTGCTAATTAACTTACCCATATATCTCTTCATGCTGTTTTCATAATCACTTGTTATTTCAGCTAACAGCTCTTCCACTAGTTTTTCTCTGCCCTTTCCTTCCATTAGATGCTGAGGTACCAAAGTCAACATTGAGGTTAACCACTCCTGCTGAATTGGTACCACTGGATTACTTTCAACACATTTCTTCAAAAAAAGATAGTTGGTCTGAAATGACATTATTGTCAGAATACATTAATTCCTGTTACAGAAGATCAAACAACAGATTTTTCATTGCTGTTACAACAGAGGCAATATACTTCAACAACTTTGTGGAACTGTTGTTCCTAAAGTTATAATGTACAGCAATTACAGAATTTCTGGAAAACATGTAATGTTCCCTTCTGCATTGTGTGAAGAGAGAAGCAATAAAGAAGAAAGTTGCATTGTACCAAAAGGGATCGGAGTAATAAACAAGTCCACTATGTTTTCTTTAAACATTCAGTAATGTTGAGACAACAGAATCCACTATTAAGCCCACAGATGAGTGCAGGTTGTATAATACAAGCCTGCATAATTTTGACTCCCAAAGTCAGCTTCTTCCAACCATTGTTTATGCAGTCAGTTTTTTCATTTTCTACCTCAGTTTTCACTTTAAAACAACAACTCCAAAACAGCAACTGGAACAAGAAAAAAAATCACAAGAATAATAGTGTATCAAAGTAACAATACCATAAAGTACTAGTACACAAAAAGTCACTCACACGCACACACGCACACACGCGCACACACACACACACACACACACACACACACACACACACACACACACACACACACACACACACACACACAAGCAAACAACAATTCCCAGCCCAACAGAATAACAATGTACAAGGTCATAGCAAATCAACTCATACCAAAAGTCAGCTTAACAATCTTGATGACTGAACTGATTTCAGACTAAGAAATATGGTTTTTCAAGGCAGAGGGAGCCACAGTTCATAAACCACAACTGTTAAGGTCCTGATCTTATCCATATCCACCATGCATCATATGACTGGGGGAAACTAGAACAGGAACCTAATGTTGATTAGAATACTTGGGTAGGGAGTAGGGTTTAAAAAAGAAGATAGTGATAGTGTTATCATTTAGGTCTTTAGAAAGGCAGAACCAGTCATTTAAATTGGGTATAAGAATAAATAGGTAACCTATGAAAACAAAAATGTGAAGTAATTTGCTGTAGTCATTTATAAATAAACGTCTGGCATTTCAGATCAGTTGAAGCTTCTACTATTTTTCTGAAGGAAACTTCATTCCGACTATGTTAAAACCTAGCTGAAAATACCGTGTTTCCCCCAAAATAAGACAGGGTCTTATACAGTGGTGCCTCACATTACGACGTTAATTCATTCCAGCGAAATTACTGTAGAACGAAAACATCGTAAAGTGAAATAAAAAAGCCCATAGAAACGCATTAAAACCTGTTTAATGCGTTCCGATGGGCTTAAAACTCACCGTCCAGTGAAGATCCTCCATAGGACGGCCATTTTCGCTGCCTGTGCAGCGAGGAATCCGTCCCAGAAAACAGCAGGGGGCCATTTTGTTTACCCAGCGGCCATTTTGAAACCGCAGATCAGCTGTTCTAAAATCATTGTTTTGCGAAGAATCGGTTCCCGCAGCAGGGAACCGATCATCACAAAGCGAAATTCCCCCACAGGAAACATCGTAAAGCGATCGCAAAAAGTTCGTCGTAATGCGGCTTTGTCGTTAAAATGAGCGATCGTAAAGCGAGGCACCACTGTATTAATTTTTGCTCCAAAAACCACATTAGGGCTTATTTTCAGGGAATTTTTATTTTTTTCAGGTACAAGCATCTACGTTTATTCAAATACAGTCATATCATCTTCTTCTGGTTGCTGCACAATGGTGTAGGGTGGAGTTTCACTTAACTGGGACTTATTTGTAGAGTAGGGTTTATATTACAAGCATCCTGAAAAATCATACTAGGGCTTATTTTCAGGTTAGGTCTTATTTTCGGGGAAACAGGGTAACTAACAAATACTCATGAATACGTTAGTTGTCTCAAAAAATGGCCACAGCTGGTGCAGAAGGCAAAATTAGTAAAACATACTTCTAAACATTATTGCTTCCTGAATGCAATAGTGTTCAGCTCAGGAGCACTCAAATCTTTAATGTGGAATGCAAGGCCTTTCTACCCTGGACACATCAGCAAGGGATCAATAGGGTGGATACTGTGGACCAAGGACCCCTGCGGACTTTGAGCAGTACAAAGAAATCTTCCAGAGTCAATTCTCTAGCAACTCATAGGTTTGCAAGGCGGAGAGGAAGACCCGTTGTTGGAAGTAGACAAACATTGGACTAATTTTGCAGACACTGGTTACTTGTTAAATACACCAATAAATGTTACACCTGTTTCTAAATCACATAAATTTCTTGATTTATTTGAACGGAGAAAGGAGACCGAAATAGAACCCTCACAGAATGCCACAAATTTTAATTATTCATTTATTTAAAATATTTTTTTAATTTCTCCTTAAAAGGACCCAGGGTGGCAAAACAACAGATATTGGCCATATTTCAGTGACTCTGAATTAGACATAATTTCACAACCATGCAATAGGTCTCTAAAATGATTCACTTACCCTTATTTTTTTCTGTTCACTATTCATCTGTTGAAAAAGCACAACAAAAATTAAAGTTACAAAAATCAAATGAAAATCCACAATTTGTATGACATGACAGTCCATGAGAGCATTTCTTGATGTGACTCATAGTGATTGGGGTAGGGACATAAAAGTGTATATTTTACTGATAACTCATGGTAGGAGGGTCGTTAAAGTTAGCACCATGCCAGTGTGCACTTACCGACTGGCCAGAATACCCAACAGTGATATGGGCTGTTGATGCCAGTGGGGGCTACTAGTAAACAGTAACTGCATCATTGCTCCAAGTTAACTGAGACATTCCCTGCCTCCATTATGACCTACACTAGTTATTAATAAATGTTTACCTTCCATCTTTGTGCCACACCACTGAATAGCTAGTTGTTTATAATCCCAGACTTTGAGTGTTAAATAGTCTTCCTGAAACATGCATGCATTTTAGCTACACAGTTGATAGCAATGAAACTATTCAAAGTGCTAGGAGTCTATGTTAATTGCATAGTTTACATTAATTGTACAAGTGAATACTCTGTTGTTTCACATTGTTGCTTTAGTATGCATCGTTTAGATAATAAAGTTCTGCAAGACAAAAGGAAATTTCCAAGAACAAAAGGATTAATCTGTTCAGGAAAGCAACATATATAGAGTTTTGCTAGGAAAATGCTGTAGATTGCAGACAAAAATAAAAAAGGGGTTTGGGCACCTTTTGATTGACACATTTGTTTTAGTGTGAGTTTTTGTGGATTATAATTCACTTCTTCAAGTACCTTCTGATTGAAGGGACACTTCTTTGAATTGAAGAATCATTCTAGAAGCAACAGAAGTAGCCAATAGTGCCTTGAAATTACAGTGGGTCTGACTATAGTAACTTCAGCAGAAGGTATTATAACAATAAGAAAAATGTAACAGCAATATCTTGCAGAACCTCATGCTATTCCATACACTCTAGAGAGATACTGGCAATTTTCACAGCACAGTATACACACAAGGCAAAAAGCAATACTGAGAAGCCAGAAACTTTACTGCTTGCTTGCCCAACCACCCAAATAATATACACAGGGACAACTAGAACTGTAAACTTACAAATATATAAATATATTAGAAACTTACAGTATAAGGCAGCTGTGGAATAGGAGGTGGGCTTTCTCTTCTAGCAAATTCTTCAATGGTATCTTTGTATTCTTTAGTGGCTGCATTAACTCTGCAGCAAAAAGTACAGATAAAATGTGAATAATAATAATAATAATAATAATAATAATAATAATAATAATAATAATAATAATAATAATATTGTGAACAACAACAACAACAACAACAACAACAACAACAACAACAACAACAACAACAACAACAACAACAACAACAACAACAACAACAACAACAACAACAGACATAGTGGTACTGTGTTTCCCCGAAAATAAGACAGAGTCTTATATTAATTTTTGCTCCAAAATGCATTAGGGCTTATTTTCAGGGGATGTTTTATTTTTTTCATGCACAACAATCTACATTTATTCAAATACAGTCATGTCATCTTCTTCTGGTTGCTGCACAATGGTGGGGAGCAGGGTTTCACTTAACTGGGGCTTATTTTAGGGGTAGGGCTTATATTACGAACATCCTGAAAAATCATACTAGGGCTTATTTTCAGGTTAGGTCTTATTTTCAGGGAAACAGGGTAACAGAATGAAGAAATATCTGGATCATTGACATTGCAATTGCAGGGGATACTCAAGTTGAAGATAAAGAGTTGGAAAAACTAACAACTGAAACATCTTGCTTGTAGATGAAACAGTGGTCCCGATAGCCATTGGGGCTTTGGGAACAATATCAAGCAATTTCACACTGTGATATGTTTTCATAAATTTGATTGACTGTGTCTGGTATTTTAGAAATAGTAGTGGTGGTGGTGGTGGTGGTGAAGATCTTGTGAAATTTCCGGATCCAAACTGATAAGACACCCTGAACATAACACACCAGATATAGTAGTAACAGAAGAAAGAAATGTCTGGATCATTGACATTGCAATTCCAGGGGGTGCCAGAGTTGAAAATAAACAATTGGAAGAGTTGACAAACTACAGAGATCTGCCAATCAAAACACATCGCTTGTGCATGAAACATACTGTACGTCAGCGGCCCCCATCATCATTGGGGCTTTGAGAAAAACATCATATCAAGAAATTTCACACAGTATTATAAGCAGTTGCAGATTCCAGAAATAATATCATCAGAGCTACAAAAAACAGCAATATTAGGAACAGCATATATATGACATTGATATTTAACAGATAATAAGGTTTTTTGTTAAAACTTGTATCTTTTATGTAATACCAGCTAATGTTTTTATAATTTTGATTGACTGTGCCTGGTATTTTTGAAGAAGATAATGTGAAAATGTTACTAATAATAATTTGAAAAAATAGAAGATACTCCAGAAAAAGAGGATCTTTCATCTGCTGCCTTCCAAGATTGCTGCCTTAATACGCACTGATCTCCATTTGCTGTTTTAACATAGAAACAAGGTGGCAATGTTCCTCTCCTCCATCAAAGAGGCTGCTTATTACTCAGTCATTAGCTATCTACTCAAATTGTGGCATAGCCACACACTGTACCAGCAGCCACATTTGCATTTTTATTCCACTTCTTTTAAATTCAGGACCTTATTTTGGTTGGCTAGATGAACTGTGTGTGTATGTGCCCACCATGTACAGCTGGACATATCTGTCAGAATGAAACCATCAAGGCTTTAAGGTAGTGAATCCCAGTAAACTGTTCTCTCTGAAAGCAAAATGGGCATGCAGATTCAATGATCATCAGCAGGTACCCATCCTTTAAAATGCAAGAGGAGGTGCCTGCGAACGACTCGCTAGAGCCAAATGGCTCTATCAAGGCTGGGGATGTGTTCACGCAGTTGTGTAGACCAGCCTAAACAACAGCCCTCTCCTCTTCCATTTAATTTAATTTCCCATATAGAGAGAACTGTGGCACTGACACAGCCTTTGGAATCATTGTCATCATCTTAGAACTGCAGAGCTGAATGGGACCCTGTGATTCATCAACTCTAGCCTTTTTCAGCAAGGCACAGTGGGGAATCAAACTCCAAACCAGATACATTAACCACTGAGCAATCCAGCAGTTTTCCTCCGAGTATGTTTAATTTAATGTTTTACTCAGGTTGTCTAGCATTTTGGAAACTCAAAATTCACTGCTGAAGCTTACTTCCAAGATAATCTAGTTCCTTATACTTGTAGGTAGACATGCATATACATAATCTGGTACTGTATTGTTTGTATCAAAACAGAGAAGACTAGTTGTGCGGGAGGGGGAGGTTTGCATAATCCCAAATCGAAGGTGAGCAGCTTCCAGGGGTCCGAAGGCTGCTCATGCCTTTTCTCTTGACTCCTGTGCCTCACCTCCCCCCAAAAAACATTATTTAAAGACAAATATTTTAGACTTTTGAAAGCTCCCTTCAGCCATCTAGTGGCCGTTTTGAACAGTGGGATGGGAAAAGGCCGGTGAGCGCCACGGTACAATAATTTCTGAAGTTTCCATTTTAACAGAATATACTGCGGCTAGAACCACTATCTTCCCTAATGTCACCAAAACATAACATATATGAGAGCGAGAGAGAGCACGATAATAGTATCTTACATGATTTTATTAAGCATCTTTTGCTGTTCTTTCACTCTTCGGTACTTCATCAGTTTTTTCTGTCTTTCGGTCAAACCCTTGGACGTGGAGGGCAAAGCGATCGGTGGCAAACGGATGTTCCATGCATCCTCATCCTCATCCTCGGGGAAGTCTGATGATTTACCTGGAGCTGACATCTACAGTAACAAACAAACCGGAGCAAAGCGTTTCAAATGGTCAGAGTAAGGAAACGCACTCGGATCCAAAGCGCTCCTCGAGGACCCCCGCGGCATTTCCACACCTGAGCCCCTAAACGCTGCCTTTTTTTTTTACCCCCGTTAATTCCTCAGCCTTCGCTCCGGAGAGGACAAAACTCGGCAGGGTTGAAACGGAGAAAAGCACCGGGGCCGCCAAGACGCTCCCCGGGAATTGCAGACTCCTCGGCTCACTCGCGGAATCCACGACGCGCTGGTTGCTATGGCCACGGGCAGTTCTCCCAGGTTGCTTTGCGAGCCGGCCGGCCATCCGGCGACGAACGGCACCGTCCCGCGCAAAGAGGAGGCGGGGCTCGGCGAAGGGGCGAGGAGAGCGGGCGAAGCCTGGGGGCGGGCGCTGGTGGGGCGCGGCGCAGCGCGGCGCAGCGCAGGCATCATCCCCTGTGGGAAGATGACTGGCTGAAGGGAGCCGCTGCTGCTGCTGCTGCCCCAAATGGCGGTGCCAAAGGCCGGCAGCGTCGGCTTGTGTTGCGACTCCCAGGGGCACGCTGCAGACAAAGCCGTGCAATTATTTCCCGGTGGAAGCGCTCGCTGCGCGTGGAGTAACAGCAGGCCAGGAAGGGACCTCCAGGGTCGCGGCGAGCCCAACTCCCGGGTGGAGGAAAGCGACGATTCAAGCATCCCTTCTCCACTGAACGATAGTCCAGCGCCGCCTGAAGGGGAACGGTCCCCTGCCGAACGGCTCTTATCAACATGCTGTGTGCTTCCCAGTTGTGGTGTGTGACCCTAGTGGGATTTCCAAACTGTGTGAGATATTTTAAGGGATGGTTTTATCAGTAGCATCCCCCAGTAAGTCTCCATAACCAAGCAGGAAATTGAACTCCCGGATCCCACTGTATTCAACACACCGCGCTGTTTTGTTTTGTTTTGTTTTATTGTCAAGTAGTTCTTCAAGGGATTTCCAGTGTGGTGGTGTGGATAGAGTGATGGAAACTGGTTTCGAATCCCCACTTCGCCACAGAAATTCACTGGGGGAACGGATTGGTAAAACCACTCCTGAAATTTCTCACCTTGCGAACCCTAGTATGAGTCAGTTCTGACTCGATGGCACAGAACACACACAGTTCTTCCTAATGTTTCGTCAGAAGCTTCTTCTTCTTCCCAATTTGAATCTATACTCTGAAACCACAGAAAACAAACTTGCTCCGTCCTCCATTTGATCAGATATTTGAAAAGGTCTGTCGTATTACCTCTCAAGTCTTTGCTTCAAATTAAATTTACCTAATTCCTACTGCAGATAAAGTTTCGTTTCCAGACCTTTTATTACCATCTTGGTTGTCCTCCTCTAGACGTGTTCCGGCTATCCCTCTTAAATTATGGTGCCCAGAATTGGACAGAGTGCAACTGCTACTTCCCTTAATCTGGATATTACGTTTCTATTCATACAACCTAGAACGGCATTATCTTTTTTCTGTATTGTTAACTTGTGTTCAGCTTGCAGTTTACAAAGACCCCCTCGATCCTTTTCAGTTTACAACTTTCAAGCCACGTGTCACCCGTCCCGTACATGTCCATTTGTTTTTTAGTCCTTTAATGTACCGCTTCATGCATGCCTGCTAATTCAGGCATTGCTCTTAAAAGCAACTACAGTAGTTGCTTAAATGTCTTGATTTGGGTGGAGGCGGGTCCATTAGTCCCGTCCTCCCATGTTGCCATCCTCTCCAAAGTCTTTTGTGCAGTTAGCCTGATGCCTTTTTTGACTTAAGGTGCTCACACGGCTCCTGTGATTGGGAAACCTAATCACTTAGGCTTCCTGATCTGTTTTGCAAAAAAAAAAAATGCTTATATGTACACGCCCAATTTGCTCAGTATTTTCCCCGCAAACAATAGTGAGTCGGATGAATGACTTAGGACTTCCGGCCGTCCTAAACAACTTCCGGTTACTTTTGCGTTCCAAACCATCACCTTTCCCCTTCTCGAGTTATTTCTTGTCTCTGTGCTCCCTCCTCCGGAGGAAGGGGAGGCCCTCATTTCCCAGCAGGCCCCGCGTTCCTTTTCTCGCCGCCGCGGCGTCTCCCATCGGCCTTTGCGGGGCGGTGCCGGCAAAGTGGCTCCGGACCGCCGCCTGCCCGCGGAAGAAGAGCGGAGAGGGAGGCGGGATTGAAGGATTGAATGGTGGCGGAGACCTGACGGCGGCGGCGGCGGCGGGTTCATGTGGCGCTGGCTCTGGGGAACGTTGCGAGCCCTTCCGGGGCTGCGGAGGACCAGGAAGGGGCTGAACGGGGACGGGGCACTGGCAGGCGTGGCGCTTCCCGCCATGGAGCGGGCCGTGGTGCGCTGCGTCCCGTCCGAGCCGAAGCTCAGCGTCTCCTTCGCGGTGGGCGACGGCAGCACCCGGCAAGTGCAGCGGGACCAGGCGGAGCCTCTCGGCCGGGCCCTCGCCCGCATCGCCTTCAACGCCAGCAGGGGCCGCAAAGCGGCTAAGAAGAGCAGCAAGAAGGCACGGCGGGCCGAGCCCGGGCCGGACCCGGCGCTCCTGCCGCCGCCTCTCCCTCTCCCCGCCGTGTGCCTGTACTCGCCGGACGGGCGGGCGGTGGCCGAGGACGTGCCCAACGAGGAGGCCTGGCAGGACGGGACGGTGCTGCAGATCGGCGAGGCCCGCTACCGCGTGGAGCGCAACCCGCCCTCCCTCACCCACCTCCAGCTGCCCCGCTCGCTCCTGGCCGGCTTCCCGGTGTGCCCCAAGGTCCACGTCGAGTTCGGCTCCCCCCGCGACTGCCTCTTCCGCTGGTACCAGGAGCGCAGGGGCGAGCCCGGCGCCGCGGCGGGGACCTCGGGGGGTGGCGGGGGCGGCGGCGGCTGGGTGGAAGCCCCCGGCGGTTCCGAGCGGGTCTTCACGCCCAGCAACGCGCTGGTCGGGCTCCGCCTCAAGCTGGTCTGCACGCCGAGCGACCGCCAGGGACGCCACGGGCCGCCCCGGGAGGCAGAGAGCAGCGGCCCCGTGGAGGCCGGCCCGGGCGCCTGCACCTTCGACGCCCGCCACCTCTACACCAAGAGGGTGACCGGCCCGGGCCTCGTCCGCACCGTCACCTACAACATCCTGGCCGACATCTACGCCCAGACGGAGCTCTCCCGGACGGTCCTCTACCCCTACTGCGCTCCCTACTCGCTGGAACTCGACTACCGGCAAAACCTGCTCAAGAAGGAGCTGGCCGGCTACAACGCGGACATCATCTGCCTGCAGGAGGTGGACAAGTCGGTCTTTACGGATAGCCTGGGCCCTGCGCTGGACGCCTTCGGCCTGGAGGGCCTCTTCAAGCTGAAAGAGAAGCAGCACGAGGGCCTGGCCACCTTCTATCGACGGGACAAGTTCCGCCTCCTCAGCCAGCACGACATTGCCCTAAACCAGGCCCTGCTGGAAGATCCCTTGCATGAAGACCTGCGAGGCAAGCTGGCCTCTCATCCTCAGGTGCAGGAGAAAGTGCTCCAGCGCTCCTCCGTGCTGCAGGTGAGAATATACCTACGGGAGAATCTGTTTTTGGCCACTGACCATTGGGGGTGGGGTGGTCGGTAATGAGCTTGGGAAGTTTGGTAGGGCCACCACTGTTAAATGTTGAGAGAGACAGGATTAGTGGTTGAGAGTTGTGCTGAGGAGGAGTATAGCCCTGTATAGCCCTCCTTCACAAGGGTCCTGCTTGGGGACAGAAGCTGGGGTGGCAATCACATGTCATAGCGTTCTAGGCTGAGATGTTCCCTGTTTCATGGTAAGTGTGTGTCAGATGAAGAATTGATAGATTTGAGTTACAGTTAGCAGTATCAAATGGAGTAGCACTTAATTTAAAAGAAGACTTTCCCTTGGGACTTGATACCAGGAGAAGGAAAAAGGAATAAAATTTAATGCTCTTTGGCTGGTTGGCATTAACACAGTTGAATAAAAGATGAAATAAAGAGCAAATGTGACCTGTGGTTGTGGGGTTTTTGGGCTGTTTGGCCATGTTCTTGAAGTTTTTCTTCCTAACATTTTGCCAGTCTATGTGGCTGGCATCTTCAGAGGAGAGGAGCTTGTCTGTGTTCTGGTGTAGTGTGTGGGATAGTTGAGTATCTGTACCTGTGAGATCAGGTTCTTGTTCTTTCAGGAGACTGGGTGATTCCTGTAATCAGGGTGATTTTTGTTATGGGTGTATTGTTGTGATAAGGGAAGGAGATGATCTGTTACTGTGTTTGAATCCCACAGCTACAAATACTCAACAATCCCACACACTATGCCAGAACACAGACAGAGCTCTAGCTCCTGCCCTCTGAAGATGCCAGCCACAAAGACTGGCAGTTAGAAAGAAAAACCTCAAAAACATGGCCAAACAGCCCGAAAAACCTACAACAGCCATCAGATCCCAGCCATGAAAGCCTTTGAGAATATAAAATGTGACCTAGTTTTGCAGTACTAGCTTGCTCTTTGCTTACCAGAGAATTGTTCTGAGATGCCATTTTTAATACTGCAGATACAATTACTTGAACATTCATAGAATGTTTCTTGTAGGTCTCTGTTCTTCAGTCTGCAAGTGATCCTTCAAGGAAAATTTGTGTTGCCAACACCCACCTCTACTGGCACCCAAAAGGTAATTCTGTTACAACTGTTTGTGAGCCATTCTGAGATCTTGCTTTTGGGCCCTTAATTCGTTAATTCGTTAATTTGTTCTGAAAAAATCGCTGCTAAATGATAACATCGCTAACCGAAATAAAAAAGCCCATAGAAACGCATTAAAATGCGATTAATGCACTCCTATGGGCTTAAAACTCACCTTTGAGCAAAAATCCTCCATAGTGCCACCATTTTTGGTGCCTCTAAAGCGAGGCATCCGTGCCTGAAAACAGTGGGTGGCCATTTTGTTTACCCGGTGGCCATTTTGAAACCGCCGATCAGCTGGCCGAAAATGGGGGCTTTGTGATGATCGCTTCCCTGCGATCATCGCAAAGCAAAAATAGCCCATAGGGACCACTGCAAAGCGATTGCTTTTGCGAGCGCAAAAACATCATCGCAAAGCGATTTCATCACTCAATGGAGCGATCGCTATGCGAGGCACCACTGTATATTGAAACTATTTCTGCTGAGCTGTAAGCAGAGTAACTATTTGGTTTCTTTGAGTTGCCTATGGAATTTGGAGGTGGTAGGGAAGGAGTTCCAGGAATAGTTGAATTAGCAATTTCATAGGACATTGAAGTTTTTCTACTGTAGTTTTCTGAATGATTGCCTAAACATGCTAACAACAGGCCTTTTCCCCCTTCTGTCTTTAGGTCCAAACATTCGTCTAATCCAAACTGCAATATCATTGGCCCATATTAGGCATGTAGTGCATGACATGTATCCTGATGCACCTCTTATATTCTGTGGGGATTTCAATAGCACACCATCCACTGGGATGTATAGTTTTATCAGTAATGGCAGCATCGCTGAAGATCACGAGGATTGGGTCTCAGATGGAGAAGAATCGTGCTGCTCTATGTCTTTAACACATCCATTCAAACTTAAAAGTGCTTGTGGAGAACCGGCATACACAAATTATGTGGGAGGCTTTCATGGATGTTTGGACTACATTTTTATTGATGCAAATGCTTTGGAGGTTGAACAAGTAATTCCACTGCCGAGTCATGAAGAAGTAACTACTCATCAAGCCTTACCCAGTGTTTCACACCCCTCAGATCATATAGCTTTAATATGTGACTTAAAATGGAAATAGACTGAAGACATCTTGCATCTGTCTCTTGCTCTTCAGTTAAGGCACTTTGCTTGCTTTAAGAGGAAACTTGATCACAAATTTTTACAAAGGGGTCTTGGATAAAAAAGGGTTACACGCCTTTTAGTTACATACCATAGTTTTTGTTCTTTCCAAATGGTCATAATTCTCATAACCAGAATGGCCTTATAGCCAGTGTTCCATTTTTCTATTCTAATATGCAAAGCTGTCAACATTGAATGCTCTTTTATAGTTGAATGATTGTGTTCCTTTTTCAGGTGGTTTTAAAATGGTGACTAAAAGTATTTTCTTAATGAATACAAAAATTGAAACAGTTTTGACAACCAAGAGTCTTGTGGTGGTGAGCATTCTCTTTAATGTCTTGCTATTGGTCTTCTGAGAAGGCACAACCTGCCAAAATTGTGTAAATGTATGCCACCCCTATAAAACCATTCCAAAAGTAATTTGGCAAGTGACCTGCTCTCAGGTATTCTGTGGGTGGGAAATCTTGTCCATGTAAACCAAAATCATTGTGTTTAAATAAAGTAAAAATCATGACTGGATCTGATGTACTATTTCTTCCAAATACGAAACAGAGATGTGCAAAAAGTTGGTAAAGAATCTGTCCTGGTATTTTGTAATCTAGAGCTATGTAAACGGAATTTAAAATATATTTTGATTTCCTAATTTACTCATTAATGTTGTAAATTAACAAGTTTTATAGGTGTCTTGAAACACACAGAGAAAATACTCTGTGTTTCATAAAATAAACAGAAGTCTTGTCCCTGTAAAATGTTGTCTAAATTGTAAAAATTGACTTGTTTGGGTACTAGTTATCTGTTATAAAGCCTGGTGGGGATGACAGATGTCTGTACACACAACATCAATTTAAATATATATTTTGAAAAAGGTGATCGTAAATCAGGAAGAAAAAGTTAACAAGTCTAGATGAGATGGCTAGAGCATGGACTAATCAATAGTGGGTAAGTGTAGAAGCATATTAAGTTATTTATATTTATTTATTTATTTATTTATTGGACTTATATACCGCCCCATAGCGCTACAAGCACTCTCCGGGCGGTTTACAATTTTAATTATACAGGCTACACATTGCCCCCCCCCAGCAAGTAGAACATTAAAAAGTGGAGCCCATTAACAAATGAACTAACAGCTTCTCATTAAATATGGAGAACTATGGTTTTTTGTTTGAAAAATATAATTTGCCTAACCCTGAAACATATAGCTGCATATACAAAGTTTCCCTTCAAAATTTCTGCTCAATACACCAAGAAGGTAGGCAGGACAAATGGGCTGGTTTGGCTCTGTCAGTACTTCAAAGATTGTAGTTTGCTCGAGATCTGATTACAATCATAGTTACTGGCCAATGAAATTTGTCTGCCTTTGGAACAAACATTTGATGAAAGGAGAAATGTGTTTACATATGTTTTAGCTACAGTTTAAAATCGCATTGCCCTTCTGATTATTGTAATCAACACATAAAACACATTCAATATAATCTTGTCTTAGAATATTGGGCTCTTAGCTTCAGGGTGTGAAAGTATTTGAGCTCTGCAGTTTCAAATCAAGTGTTTTGCACTGTACTCACCAGTACTAGTTTAGTATGCACCATTTTAACATTTGTCCTTTCCAATGGATTCGTTAGGTTTGGCTGTTTTTTTCTCATGTTGTGTACTTCACTTACAAAAATATTCAGGGAGATATAAAAAGGCTTCTCTTTCCTACTAGTTACTGTGGTTTGGAGGATCGGGGCCTCAGGTGTTGCATGGACACCCCATATTCTGCACCTCTCTCGTCCTGCAGATGCCCTTTCAGAAGCAGCGCCGTGACCATGAGCTTCTCTGCGTGGCCCCTCCTCTTAGAGAGTACCTGTGGGAGGAGGCAGGATGTGGATCCTGGGTTGCCCATGCAAAATCTTTGGGCCCAATCCTGCAAATCACACCAAAATGCGGTAAATGCCCATTTCCACGCCACATTTCCACGATATAGCATAAGGAACACCTTTGTTCCATTTGGACTAGAAAATGTGCAGATCTTGAAACATGCACTGTAGAATTTCTCTGACCATTGGAGAAACCTGTTTGGATTGGATCCAGAGAAGTATAAGATGCATTCCACCTGCAAACATTGCTTCCTGATGTATTTCCTACTGCATATTTTAAAGCTTCTTTCAGATACTTTGAAATAACAGGATGGGCGTTTGGTGCTACAGTAGGTGAGAGGAAGTTCTGAAATATGAAAGGCTGTTTTGCACAAGTGGAAGTTCTTTTCTGTTGATATGGTTCCAATCCAGTTTAACTGACCAGATTTAATGATAGGTTTAGGCTATTCTATGCCAAGTAACCTGTGCTTTGGAAAACCATATTTTAAATGCATGTTAAAATGAATACTGCATAAGAAATGCAGGATGAAAAGCGACAGTATGTGGATAACTTTGCCAGTAACAAAAGATTACTCCCTTTGTGGATTTCCTCCATTCATGAAAGATAATTTGCTGATTTCTCCCTGTCTCTTACTAGTGTAAACTTGTAGAGAGAGAGCTAGTATGAAGAGGTGTCACCATTCCTTGAAGGGAAGGTCCAGCAGCATTCTTACCTAGAAAGCAAAACTGCATTCTCTTTTGACTAATTATGAACCTATGGATTAATAACTTCCAGACACGTATTACTTACAGCCTTATACAGGTATTGGAAACAAGAGCCCATGATTTCCTTTATTGACTTCTTAACGTAGGTTGTCTTTTCTTACTGCCTTTCACTTTTCCTAGCATTATCATTATAGTTGTTTTAGCTTGTAGTGAATTTGGTATTGATCTGCAACTCTAAATGTCTTTCTGGTGGTTCATGGTATCTGCAGATTTCCAATACCATATTCTGTATTGAGTTACTTGTAAATCCATATATTGGCTGAAACTTTGTTCCACAGCTCTGTATACACAACATTGATGGTGGCAGCAAATTGCTGCCGATTAAAGAGAATTTTGCACTGCACACGACTCGTACTCAGTAGAGTGAAGTTGCCCGCACTCTGAAATTGCCAAAGAAAGCCTTAATTGGAGGTGATTTGCCAACGCTGGTGACATTGCTGTTGCACCACAGGATTTCAGCTGTTTGGTGCTATGATAGCCGTTTGTTCACAGGAACTAGTTTTATCAATATATAAGGTGTCCCCACCCCCTGGTCCGTGACCCGGCAGCAGTCTGTGGCCTAGGGAGGACCAGGCCATAGACACAGATCTCCTCCCGTGAGCACAGCCATGCATATGTACGTGAGGATGCTCTGCCCCCTGCAAGTGTGCTGCACGTATGCACATGAGCGGTCCCCCATGAGCACTGCTGCACGCAAGACGCCCCAACCCCTGTAAGTGCACTGCGCACATGTGCATGCGAGCACCGACGCATGCAAGCGTACCACATCTCCACAAGTGTGGAATGGTTGGGGACCACTGCAGTATAGTACTGATACATTTCAAGATCTATCAAAGAAAAGTTATAACTCAGAGAAACGAATTCCAATCACTCATTCTAATGACAAATGTATTTTTTAATTTTATCATCCATTATGTTCCTCATCCATTATGTTCCTTTGACTTTGTTTTCTTCACATTGGCAAGCATCAAAGTTGTTCAAGTCACATAAATTTAAACATTGTTACCACTTTCAACACAGATTTTATTTTATACTCCTTTTATTTGAAAAAAGCCAGCTGGAGAACATCAACTAGATATGGGCATAAACATCCAGTTTGGTGTGATGCAGTTTGGTGCCCTGCCCCACCTCCTCTGGGTGCTGCCTCTGAGTGGGTACCTGCTGGAGGAGGCAGGGCACCAAACATCTAATCAGCTTTGGCCAGGAAACAAACTGTCAGTTCATGCTCATCACTAGTATCAACTGATGTTACAAGCCTATCAGAATATTTCTTTCCAAGACTTATTTCCCCAGTGTAAATGGGATAAACATTAATATAAATACCTAACCTTTAATTTTCATTGTCCATCTTCTCCTTTTAAAATTTGCGTAATCCTCTAATTGGTGAAATCCTAATTTAGTACGTTAACATTTCTCATGCATCAATGCAGTTTTCATAGAGGGCTACAGTATGTTATTTATACCGTACAACATGAACTGTAATTACAAGGGGTGCAGATGAAGTTAAAAATATGAAGAGTACTCTGCAGTTTCTAGAGCAGAAGACATGGCATCTACTTTCACAGAAGCAAATATTAACAACATCAGTGGCAGTAATTGGGATTATAATATGCAAAAACTGTTGTGGAAGTTCAAGAGATTACCACAGAGGAACAGAAAATGACATTCTTGTTGAGGCACATGGCTGCATTAGTATGAACATGGCACTACAGAGTTTTTGTAAGAATAAATGACTCAACAGGTGGTCCTCCCCTCATTTAGAAAGAGTGCACAATTCAAGTGTGACAAATATTAGAGGATGTTGCCTTCACACTTACATCTTCTGTTGGTGGGGAGCCTGATAGTGTATATATTAGACTACACCATCATGAGGTGCTATAAATATCTTTGCTTTTAAAGCATGCTAACTTTAACAATGTCAAATGTCCAATATACTTGCATAGCAAGAGCCTATGTCCTAAGTACACTGATTCCTTCAACAAATTCAATCACAGTTACTCAAGCTAATGGACGATGAAATATTCCTGATCAAAAGAATCCATGACCTGCCTCAGGGTAAGGTAAAGTTTCCCCTTGACATTTAGTCCAGTCATGTCTGACTAGGTGATGGTGCTCATCCCCGTTTCCAAGCTGTAGAGCCAGCGTTTGTCCATAGACAGTTTCCATGGTCACGTGGCCAGCACAACTAGACATGGAACACTGTTACCTTCCCACTCTGGTTGTACCTATTTATCTACAGTACTCATTTTTACATGCTTTCGAACTGCTAGGTTGGAAGGAGCTGGGGCAAGCGACGGGAGCTCACTCTGTCACGTGGATTCAATCTCACAACTGCTGGTCTTCTGACCTTGCAGCATAGAAGCTTCTGCAGTTTAACCCACAGCACCACCACATCCCATGTCAAAAGGTAGGTTGGGTCAATTCTATGTGGCAGTCAAAATTCTAATTCAATAAATTTGAAATATTAATTCCAACATAACATTTGAGACACGTCGGTTCCAAACCTCAGAGTAAATGCAAGTAAAAGAAAATTAACAAAATTAAATTTTTGTAAAAATGATAATTTAAATGGAAAAAAAATCATTGTTTCCAGCAAACACACATGCTCTGTAAAATTAAGAACAAAGACATTCTCTGGGCAGTTTGTACTTTATTACAATTTTAAACTGTTAGCGCTCACATATCTGGGCATCTTTAAAAGGTTCAGATTTACAGCTTCAAAACACTTTTACAGGATTTTAGCCTTGATTAACCACTGTACACAAATTTAACTGCCCACATTTTTTGCCAAATTGAAAACAATTCAAAGGCTATCTAGATTTGTGTTTGTGTTCCAAGGTACAGAAAAAACTCCTGTTTATTGAAAAAGAATAATTTGTCACACATTCATATTATCAGTTCCACAAACTTAAGATTCAAGGAGCATACACAAAGCTATACATCTGTATCATTTTTATTAGGAATAATTCTGTATAGGTTATGAAGAAATTAATCCATTGAGTCTGAAGAATTTCCAAAGTTTGTTTTCATGAAGATATGTTCACCAATAAACAGTAAAACTTTAGCAGAACTATTATACACTGGGCAAAACAGGCCTATACCAAAAAGCAACATGCAACAAAAAATACAATATAAAGGAAGACAATCTGCTGGATATTAAAAACTTCTTGAAACTTCTTGTAACTAGCACAGAAGTATTCTATCAACCAGGTTCGGTTTAGAGAAAGGCAAAAGTTGGCTGACAGAACCCAATGGGTTAATAAAATGTTCCTCAGTGCAGAAGATCTGAATAGTGTTTTAGAGCATTTTCCAGATGAACATTATTTGGAAGTGTTTCATTACGAAGAGAAAATAAATAGAACTGGAATGCTAGATTACATCAGCAGACTGTCTTAAGGAATGAAATAAGATATCAGTAACTTAAAGAAAAGGGGAAATTTTTAAAACATAATTTAATTGGGGCTCAAGAAGCATTCAAACAGATTTCAGAAGTCACAACTATTTTCAGGCATTTAGGCTAACAACAGAGGTAAAAATCAGAAGATACACTTTTTCCAAATTAAGGAGTTTTTTTTAAACCCAAGCTTAAGTTACCCTGGCAACATGTAGCTTGGTGAACAATAATTGGCAACAAAATAAGTCAAAATGCTGTAATATCCTGCCCAAACCAGCTCCAGATACTGTATAGTAACCAAAATGCAAACTAATTTTGATGTAACAAGCCTAGACCACTTATATCAAACATGTCCCTGGTGTGAAAGTCATCCAGTTTCAGTTAACGCTTTGATAGCTCATTTGACAGCCAGTCAAGTCCCTCATACAGGCCAGTTCCTTGTGTAGCACAGGTAGCTTGAACATACCACTGTTGATAAAAGGAAACAAAAAATTTAATACTAAACAATTCATTTTAAAACATGTTACAACCTGCTGAATTGCTATAGGCAATCAAAAAGTACTTCCATGCCTCTCATCATTGTAAGGCAATTCTAAATGCAGGATAGGATAGTGAAGCAGGTTTCACAAAGACATATAGTACTGATCTCTCAGCAAGGGATGGATTGGCTCATGGCACATTTGTGTGGGTGGAGGAAAGGCTCCTGAAGGGCTATACAGGCATACTCAACTGCTAACCAAAATATCAGACTGCTAGCTGAAAGATCAGGAAGGGAGAGGAACAAAACTGAGTAGTACTTTCTTCACCCCAAATAAAGTTTTAAAATGTTGAAAGATGTTATCTCCAGAAATTACCTACATGTTTACAGAACAATGATGCTTCAGACCAATCAAATGTATCACAATGCGAGGCACTAGGAACAACTTGGAAGATTTGTTAAAGGGCAATCTTGATAAAGGAACTCAAAAACTTAGATTAGTGATACCCTGTATAAATGGACACAGTGCTTGCATGGAGGCCACTTTTTGCCATCTCCCCTCTTGCAAGTTTACCTGCCAACTTATAGGATCTCTAACCTCCAGGCACTGATGCTTCTGGGCAAACAAGGAAAGCTCAACTCCAGTTGCTGTTTATATGATCAAACCCATTAAAATCAGAGCTAGGGAAATGTGTAAAGCTCAACCAAGCATAGAAAACCTTAGAACTTACAGTTCTGTTACGCAGAGACTGAAGGCCTAGTTTGTCTGTCATTTCACTGATTGCCATGGCATTTGGCAAGTCTTGTTTGTTAGCAAAGAGAAGCAGCACTGCGTCTCTCAATTCATCTTCTTGGAGCTGAAGGAAGAAATCACATTCAGTTAATTTCCCTTTTTACAGCTGCCACAACCAAAGCTGTAAAGAGACAGCAGGGCTAGCTATATTTTTTCTGCTTTCCCCAAATAATTCTCAAAAGTTGGGCACCTAAATGCTAAGATACATAAATTCACTGAGTTCCTATCTGTGCATTTATGTACTGCAGAAAAGAAACAGCATGTTAAATTAAAATGACAACTACAAGAATAATTTTATTGCAGATGAACAGACAAGGTTTTTGAAAAACTGCACTTCACGTTTGATGGCTTACAAAGATATAATGCACCTGGACATTTAGCACTTAGGTTTCCCTATGTTTTTTTGTAAGCTCTTACTTCGTTATTAGAGGAAGATAAATCAACTGACAGACATTGAAAGTATTAATATTCAGGTCAAAAGTAAGACAGTTACCATTTTTTGCAGTTCTTCTGCAGCTTCTTGAATTCTCTCCCTGTCATTGCTATCTACCACAAAAATGAGACCCTGGAAAGAAATTATTGCACATAGTTGGAAAGAAATACATTTGCA
The DNA here is from genome assembly GCF_051106095.1 of Pogona vitticeps. Lineage (NCBI taxonomy): Eukaryota > Metazoa > Chordata > Lepidosauria > Squamata > Agamidae > Pogona > Pogona vitticeps. Next base: position 65,348,563 of record NC_135784.1, on the reverse strand, counting down.
CATAATTCAAATTAAATTTGAAATAACTACTACCAAGATACATTAAAGACTGTACCTCACAACACAATTTATAGTATGAGAGTATATATAAGGAATAAAAAGAAGTTGTATGCTTGACTTCAAAGATCATAGTTCCATACTTCTGTCATACTAGACCAACACCTCAAAATAGCCAGGAATGTCAGCAACAACATGCACCATTGGTGTTTATTATTAATGCAACAGTAACACATTTTCTCTTAATTACACAGAAAGAGAAGCACTTCTATAATTTGGTCAGAGAGCATATAGGAAGAACTGTGTCAGGAGCCTGGAACAACAGGTCAAAGAGAGGATGGCCCACAATTTCCCTCAACCCACAAGCACCTCAAAGCAGATAGGAACCTTTAATCTCCTAGCGTGTACAATTCTAGAAGGCTCTTCACCCTGGCCCGGGCCTCAAAGATCTGCTTCCTAATTAGATAATGTCAGTATCCAACTAAGGCATTACACTCATTTGTATACCAGCTGTATCTGATGCTCCACATAATCAGAAAAGGAACTAAATGTCACAATGACAATACTGTGTACAATGTTGTTCTCTGCACCTAAAAAAGGGTATTACAGATCCAGAAAGGATGCAGAAGAGCAGCCAATGATGCTGAACGATGGAAAAATCAGAACAAATACGAAGACAGTTATTCACTGCACAGCTGAACTACAGAATTTACTATCACAAAATGATACAATAAAATGCTACCACAACCTTTCACTTGAACTCTTTCAAAAGTGGATGAGAGAAATTTGTGGAAGATAAGGCTATGAGAGGGCTGTTAATGACAAGACTCTCTGGAGATCATTAGGGTGATCATTAGCAACTTCAGCGACACATAACAAGAAAGCTATCAGTAGCTGATCAAAATGGCTATATCATTCAGTATCAGAGGCAATATATATTGTCCATACTAGGGATGGGATTTCCATGGTTAACACAAATGAAACAGGCTCCTGTGTGTTCTTTTGTCCATTCCTGATAGTGAACCTCTGGAATCCTATGAATTAGTATTAATGAAAGAGGGGAACAAGAACATTCCACTCACCATTCGCCTCACAGTGCTCGGCTCCATCGTCACTGCACCAATTGTGAAAGGAGCCCAGCCATCTCTTCTCTGCCTCCCCGTGTGGCCGACCACTCATTAGCTGAGCAAGGAGACTCCTTTTTTCTCCCTCCATGCTGTAGTGGTTGGCTGCGCAGAGAAGTGGGGAAGAGTCGGCCAGGCTCCTTCCATAACTGGCACAAGAAGGATGGAGCTGAGCACCGCACAGTGAATGGACTGGCCAGTTCGGGGAGGGGGGGGAGGGATGGAATGTATTTGTATCCCAAGAGATACAAAATAGCCCGTGTCTATCCAGGAGCAGGAAGCTGTACAAAGAGCTGATTGGACCCCAGTAAAGAAATCAGGCAAGAAAGCCATGAGGACAGATAGGGACAAGGAGGGAGTGCTCAGGAAAGGAGAGTAAAGTCATATACATCTGCAAGAACCACTTGCATTCACTTATTGTAATAATAAGTAAAGGAGAACCCCCAATAAGAGATTTCTTGCAAGCCGCCCACCACTGAGTAAAATCCCTTTGCCTAATTTTATGCTGTATATCGCAGATTGGGGAATATAAATATTTAATTTAAACTAACAGAAAACTTCCTATCTTCAGGTTCCAAGGCTCCCTAGGGTTCCCTTTGCTCCAGGGAAACCTTGGGGGTGCAGGACAGAGGAGGGGAGCCTTTAATAATCAAAAATTATTGGCATATCACTAGCAGTGTGTGCCTGATCCCAGCACAGGTGATGCAGCAGTGATGATGATTAAAGGTTCATCTCAATCCCGAAGCTTTCAAAGTCTTCCTAAGGCAAAAGGGAGCTCCAGAATCTGAAAGCGGTGTGTGTAGGGGGGGAGATATGAAGCTGTCTATTAGTTTAGATTAAATATTTCTGGTGCCCTATTCAGCATGAATTTATGCCAGCTAGATTTTGCCCATTGTTGCCCATCAAAAAGGGGTTGAAGTGGTGGGTGCATATTGTTCGAATTGGACTGAAGCCTGCATTTGATACATGCAGTTGTGTCTGACAGAGTCCTGCTAATTGTTTTGCATAAGAACAGGAGTCATATGCCTGTTCTGAGACTTTGATCAAGGGGGATGAGGCTACTGTACTGGCAAGCTTGAGAATTTTGCTTCCATTTTTAATGCATCTTTCACTGTGACTGTGTTAACTGGGGAAAAATAAAAGTACAAGAACCTGGAAGTTAATTAATTATAGAATAATTTCAAATTAACCTCAAAAACCATTTGTTTGACATTTGCACAACATATCTGGTTGCTTAAAAATGGAAGAATAATATTGAGTAAGAAGCTTGTAATAATTTTTTTTATTTTTCAATCAACATTGGCAAAACTTTCAGTAAATACTGGCCTTACTGAGGTAAGCAACTAATTTAGTAGTATGTGAACAAGTTGTAGTACTAAACTGTAACACTTCCTTTAAAACTACAGCAACAACATTCTGGGAAACACCGGAGGACACAAGACAAGACCTGGGGACAGCATGCAACACTGTGCCTTTTCTGAACACTACTATCTAAGTCCAAAGTAAAACGACATTACAAAATCCACTACACTTGTTCATTGAAACTTCCAATATTATGAAGTAGGACTGACAAGACGTGTTGGGACTCAGGCAATCACATTGAAAAAGGAAGGTTACAGTATACACATTTTACCGAATATAAGACAGGGTCTTATATTAATTTTTGCTCCAAAAATGCATTAGGCTTATTTTCAGGGGATGTTTTATTTTTTTATGTTCAACAATCTACATTTATTTAAACACAGTCATGTCTTCTGGTTGCTGCAGAATGGTGAAGCGTGGGGTTTCACTTAACTAGGGCTTATTTTTGGGGTAGGGCTTATATTATAAGCATCAAAAATCATACTAGGGCTAGGTCTTATTTGCGGGGAAACAGGGTATTACTGCTGTATATCAATCTATCATAGGAGTTAAAACAGATCTTGATTGGAATATGTCAGAGGATTACCTGTGTGTTCTGAAAATAATGCCTCCAGAGTGGTCTAATTTTGTCTTGGCCACCAACATCCCAAACAGTGAAACAGATGTTTTTATACTCTACTGTTTCCACATTAAAACCTAGAGAGAAATAGGAAATAGTTATCATAAAAGTCAGGGCCAATACTGTTCAAGCTACACAAATATGAAATCAATCAATGCCTATATGAATGAAAACTGAATAAACATAATGCAAACCTAGTAAATAAAATATATATTTCCAAGAGCTGAGTCCCATTGGTGTTCACATAAGGTTGGTGTAACTTGGGGATAACTGAAGTGATGCTGGTTGTATAATGAAGCTGGGCAAGAGCAGGAACACACTGAGACAAAACCCAGGACCTCATCAATTATCTGTGGCAGGTTACTCAAATCGTACATGAACAATAGTTGGAGTCTGGCCTTCAAGGCAATACTTTTACTGGATCGCTATCAAAGGTTAAATATTATGAGCATTCAAGTTCTTCAAAACTCTTTATTAGGCAAATAGAGTATTAAACCTGTGGTTAAATCCTCAAATTCGATAGGCTTTATCAGTGGTCCCCAACCTTTTCCCAACCGTGGACCGATGGGGGGGCGCACCTGCGGGGGGGGGGAGAGCTCACATGCATGCATGTGGTGCTCTTGGGGGGGCGCTTGTGTGCATGCGCACAGCACGCTCGCAGGAGGCAGAACACACTTGTGTGCATGTGCACATTGCACTCGCAGGGGGCGGAACACGCTTGTGCGCATGTGCGCAATGGCGCTTGTGGGGGGGTAGGAGATCCGTGTCCGTGGCAAACAAAATCTAAAACAAGCATCTCCCTCTCATTAAAGTCTGCAAATTCAACCACATGTACTATAAACCTACAGTGGAAACAAACCTTAGGGACTACATTTCAGCATACTCTGAGGAGAACTAATCTCTCTTGTGCTTCTATATAATTTTTTCCTAAGTAGTTTAAATGAAGTATTTCTATAATAACATTAGAACATTAATATAACTCTATATTCTTACCAATTGTGGGAATTGTAGTGACAATCTCTCCTAACTTCAGTTTATATAGAATGGTGGTTTTTCCAGCAGCATCCAAACCAACTAGAAAAATAAAGTTTATTATTAGGATTACAAATCCAAACACTGGCTTATAGAGCATCAATTAAAAAAACAAGAAACCAAGTAACACATGTTCTGCCCTTCAAGCAAGATTTACTCTCCAGCTTTAAACTTGCTTTCTATAAATTAGAATTTCTACCCTAATAAATCTTATTTGTCAGGACTGGTCCAGATCTCTCACTAAACTATTTTATTCATTTATTTAAGTTAATAATTAAATTAATCATTAAATTTTTAATATGTAATTTTTCTCCCAGAAGTGGGACCCAAGGCAGCTTGAATTAAGCAAAGCAAACTAGACACATTGTATGTTCTGACCGCCGTTGTTTTGTGGAAGAATCTTGCTAGTCTGACTTGCGGATTTTTTAATACTTTTTGATCATGATTAGGCATGGTTCTTCTTACAACAGAGGTTTTCACTCTCTGTGATGAGCAATATATTAATTCAGCTGAAATTTGCAATTTCTGACTTCATAACATTTTGATCCAACTAAATTTCTGCAAAATCCTATCAGTGATGTTCTGGACTAGTCATCATGGAAGTGTTTTCCAAAATAACAGACTAGCATCCTGAGCCTTATGCCTGGTAGAACAAACAGAAAATCTTCAGTAGCTTCCTTAATACCCTATGAACAAGTCAGTCGATAAGAATAAAGGAAAGGCAGATGTAAACACATAGTCATTAACAGCAAAAAGAAATGTTGTGATTTAATCGGGGGAAAGTCTGGTCTCCAAATAATTCCTCTGGAAGAACAAATTCAAATGGTGAGTGCCAACAGCTGTGATACCTCAGCGGGGGCATACAAGAGAGTTTGCCACCACTTTTATGGGAATTGCAATGGCTGCAAAAGTACGTTTTATAAAAATTAAAGTTAGAGGGATAACCCTCACAAAGCAGTCCAATAAGAATGTTTAGGAAGCATGGAAAGATGTTAGCTGGAATAGGGGAGAAATCAGAAAGACTATAGTAGCCTTTGAAGTACAGGAATGTTTGTTTGACTGAAACAGGAGCACTCTTTAGGCTTTATTTTAGGCCACTTGTCCCAAGGGCATATTATTGTAGTTTTCATTTGTTATATGTATTCCTAACTTAATCCCAAATAATGTTCCAGTTTGGAATTCAGAACAGAGTGAGCAACTTGGGATGGTGCTGGACTTCAACTCCTGTGATTACCTCAAGATTGGGGGTATTGGCTAAAGTTGGCAGGAGTTGCAACGCAGTCATCTTCAGGGAGCACAGAAACTGTCAATCCCAGCAGAGTACAATAACCATGTGTCTGGCAACTATTACGGACGGACGTTCAGGGTTCTTTTTACTGCAATTCCCAGAATTCATTAAGGATTCCCACAGACAGAATTGTGGGAGATGCAGCCTAAAATTTACTTACACATGAGCCTTTGTCCCCATTTTTTTGCCTCTGACAAAGAAGGAAAAATCCCTAGGAATGGCAAGGTTCCACGGGAGCCACAATGATTTGTAGGATGAGTGGTCTCAATAGCCATTAGACTCAATAGAAGGTGCCTCTTAAAGAACTATCCACCACATTAATCACTGCAGCTTTGCCACTCTCAAATACTGTAACATAGGGCAGTTGCCTCCATCTTCAGAGGCCAAAAAGGGCAACAGAGGCCCATGTGTACGTTAAGAAAACTGCTCTGTGGACTTTTCATTTTTTGGCTGCAGCTTCCCCAATTCTGCCTTTGTTAATCCTGAGCAATTCTAGAATACCTAATAATGAATTTAAGTCCAAATAAATCCAGACATCCCATCCCTAGCAATTATATTATTCTTATTGCTAAAGTGATTTTCAAAGCTCGGGTTTTCACCACTGATAAAGCTAAGAAAACCAAGAAAGTGAGCTACAGCTTTTTCCTAAACATAAAACTCTGTTTGCTTTAAGTTGCAGCTGTTATCAGAAAGCTCATTATTTATGTGCTGTTGGGCAGAGGTGGCAAACCTTTGGAACTCCAGATGGGCGGACTACAACTCTCAGAATTCCAAGTCTGTATTCCCAATGTTAAAGAACGGTAGGAGTGGTAGTCCAAAAAATCTGGCATGGCAAAGGTTTGCACTCCACAGTAATAAGTTAAGATTTGCTAGTCCACCAACCAACAAAATACAGTGGTGCCTCGCATAGCGAGGTTAATCCGTTCCGGATTAACCTTCGCTATAGCGAAACTTCGCTAAACGGAATAAAAAAAGCCATAGAAACGCATTGAACTTTGTTCAATGCGTTCCTATGGCTTGAAAACTCACCGTTCAGCGATGTTTCTTCATAGCGCCGCCATTTTCACGCCCTCGTTAAGCGAGGGCAGGGCGCGAAAATGCGGCGCGGACCTTCCGGCGGCCATTTTGGAACCGTCGATCAGCTGTTCTCCCCGGCTTCGTTATGCGAAGATCGCTAAGCGAATCGCTTAGCGATCTTCGCAAAGCGAAAAAACCCCATAGGGGCCATCGCTGAGCGAATGCTCCGGCGATGGCCCAGAGTGCCTCGTTAAGCGATTTCATCGCTCAGCGAGGCACTCGTTAAGCGAGGCACCACTGTATATAGTTAATTTGGTGATTAAGTTCAACATTTTTTAACAGCCACTTCTTAAATCAAAGTGTAATGGTACAGGAGCCTTCTGCAAGTTGAAAGCAAAAATGCCCTCCCGAAATTTCATGGATGACTACCAGATCAACATACATTGGATGTATTTGGCATTCAAAATAGTAATAATTAAGAGATATTCAAATGCAAAGTCTGACCTAGAATAAAACATAAACCTTCCTTATAAATTTCAGCCACTGCATAAATTTTGAAATGCATATGGAACTGAACATTAGTACACTATACAAAAATAATATTTTAATAGTCTATCCCAGTTAAACATTAAGAACCAAAGAACACTTGAATGATACTGAACCAATATTCACCAAACCTTTAAGACCTGAGTCTCTTTGCTCATGTGCACTTTAATCTTTGAACATGCTTTCCTATGAAGTTATCTAAAGAATGTCATGTATTAATGACATCTTTATTTTTGTGAAAAATCAGCATGTTTGCATGAGAAAATACATAAAAATCTACAGCTTCTTCTGTTTAATGCTTTTATAATATTGTAATAATTAATTATTTAACTTTTAACTTTGTTTTTTTAATATTGTAAGCTGCCTTGGATTCATTAGGCAAAAGTGGCATACAAATATTTTAAATAAATAAAATATTTGTTTTATTTTCCTGCCTTTTAGGACAATGATATATTCTGAAAGCGGACAGGAAAAAAGGTGACCAAAGATGAGAATCAGCATAATAACTGAGGGGGGGGGAGGTTTAGAGAGAAAAATTAAGTATAGTCACACCTATGCTAATCTTCTTGTGACCTGTAAATACATTCTCTCATAGTGAGAAAACCATCTTAATGTGTGTTAAAAATCTGAAAGCTCCAACTGCTTTGAAAAGCTAGATTTAATCTACATGTATTCCAGAGGCAAGACAAGGTTACACAATTTTTCTAGCAGACAGTAGCTGTAAATTTAATAATTACATCACACACAGAAACCAATACTAGGTGAACAATTTATCTTATAAAATCTTCATAGGAAAGTACAGAAATTGGATCAGTAGGGGGTAAGCAAGCTGCCGTATTTCAAAGGTTTTAAATGTTCAACACATCTACATAAGAAAGTTTGTAAACACTGTTGTGTTGGGCTGAATGAGAGCAAAGGAAAAGGGGAGACAAAAGCAGACTTGGATTTGGTAGTCCAACATTAATTCTATTTGCCAGTAAAAATCTAGTAAAAGTGCCTCTGAATACAGGCACGGCAACTTCTCATTTCTATTCAGCAAATAACAGCCTGCAAAAATTAGGGATTCTTAATACAGCAAAGATTGTATTGTTCCCTATAATATATACATTTTCCCTTACAAATTAATATTTTGAGACTATCTTTCTGGCTCCTCTAATGGCACCAACTGCAGATTTTTCCTCCTTCTCTGTTGCAGCTTCCCTTCATAAATCAGTATTTAGTTACTGTTATTTTGATTTTTAATCAATTCGCAGAGGACATAAAGGGGGCTGGCATTTCTCTTGTTATTGAGGAGGAGTGAGACTGACAAACCAGTTGAAAAGTGTGGCTGAGGAACAGAGAAAGGCTCCAACTTCTCCCACCCAGTCAACCAACCAACTTGCAATGCAAGCCCTCCTTGTTTCTTAGAACATATAACTACAATTAGAGTAAAGTGAGGCCAGGGCTTGTTGTCAGAGCATTATTTCCAAGGTGTGCATTTGAAAGATGAGCGATGGAGCCTGGCATTTGCTACTCTGCAGCCAGAAGAATAATCCTGGTGAAGGAAAATAGAAGGGACTGTTGGGGGAGGCAGTTTTGCACATGGTGAGGGAAAGGAACAGGACAGCACTGAAGAAAAAAAATGAAAATAATGTCACAGTATCCCCCTGCCTCCTTGCTCAGCCCATTAATCTGAGCAGCAATAAATATATTCCTCGGGTAGTACTCAAGTGTGTCACTTCAGAAGACACTATTCTAGAGGCATACAGAAGGTAATGGAACAGATGCTATATGGAACCAAGATAGTCACACACAGAGAACAGTTTGTGAAAACACTGAGTATACAGTATGCTGAAATTATGTTTGGGAGTGGGGAAGAAAGCTTCAGCAACAGTAATGCACAGATACTTTGTATATGTAGTGTATACATTTGTTTTATAACAAGAAAACATTTCAGATCTCAGGTCTCGTTAGCATAGATGACTATGGGGAAAAGGCAAGGAACTGATTAATCAGAAATAATCCCCTGTGTACTGCTGAAAAGCAAAGTATTTTTAAAATTCTGAATTTTTAAAAAGTTATGTCTAGACTAGTGGACTGGAGGCACACATCACCTTATAATCTAATTAAACAAGATGGGAATAAGCAAAATAATGTAAAGACAAAGCGTTACACTCATCCTTCACAGGGTGACTGACTAAAAAATTATAAATACGTGTTTTGCTAATTTAAGTGAGCTGAAAAAAAAGATAATTCAAAGCCAATGATACTTCATAAACATGTAATCAATGCAAGACCCTAGATTAACATACTAGGCTATCAACAATTAACAGATAAGTATTATACATATCCTCTGGTAATTTCCAGTACCATATTATCTGAAATGTAGTATGAATAACATTAAAATAATTTTATATCCCTAGTTAATACTTTGCCCTCACTAGAAACAATTAAAACGATGCAGTCTCCATGCTGAAGGCCCTGCTGTATCCTGTCTGAAAGACTAATGAAGCAACATGGATACTTGCACAGAACAGATGGGGCATTGAGGGCACAAAAAAATAAATAAATGACGTTAATTGTAAGAACACTTGGGGCACACTCCTCCAGAGGAACCCTTCCTCTAGCTTATTTTTATTATAGCAGTCCTTATAAATCGCCTTGTTTGTGGTCCCTGCTCTGAAGGGAGACTCGCATTTTTAAAAACTCAAAGAGTAACAGAACATGGAAAACCCAAAGCCACCCTCAAAGGCGATCAGACGGAGCGGAGGCTCCGGGGCTTGTTTTGGAGGGGAGGAAGCCCCGACCCATCGCACGGGAAACGAAACCACATCCTGAGAAAAGAGGCCGCCGGCCTCGTCGAGATAACCCGCCGGGGCCCCGCCACTTCCTCCGAGGTGGACGCGACCGGCCCACGTCGTGCAGGGAGAAGCGCCGGCCGGGAAAGGGGGGAGGGAGGGAGACCCGGCCACGCAGGCCTCGCGGGGGAACCCGCCTGCTCGCCACAGCTCCGCCGCTCGGCTCCCGTTTGATGATGATGATGTGCTATCATCATAATCATCATCACCCCACCCCCTCCCAACAAAAGGCCATTTCTATGCCTGACAGAGGACCCTCTTTTAAAGGGCGGCGCTCAGCAGCCTCACCCCCGCCGCCCTTTGCCCGTCGGCTCGGCCCGGGGAGCGGTCGCCGCAGGCCGGGTGGCCGGGAAGGGGGAAAAAAGGAAGCGGGCGGGAGAGCAGGCAGGCGCCCATCCTTCTGGGTCCCCCCTCCCTCCCTCTCTCTTGCTCTCTTTCTGTGTGGGGGGGTGTGGGTGTCTGTGTCTGTGTCCGTGCCCTGCCGGTCTCACCCATGAGGATGCGCATCTGCTTCTTGCCGAAGAGGCGCGAGAAGAGCGAGGAGATGGTGAGGCCCATGGCGGCTCCGGGCGAGGCGGAGGCAGCGAGAGCGGGCCGAGCGCGGTGTGAGGGGAGAAGGGGAGGCAGAAGCAGCGACGTGGGCCCCGGTCTCTCTCTTCTCTTCCCTTCCCTTCCCTTCCTCTCCCGCCGACTTTCGGTGCCGCGGAAACGCCCAAACCACTGAGCGAGCGCGGAGGAAGGCAACGGCGGCGGCGTCCTCTTCCTCCAGCAGGCGGGCTGGTTTTAAGTCCGACAGGGCCCGGCCTCGCTGCTCTCGCCTTCGCTCTTGAGCTTTCTCTCTGCCACGTCACAGCCGCCCCGGCTCCAACGCGGACAAAATCGCGTCACGCCCGCCACATCCTCACCGTGGCACCACCCTCACGAACGCTGAACAGCGCCCGACAGGGCGGAAGACTACGACTCCCAGCGGGCCAAGTGTGAGCAGCAGCCTTGGGCGCCTAAGTGCTGAAGCCGAGTGGCACGACGGGAAACGTAGTCCCGCAAGGACGCGGCGCCTCGAGAACGGGGAGGGAGGCGCGCAGGCTGCTGGGAAGACGAGTAACCTTCCCTCCCCTTCTTATTGTTGAGCTTTCCTTCCGCCTTTTATGCTGCGAAGGGTTCTGGGAGGCACATGCGCCCCACGCGAAGGACGAGGCCTACTTTTACTGTACAATGGCTTTATGACTGCCAGAGCTCTAGACCTGTTTTCTCCCAGGCGTGAAGAGATGGTATCGAAAGTGTGCCTGGATGGAGACATTGCCGTTAGACTCGATCGGTCTTGTGAGAATAACGTCAAATTAGGACCTTACTTCATTCTGCTTTCTTGGTGGCTGGAGAAATGTAATGTAGAAATTACATGTCAAAGCCCCAAATTTCTGCTCCTTGCAAAATGTTAGTTTTGTTCATCTGGAAGAATTTGTAATTTGCACAATTCTTTCCAATCGCCCTCTAACATCGTCTATTAAATTAGGCCAGACACAGTGCCCAGAATTGCTGTTGCAGAGATGTTAGAACTAAGACAAGGTAACAGGCCCTGTTTGATTAAGCGGGGGTCATGTAGACAGACATACAGAGGGAGAGGAACGGGGGAATGGGAGGCCTGGTGAGTTTGCCTGTGTGACCAGCCATAATAATTCCACCCAGAGCCTCTACCTGTTCTCTATATCTGTCTGTCTAGGTAGGCAAGGCTGGAAATGGTAGCTGCGTTCACATCCTTTCTTCAGCAAATGTTAACAGGCATGTTTGCCATCTTCCATCGGCAAATTTTTGCACCCGCTATATTTTGGCATCCTGGTTCAGATCTCTGCCCCATCGTAGTTACAGCTTTGGTATCAAGTTTTCAAAAATGGCTTACCATTGCCTTTTTGTGTGCAGTACCAGCAAAAATTAGCTTGAGAGTCATTGCCATTGTCCGTGAAAATATCCTCTGCCAGAGTTATCTTCCATTGCTGTTGCTACCCAACAGCTGCGCTTCTATTTCTCTGCCATCACCATTGGAACTATTATTTGTTTTCTGTACCATCAATTCCTGAAGAGTTTGGATGCATCTTCTGGTGTCTTAGCTTGGACATTTCATCTTCAGTGGCCCTGTAAAGAATCTGGACTTGCAACACAGTTTAGTGTTGTTCCCAGCCGCTCCCATTATGGTGTACATCCAAGAGGGGGCAACTCATATGCCATAAAGCAGGGGTGAGCAATTAATTTCTATAGGGGGCCACATGAAAAAATCTGAACTGTGTTCGGGGGCCGAACCAACTTTACTTAAAAATAAAGTGAAACTGTGATGTTATGATTGTTTTTATTTTAAACTTGTTAATCTTCACAAATATTAAAGAGTTTTTTTTTGCGGTATGTTAAAGATAAGTAACTGATCAACTTTAAACAAAAAGCTATAAATGGTTTTGATGCTCAGCTTGTTCACTGAGAGAAATCCAGTCTGTCTTGGGCTTGAACAAGTGCTTGAACACCGGACTGGAGCGACGATGGGCGGGCCGGACAGGAGCAGCTCACGGGCCGTATGTGGCCCTCGGGCTGCACTTTGCTCAGGTCTGCCATAAAGAAAATAACTTCAAAACAGATTCATACGAAAGTTTCAGCATGTCATGACTAGCTGGAATTCTCAAGGATTCTGACTTATGGAGAGCTGCCATGCAATTTTCTGCAAGAGTGACTGAACAAATTACAGATCTTTGGTCTTTATTTTGTTGATTAAGGCCCAGTGACATAGATTACTTCTCCCCTAACAAGCCCAAGAGAGAAGAATATACAGTTTGGAGCTTGTTTTTCCTGGCTTGCTGGGAGGGAATCAAACCAGAATGCTGCTGCTGCGTTTGGTTGTCATGCTAAACAAAGGTAAAGGTAAAGGTTCCCCTTGACAATTTTGTCCAGTCGTGTCCAACTCTAGGCAGCGGTACTCATCCCCATTTCCAACCCATAGAGCTAGCGTTTGTCCACAGACAATCCTTCATGGTCACGTGGCCAGTGTGACTAGACATGGAACGCCATTTGTCCATGGTTTTGTTTAGTTGCCACCACTGTATTGGGAGTAATTGGTGCACATCGATGTATTAATCAGGGATGGCAATGCAGCTTTTTGGAAGAAACCGGTAATGACATGTAAGCAAAGGTGTGAGCAAGAAAATATAAAAGTGAGAGTGAGCTGTCCCCTTAAACATTTGTAAAAGAGGAAAAAGAGAAGTTGAAAAAGGAGATTGCAAAAATTATAAGATGAAAGGGTTAAAGGTGGGAAAAGGGGGAGGAGTCAGAAAAGAGAGAAAGGACATAGACTTTTTCTTAACTTTGGAGGAGGGAAAGGAATCAGGGGAGACAAGAAAGGTGGTGGTGTTAGAAGAATAATGAATAAAAGGGGAAGGAGAACCGAGAGCATTCCAAATCCAGCAAAAGGGAATAGGTGTTTTGAAAGCCGTGGTCCGAAAGAGACAGAGAAAAAGGTGGAAGAAGGGAAACCAATAATTGAAGGGCTGGGACTGGAGGAATGGACAGTTTTAGTATACCCACAAGGAAGAGGTCACTGGAAGAGGGTGATTCCACCAGGACCAGTCCAACCGCACGAGAAGCCCTCCAAGGGAGAATGGTCACGTCATCCTTGCTGCCGGATGATCTGTGCGGTAAGGAATGGCTATCTGAGAAGGCTGACAGATCAGGAGCATTTCAGTCAGTCCTGTTAAAAGAGACAATTACGAGACCACGTTGCCCTTGTTGTGGGCTGACCTACCAGTTAATGGTGAATCTATTGATCCTGTTGACGTTGTGATAGAAAAACCTGTTAGTCTTGTTAATAGAAATTTATTCAAAGAATCTCCTGTTGTTTCGCGCCAAAAACAAGGAACTGTCAGATACCAACAAAGAATCCGATCACAAAAGGTATTGTGTTTATTGGGACTGACTTTTTATTAAGTGCTGTTCAGATTTCAGTGCGATCACCATGGCAACATTCAAATCCATAGACACAAAATCAATACTATTATGAGAGAGTGGGAATTCTCTATGGATCCTTGTTGGTTGTTAAAGAAAAAGGAGGTAAACTGTAAGCTGGAGACAGCTAGGATAAGTTTAAGAAAACTGATAGAAGAATACATTATCTACTCCTTTCCACTGCAGTCATCTGTGCCCTATGCCACATTTTTTTCAGGATCATACTATTTACTGAATGTACTGAAAAATAAATACCTACATAAGCATGTAGGTATATAGGAAGTGAGTCCAACACAGATATACACAGGGTTTCATCTTATCAGTGCATAGAAAATATGAGAATGTGGAGCATTAATGCTTGCCAGACAGCTCAATGGTTTAGGCATCTGCCTGGGGATCCAGAGGATGGGAGTTTGACTTCCCCACTGTGCCTCCTGCAAGTAGAACCAGCCTATGTAGTCATGGGCAAGCTGCAAAGTCCCAGGGCACCCCAGAAAAGGAAATGGTAAACCACTTCTGAATACTCTGGAAAACTCTGAAAAGGGTCACCATAATTCAGAATTGATTTGATTGCACTTAATGATTATCAACAAGAACACACTTCTATAAGGTATTGAACAGCTTCAAGAATCCCATTACAAAGTGGGGTCTTGACTTGAGAACTTAATCCGTATTGGAAGGTGGTTCTCAAGTCAAAAAGTTCTCAGGTCAAATCTGCATTTCCCATAGGAATGCATTGAAAACCATTTGATCCGTATTTGCTCTTTTCCGTCCATAGAAACTAATGGGAAGCTGCTATTCCGCCTTTGACCACTAGAGGGGAATATTTTGTTTCTTTTTTTCTTAGGTCAAGAAAGGTTCAGGGAAGGCAGGGAAGATACAGTCCAGGCAGTACCAGGCAGTCCGAAGACTGTCTCCCAATCCACTCTCTAAACGCTGGGAGGAGTGAGGAAGCAGACAGGCACCCTTTTCACTGGCCAACAGTTAACTGAAAGTTCAAATTTTGCACTTTCCCTGCCTCCCATGTGGTTTTTTTTTCAGTTCTTAACTCAAATCTAAGTATGTAAGTCAAGTCAATATTTTCCTATGAGAGTGGTTCTTAAGTCAAAATGTTCTTAACTCAAGCCGTTCTTAAGTCAAGACCCCACTGTACTCATATGATTTAATGAATAAACAGGAACAAAGTATCTGTAAAAATGAACTTTTATTTTCTATTTTAAAAAAATACATTTTAAAAATAAGCTAATGTAGCTAATTCAGATGTACTAGGCAACACTTCAGATAATGAAGATTTAGTGGCCTCATTTTAAACATAATATCAGCTGTGCAAAACAATATGTGTTAGATATTAATGCAATAGTGGCATAATTGCAGAAGTCAGTTTTTAATTTCAGCTTCTGATTTGGAATTCATATGAGTATTAAAAATACATCTTAAAAATACAAATGACAGTTTATAGCTAAAATTAAGGACTCTAAATATTGGTACAAAATATCATACAAAGGCAATTTTTCACAACAATGCATTTCTCCAAATGAAGCAAATGTTTAGTAATACAGCAGACATTTCCTGGAGGCTACCTGCATTTATCTACTGTAGTGAGAACAGCGTTGTGGCACTTTTAAAAAACCAAAAAGTTTTATGCAGCATAAGCTTTCATTAACCTGTAGCCAACTTCTGCCAAATAAAACTCTAAGATATCACAAGACGCCTTCTTACTGATCACTCTTACACTCTTGGCCCCTCTTTTCCATTTACATTCCTTGTGGTAATATACACAATACTGATACACAGTAGAGCTGGTATAATGTGCTTGGAACGATTCCTCCAAATCTTATTATACAATTCTTGGGTTCTAGAATTGTTACACATTTAGTTACAATGATTCATTGCTATTGAGAAATGGCTCATTAATGCATGCTTTTAATATACATATTGTTGTGATCTGCAAAAACTCTCCAGACAAGTAGACAGCCTCTTTCTTCTTTGTATATTAAAAGCAATTAAAATAAAACATGACAAAGCTTTATAAAATTGGGACAGACAACAGTTTAATGCTAGTTAATGTTCCCACAGCAAGTATGGGATAGATGTTATTTTGGAGTAAATTGGTATTAAGCCAGCACACTAAAATCAAAAAGACATAGCTTGTTGTTTCAGGTCAGCCCCATGTATTTGAAACAGTGCATGAAAAAGAAACTCCCATTTTTTCACATGTAAGGTGGATGGGTGGCCCAATTTTAAAAATGTAACATGAGGAAACCCTGTCTCCAAACATTTATTAATGATGTCCCAAGAGATGGGTACACATCTTCTCTGTTCCCTCATGACACATATATGTTTCAATATAGAAGTCTGCTCTATTGTAAAAATCTTAACAGCATGGCCTATGGATATTTTTTTGAATTATCACTATTGTTTATTGTTATTTATATAGTACCATCGCTGTTCATGGCTCTTTACAAAGAAATAGTATGGCAGATGTTTATTCTAAGGGACTGTAAAATAAACACATAGACAAAGGAACACAAGGGAAATGGGAAGCAGGGGAAAAATACACCATTATTTCAATTACACATACTTTGGCTGAGTTACAATAAAATATATGAACTATGGGGTGATCCAAAGCCATCCCAAAAAAGTAAATTTTGAGGAGAGGTTTAGAAGAAATGAGAAGTGGAGATATTCTAGAAGGAACTTCACCATTTTATAAAAAGTTTTAGTTATTTATTTTAGTACAGTAGAAATTAAAATATGAATTGAACATGATCAGATACATTTCAGATGTTTAATAAGACTCTTTAATCTGATTCTAAATTTTTGAAAGTACATATGCTGGTTGGTGGGAGAATCAAGACAAATTTCTCCCAAGGAATTTATACTGATTGTTTTCATTTCTAATAACTAGTAAAAACCAGACGATCTGAATAAAAAGCATAAGTCAATGTATTTATTATTTGATACTTAAATTAATCAGTATCTATTATAT
The DNA here is from genome assembly GCF_051106095.1 of Pogona vitticeps. Classification (NCBI taxonomy): domain Eukaryota; kingdom Metazoa; phylum Chordata; class Lepidosauria; order Squamata; family Agamidae; genus Pogona; species Pogona vitticeps. Next base: position 65,331,777 of record NC_135784.1, on the reverse strand, counting down.
AAATAGTTTAGGGACCATTGTACTGTAAACAACTCAAGCCATCTGCTCACTTTGCGGACTGTTAAGAGAGGATGTGATCAAGAACACCCTCATAGGAGTACAACTGTCCTAATCTTTTGGGTCCGGGTGTCCCATTCCTTCCTCACTGCAACTCAAAATTAAGACAACGGTGGCCTGCCATGATCTCTGAACTGGACAAGCTATGGCTACTGGGATTCAACCAATAACTTCCATCTTTGATTTAAAGAAAATGTTCTACCGGCAGCAACCACAGAGAGAGCAGAAAGACTACGGGTACCATTTGAACCAAAGGAGCAAGAAGAAGAGGAGGAGGAGTACACTGGCTCACCAGGGTGCTCTAATTGCTGAACAACTGCTCGGCAATTCGGGCCCATGATATTTTAAGTAAGTTGAAAGTGTTTAGTAGACTGCGTTTTGATGGCGGGTGGGGAGGCAAAAGAAAAGAAAATTGCTGGAGAGATACTAGCTGCTACCTGCAGTAGGATAGTCTTTGAAACCAACAGGAACATTACTTCCCCTGAGTTTCATACAGCTGGACATAATGTCAACAAAGCTCTGCAGTGCCTGCACTGCATTATGGGCTTGTACGCAGGGGTTCCTTCAAGAGGCATGCAGATTCACAATAAGAGCACTTAGTTTAAAACATAATTGACAAAAAATCATTCAGATTCTCCTATTGTTCAAGCTGAACGTCAAGATATCTTTAAAAGTTTTCAGAGATACTAACATGGTCTATTTCCATTACAATATATGTTTTACAGCGGCTGTTCTTTGATTCTCCAACGGTCTTCTGTGTATGTTTGAAAAGTGTGATGCAATCCGTATAGTTGTGTTAAAAATCAATTTAGTTATGTTGAACCAGTATTTGTCAGTATACCCTGTAAATCTTCTGGCTGTGCAAGTATAATGGCATCAATGTGCATCTGTAACTTTTTCATAGTGCCAGGTTTCACTGGTAAATTTTCTCCATCAGCCTGTAATCATAGAAAGTGCTATTAAACATCTGTGGAAGTTCTGAAGCATCTATGAGAATTCAACATTCATTGAGAAGTCACCAGGAGAGAATCGAAAACAGATCATTCATATATCAGACACATTGTTAGTACAACCATCTAGTTCTTACATACCATAACTGAGATTAACAACCATCTCTTTACTTTTAGAATTCATACAAGCTGAGTTTAGCAAATGTTTAAGTTGGAATCTTATTCCGCCAGTATGCTCCACATTGCCATCTCTTAATGCTGGTTATTGTTCATACAGCAGATTATTTACTCTCCCTACAGGAACTTTTACAGCTACTCTGAATTTCTAAACTGACCATGACTATTTTCTCATGGAGAAATTTTTATTATATTTTATTGTTTTTCCTGGAATTATATGAGAAATTCCAATCAGACCCAAGGATCTCACGGACAGAAAGGTGCTAACAAAGATGGAGGTGATGACAATATCGGTGTTAAATTGTCTGCCTGGTACAGGATAATCTCTTTTAATATTTTTTTTTAAATTGTACTTAAATAATAAAACCAAGAACATAAAGATGAAAAATACTCCCTCAGAAAACACAAAAAAGCAAAAAGGAGTAGGAATAAAGAAGAGCCTCGTGGCGCAGTGGTTAAAACGCTGTACTGCAGCTAAAACTGTGCTCACGACCTGGGGTTCAAATCCCAGGTAGCCGGCTCAAGGTTGACTCAGCCTTCCATCCTTCCGAGGTCGGTAAAATGAGTACCCAGGTTGCTGGGGGGGCAATGTGTAGCCTGTATAATTAAAATTGTAAACCGCCCGGAGAGTGCTTGTAGCGCTATGGGGCGGTATATAAGTCCAATAAATAAATAAATATAAATAAATAAATAAATAAAGCAGTAATAAAAATGGTAACTAAAAAAGTGGCAGTATGAAAACTCAAAGTAAGATGACCAAATGTACAAGTAAATATCACTGCTACACAACTGCTCTTCTGCTCCATATCTGGCATGTATGCAGACAACAAAGAGGAGTTGTTGTTTTTTAAACACAGAAATGAGGCCACAATTCTAAAGTTTCGGATGGACATCTTAACAGGGGGAGTGGGGTATGTGTGGATCAGAGAAGCTGAGAACAATACTGTTAGGAAGCTAGAGTCCAGCAGGTTCACATTAGATGGAATGATCCAAGTAAAGTACCGGACTAAGACGCAGCAAAAGAGAACCAAAAGGTTGAATGGTGATGGGCAGCAGATAAATTCTTCAAGGGCAACTACAGGGAGAATATTGTCAGAGGATCTTTCTTAGATAACACAACTGACACGCAAACTAACTTTCATTAGTATGGCACAGAAAAAGATGTTGGTAAACATTCCATAGTAGGTACACTTTGAAACCCTATGATGAGACAATCCAAAACAAAACAAGAAATAATGCTCAAAAGTTAAACTCCAAGTTGGACTGCCCTCAGTCAGCTACTGAGGGAGAGCAAAGGATGTGCATGACTCCTGCTGTTGCTAAAAAGCAACTGGATTAAAGCCAGAAGGACATCTGGTTTGCTGATGTGCTCAGAGGCAAAAGTAAGGTTCAGTACTGCACAACATATGCAGCTGGAACATAAAATGTGAGAAATATGAATCAAAGCAGGCTTGAAATCACAAAGGAAAAAATGAAATATTTAAATACAGTAGCATTTGGGGTGAGTAAACTGAAGTGAACTGCAACAGGACATTTCCAATCAGATAACTACAAAGTGTTTCACACTGAAAATGACAAACCCAGGAGCACCATGACTATTACTGAAGCTAGAAGTCAGGGGCCCATGGCAAAATCTGATCAAAGAGTAATATTAATTAGCCTTCATGATAAGACCAATAATTATTTATCATCAGTTAGTTATGTAAAATATATCCCATCTTTCTCCCCAATAGGACCCAAGGCAGCTTACAATATTAAAACAAACTATATTAAAAAAAACCAGTCCCATTTTAAAGAACATCCTCTTCAGCAGCCAGTTACTGAGAAAAAGCATGCCTGAAGAGAAAGGTATTTGTCTGCTTGCAGAAGGATAACAAAGACAGGGCCAGCTTGGCATCCTTTGGGAGGGAGTTCCACAGCCAGAGAGCAGTAACAGAGAAGGCCCTCTCTCAAGCCCTCACCAAATGCACCAGTTCCAACATAACTTAAGCCTTAGCCTTTAGGTAGGTGTCTAGGGGGAAACTAATCACACACCAAAAAGAATGTGCTAATAATCATAGGCAACTGGAATGCAAAGGTAGGAAATAAAGCAGAACCAAACATCATCAGAGAACTTTGCCTGGGAGTCAGAAATTAAATAGGGGAACAATCCATGGAATGATATGAAACCAACAAATTAATGAGCTATAGACTGAAACCTTAAACATACAGTCCTAAAGAAAGGAGGCCATAACTACAACTTTTACATTAATTTTGCATATAAGCACAATGATACTCAGGATTTTACAATAATTTGCACCATATGTATACCAAAAAATACCAGATACTAACTGGATTCAATTAAGAAGCACCAGAGACCATATTGCATATATATGTTGGATCTACTTAGAGCAGAAGAAGAATTTTAGAAGAAAACTAGTTTCTGCTTTGTAGTTTATATTAAAGACTTTGACTGTGGGATCATGAAAAGGATCAACTGTTTCAAAAAACATGAGTGTTCCACAACATTCAACTGATGCACAACCTGCACTCTATAAAAAGCTACTGTTATGACAGAACATGAAGAAACTGAATGGTTTTCCATTCATAAAAGTGCAAGACAAAGGTATATTTTATCTCTCTATCTGCTTCACCTCTACGTACAAAATATCATGTGAAAACCTGTGTTAAATACAAGTGGAGGAGGAATGAAAATTGGTGGAATATAAGTAATTTAAGCTATGCAAATTACACCTTATGAATGGAAGAATGCAACAATTATTTGAAATGACAACTGAAGAAGACGAAAGAACACTCAAAAAGCGGAACTGCAGTTGAATATTAGACAAAAATTATGAAAACAGAGTACATAACTTTAACGTTGACAATGAAGCAATTTCAATTGTTAATAGTCTTCTATGTTTTTATAGTTCTATCATATTTTGAAACTGAAACAACAAACAAATCCAAACAAGACTGAGACTTGGAAGGACAGGTATGAAAGAACTAAACAAGATCCTCAAGTTAAGGATGTGTCATTGGGATACTGTTCAATGGTACAGTGTTCTAGATTATCATGCACAGACACGAAAGCTGGACAATGAAGAAAGCTTCCAGAAAAAAACGGATTCATTCAAAATGAATCAATAGTGGACACTCAGAAATACGTTGGTAGATATACGTAAGCCTGGATGTTCACTAAAAGCTAAAATGACTAAACTAAGGGTGTTGTAGTTTGGGTGTATCATATGAAGACAAAACCCACTGGAAAAGACAATAATCCTGGGAAGACCTGAAGGTAGTAGAAAAAGAGGAAGACCAAACATGAGATGGATTGAGTCAGTAAATACAGCCACAGCTTTTACTGCAGAAGACCTAATCTGAATTGTTAAGAATAGGACCTTTAGGAGGGTATCAATTTATAGGGTTACTATAACTCTGAAACAAATTGATAGCACATAGCAACAAGGCTACTGCTGTCACAAATACTGCAAAAGTAGTATCTGTATATAGGTCATCTAATTGGGAAATTGCCATAATTCAGTAGTAGAAATGAACCTAAGCAAAAGGTCCCAGACATAATACCTAACATCCCCAGGCTCAGTTACTGTCTGAAATTTCTACTTCATTCACTTCAACCAAAGTTGGGTTTCTTCTTCCCTGGACACTGACACCATACTACCGCTTCCTCAGTTCCATTAAATATTTTGGGAAAAATCCCCAATTACAATACAGTGGTGCCTCGCTTAACGAGTGCACCGTTTAACGAAAAATCCGTATAGCGATCCCTTTTTGGGGATCGCTATACGGATCAGCCCCAATCGCCACACTCGCTTTGCGACGATTGGGGCTCCGGCGGCCATTTTGGAGCCGCCGAACAGCTGATCGGCGGCTCCAAAATGGCCGCCGGAGCGAAAACATCGCTGGAGGGGGTAAGTTTACACACTTATTGGAACGCATTAAACTAAGTTTAATGCGTTCCAATAGGTTTTCCTGCCCCGCACAGCGATGTTTTCGTATAGCGAAGGTTAATCCGGAACGGATTAACCCCGCTATACGGGGCACCACTGTATTTCCCTCAAGAATGTTGACAAAAGAAACCATCCATATCTGCATAGAAGCAGCAGAGGGAGCTAATAACAAACATATTATTCTGGAATCAACTTTCCTGAATATCACCTACAGATTAAAGAAAATGCTCGTAGTACAATGGTGATACACCCTCCTATTTTAATGTGTCAAAAAAAGTTATCTAGAACAGCTGGAATGCAACAAGTATATTCATAGGCCAATCAGAATGAGCCACCACATACAAAAGAAGCCTTATATAAACACAAGAAGATGCCAGGAAGAAAGGTGTATAGGATTATAGTAACAATGATGAATAGGAAGGAGACTGAACCTCTTGGGATATGGACTATCAGGACAAGCATAATTTCTCTTTGTAGTCATAGTTCTCCCAGTCTCAGTGGGGAACAGAACAGAGATTCTCAGCACTCTATTTACTATTGTTACCCTTTTCTAGTAAAATATGAGGAGTGTATGCACATGTGCAGCAATTTAAGACTTCCATGGCACGCCCCAATAATTTTGGCTAAGTATGTTATTCCTCTCTTCTACCTGGTAGGCAGGGAGAGACCATCCATGGGTATTTGTCCTCATGCCAAACTATCGTATTTTTAGCTCCATAAGATGCACCTGACCATAAGAAGCACCTAATTACGGAGCGAAAAATATGGCAATTCTACATTAGCCTATAAAAATTAGAATCTCCCATCCTTTCCCCCTGCTTTTTTGCCTTCGGAGGTCTGCAAGGGCTCCCTCTGATGTCGGGGCAAAGCCCTTAGAGACCTCCTGGGGGTCCAATCGCGGCAGCAGGGGACCCCGAGGAGGTCTCTGATGGCTTGGGGAAAGAAGCCCTTGCAGAAGTGTATTCGCTCCATAAAATGCACATACTTTTTGCCCCACTTTTTTGGGGGGAGAGTGCTTCTTATGGAGTGAAAAATACGGTAGTCCTGCGGTCCAGCTAAGGAAAAACCTTAGTAAGATTCACACTCATCCTATCTGTCTGGAAATATTCTAGATTGCCTCTTGGACATTCCCCCAGCTTTAATCACAGCATGAACCCTACAGATGCTTATAGTTTCCAAGGTTCTCTGTGAAGGGCAATCCTACCTCCTAGAAAAGCTACACTTGAACTTACTTAAATAGCTATTTTCCCTTAATACTAGGGGCGCTCAAAAGATTTTGGCCACTTTGAGTATCAGCTTTTGACCACCTTAGAATTCTTTTGAAGAATGGCCAAATATGTCCTTTTTCGAAGCATAGGCTAAGCAATAAAACTTGGGGAGAAAGGGAAGCATCTCAAAATCCTTCTAGAAAACTGAAATGCTCCCATCAGCACAACACTTCCCAGTGCTTTTCAGCATCACACACCCCTCTTGATTTTTGAGAAATGTCTCCTCACCTCCCTTGTACCTGCAAAATATCTCCTTTAACAAAAACTTGCCATTTAAAATGAAACATAAAGACAAACATATACTAAAAGTATTTTAAACTAAAAATAAGCACATATTTCTCTTGCGGCAAAACTTTATTAAATGTAATTTTCCTTAAGAAACAATAGAGACAAAATGAATTTAGTGAGACAAAGAAAATCTCCCAGCCTTGAGGCCTCCTTGGAATCTCTTTATACACCCTGGAAGGGGGTTACCCTGAGTTTCAGAACGAGAGCAACAGTAGATGGTCCTCACCCAGAGTCATTAGAATGACAGAAGACATGCAAGCATTGGTAAGGGGGAAAAAAAACAATGTTCTGAGTACTCTTATCAACATACCAATTTATCCTTTAATTTTAATACTAGGTCCACTGTTTCCACTTCAGTGTGTTCTTGACTCCAGAGAAGCAAGTCCTATTTTTTTAAAGAAAGAATACACCTAACAATTAGTCAGAACTGTAACTAATTGTGACTTAACACAGAAAGCAAATGTCATATTCCTGGATCTTCATGCAAATTTCTTCAATGCATTATACAGTATATGGCTCTCAAAATAAAATAAAAATAGTACATTTTACATAAGCAAACATCAGAACTTTCAGAGTGAATATGTTTGACTGTTATCGGGTTACTAATTACAGTGGTACCTCGCATAGCGACATTAACCCGTTCCGGATTAATCGTCACTATCCGGAAACATCGCAATGCGGGTGGGAAACCCCCATGCATTAAACTTAATACGTTCCTATGGGGTGAAAACTCAGTTATGCGAAGATCCTCCATAGCGCTGCCATTTTCGCGCCCTCGGTAAGCGAGGAAATCGCGCGAAAATGGTTGTGGCGGCCATTTTGGAACTGCCGATCAGCTGGCCGAAAATGGGGCCAGTACTCAGGCAGGAGGGCGGGGGAAGGCTCCCCCGCCCTCCTCCCGAGTGCCCGCCAGCATTTTCCCCAGCTGACCGGCGGGAGCTTCGGAAGGTCCATAGGGAACATCGCAATGCAATCGCAAAAGCAATCACAAAATCTTCTTCGCTATGCGGATTCGTCGTTAAACAGGGCGCCCATTAAGCGAGGCACCACTGTACTTTATTTATTCGTTCTTACTACTTATATACTGCCCTTCAGAAACATCCCAGAAAACAATATTTAAAAAGTAAAAACAAAACAGTGAAACAAGAAAACAGGATGGAAAAGTAAAGTCGCTATTACTCACAATTAGAGATAGGCACGAACTGTTGGCTTGGCAGTTCATGCTGGTTTGTTTTTCTGCCAAACAGGTGTTCGGTGCTTCCCAGCCCCACTTCCTCCAGCGGACAGCCACTCAGAAAGAGAGAGCACTCTGGCTTCCTGGCCCTCCCTCTTCCAGGCATTGCCTCTTGAGCGAGTGCTTGCCAGAGGAGGCAGGGCTCAGAAGCACCACACCCTGTTCTGCAAAGAAAAAAATGAAATGGCATAAGCTGCCAATTTGTGACCATCCCTGTTCACAATATGAACTGAAAAATCCCTGATATATCCTAACCATTGCAGGGTGATGCAGATAAAGTGTCAAATTAGGACTCAAAAGACCGGGGTTCTAATTCCTGTTTAGCCACAGAAACTCCCTAGGAGGCAGCAATGGTAAGCTACTCTTTGAGCATCTCATATACTTTGCTTTCAGATATAAATTGAGTTTCATATTTTAAAAATCCAAAGGGAAGTTTAAAAAGCAAGATTTAGGGCAAAGTCATCATTCTAACCTCATTACACAATGCTTCTAAATGCAGTGCCTCCAGCTTCTGAGTCATTTCTTTGCGACGTGTCCTGAACCAACCATCAAAGTTATGAGATTTCAAAAAATGCCTTTAAGATAAAAAAGAAAAATAAGTTATATTAGCAGAATGCACTGGAATCTTGTGGGAATTCGTTGCTTTCTAGAAAAACATATTTTAAAAATAAATGTAACCAGTACTAATAGTGAGGCATTGTAATTAGCCACAAACATTTATTTTAAAATCTTTATGTTAAAACATTGTATGTCTATTCTGTCTCATGTCAATAGGTTGTCAGTCATGAGTATGCAATTACTAAAGATAAATAAAAATACACCAATTTGTTACTTTCAGTATTAAAATAGTTCTTTCTGACAGGGACAAAATTAATTCTTTCATATCCATAACTGTCTGCTTTCATTCTGAGCATAAATGTCACAACTGGCTACTATGTGAAATTTACATGAAACTATAAGCCACAAATGCATAGAGTCAGATGTATTAGCATAGATTAATAATGTTTAACTTAAATTTGGGACACCTGTATGTTAGGTCAGCTTTGGATTCATTGGGGGTTTTTTATTTTATTTTTTGCAAAGTCACTGGCTGATCTCATTCCCAAATTATAAACAAGGAAAGCCTGCCATGTAGAAGTTTGAGAGAGAGTGGATGACTTGAATTTCCAGCTGTGTAGCATAGCACATGATAAAATGTAATGTTATTAATATTATCATAAAAACACCAATGATCTTTTTTTAAAAAAAGAAGCACAGATGAGCAATATTCTATGAAAACATAGAACAGTGGAAGTTACCTGTTCTTTCCATGAGCTAGGGCAACCATAAAATAATAGCCCTGCATACCAGTTCTGTTAGCATACAGGAAGTTTTTTTGGGGGGTTGATTGTTTTGGTGGTTTTAATGTATTTAAAAAAAAAAAAGCTCAGAAATACAGGTATCTTAAGATAAATTACCGGTACAGTCCTATCCAGTCTCCTTTTAATCTAGATGTAAGCTGAGGCCCTGTTTTCTCAAGTGTTTTCATAAATTCTTCTTGGTTAAATGATTTCAACTGTGGTGGACTCTGCAAAAAAAATATAGCTGTTAGTAAAAGAGTCAAATTGTTTCTTAAACAAATGCTCTGTTGAAAGATACTCTCACCTTCCAGGGTGATATGCTCTTTTGCAAAGGCATCAAACTTGCCACATATCGTTCCTGAAAAATGACAGATTAAACACACTCACATATACAAACGAAATCTTGTACAGTACCAGACAAGCCCAAAATTACAATCCATTTGGCATTTAAAAGTAAACCGATTAGAAGAATCTTTTTTATTATGCTGACGTACATCTATATTACACAACTCCCACTGGCTTTTAACTGGAGGGTCTGTGAGTGCCCGAACTGCTACAGGTGAATGTAGCAGCTCTGAATTCTCATATCACCTTTCATTGCTGGAATCGAGAAACAGCACTCACTCCCCAACTGATACCCTTTGCAGATTTCTCCTTCAAAAGACCTACAACTTCAAAATGGACCCTGTGCTCCGACAAATGTGTACGTCTCATGTATTAATGCCTGACCTCACTGCCAATGCACAACTTGCAACAGATGGTTATCAACCCAATAAAAGCATTTTTTTAAAAATAGCAGACAATATTCTACTGAGCTTCCACTGAATAGAATGACTCATTAGTGTAGTAACAGGGAGTTACTTGTCTGCGCAAGCATTACTGTTGTACAAGTGGATGGTGGGTTTTCTTCATGAAATTGCCACTTGTACAATAGTACCGCTTGTGCAAGTGGCACAATCCTGTATTTCTATGCTATCAGGACTTTCCACTCAGCAGAATCTTAAAAGCATATATACTTTTGCACCATTTCAATATGACCCAAGTAAGTATATGCTTCCTTTCTGATTGCCTTCTATATGGATTTTTGCTATAGTGAGTTAATGTCTTGACACTAAGATAAGTGTTGTCTAACTACTCTTAAAATGAAAATAAAACTTCAGACATCTGAAATTACCTTAAAACTTCCAAAATAAAAAGTTTAAACTTAGCTAATAAAAAATTAGCCTTGTCTGACACATGGTGGTAGCAGCAAGAGAGGAAATTAGGGTAGTGATACAAAGAAGAGTAATATGTGACATATCACTGATCAGCAGCCAAAAGCCTCTGAAACAAATCTGCCCCTTAAAAAGGACAACATCAGTGTCATTAACCAATGATGTTGCGTGCAGATGCTTGTCCCTGCCGCTTGCTCTTTCTATATTTCATCAGTAGACTCATCCAGAACTAAGCAAGAGAACTGGAGGAAATATATAAACATATTCAGAATTTTCAAATGGTTCAAATACCTTAGAGACAGGAAAGTGATGCACACTGGGACAAGAAAACAAGGTAGATGCAGCAGAAATGTGGGGCAGACTACAATGATTGGTTATAGAGCGAAAAATACCTAGTTGTTCATTACACTAGACTACGCTAATGGAACTATTCTGCTTCTTAAACAGATTCGACACTAAATTCCTATTTTAAAAAACAATATACTAACACCACTAAGCTTTTAATATTAATCACATTTAAATTACAAAGATCTGCAAATTTCATGGTAGCTTACAAGAGGAATAATGAAGCTCTGAGTCAGTTCCAAGAAGTAACGGCGAAGGATTATACTTTGGGCTTCTGCAGGGCGCTTCTGCTGTATTCCCTTTTTAAAAAAAAAAACATTGGAAAAAGTAACTGACTTTCTTGAAAACTACATGTTGTAGTCACACTCCATGAATTACTGCATACAAGATGTAATAGGCTTTCTCTTAATGATTCCTTTACTAATCTCCATCAGTAACAACAGCTTATTTGGAATCATGAAACCTATTTAACATTAAACCTATAGAACAAAAAATGCATTTACAGAACATATCTTTCTTGAAACATGGTGCAGCACAGTGAAAACAGTGGATGAAATCTTGTGGCTAAGCCTAGTAAGTTCCACTAGAGTAAGCCCACTGAATCAGTGGACATTTGATGATTCAACTCTGCCCTAATTTCCATTGATTCAAATGCTCCTACTATAATTACAACTTCCTACAACTAAAAGTTGCAAGTAAAGTAGAGCTGGGTTTTTTTGATCCATGGAACATATGGAGAAACTGACTCACCAACTCCCTATCAATTCAATGGGTCTACTTTAGTTCAATTAACTAGGCTTAGCCACAGGATTCTAACCAGTTTCTGCTTATGGTCGCCTGCTTCATCAAGACTGTTACGAGAAAACATGGGATAACTCAATACTCAACTATACCATACCAGTACCAATGCCAGTGAATAAATCCAAAGAAGTGTACCAATATGCAGGTAACAGGGTACACAGCATAGGTTAGTCGCCTTCTCTGGACTTATACTGAGCATGTTTAAGGTTTATAAGTATCATGTATGAGAATTAAGTAGAAAGACCATTTTGCACAAAAGAGAACAGGAAGAAGAAAATGGTTTCCCTTAAAGAAGAGGATAAAAATCTGTGGGCTTTTTTTAGAAGTACATTCCATAAATTTCCTTCCCCCTCCCTAGCTCTGTTAATACAGTGCCTCAACAAATATTCTCAAATATTACCTTTTGTAACTGTTTTATGATTTCATCATCTCTGTTCAAGTATGGCTTATAAGATGTATAAACACCTAAAAAGAAAATAGGGGTTTTCTCTAATTTTGACCCACAAGAATATATAGCAACTAGTAAGTTTGCAAGGATGAAAGTTATTACCAGGTTTTGAATCCAAAGTCTTTAGGTTTTTCAGCTTTTTCACTTTCACCTGCTTTGGAATTTCACCTGCCATAATAAAGAGATGGCACATGAGACAGGTACTAGGATCTTAAGAGGCCAGCACATGGCCTTAAAATCCTAGGCCTAAAACGCTTTTGCATGTACACAGTGGAGCAGGAGTGTCAATATATTCATTCACACACATGTAAGCATATAGTGAACAGATTCTGTCTCCAAAAAACTATAAGACTGAGTATATGAAGTTTTAAAATGCAGTGTGCTACTTAAATAGCAAGTTACAGAAAGTTAAAAATTTTCAATATTGTCTAAAACAATGAAAGATTGTTTTTTAACCATTGTTTCTATATCTCAGAACAAACATCTGTCTCAAAAAGCCCAGGATTTTAAAAAGCAAACATATTTTACAGTTCCAGTTTGTTATCTCTAAGAATGCAGCCTTATATAACTGTTCGCTCAGCAAGGCAATTTACTAACTTGCATCAATCACTTTCCTTTTTTCACTGCCTACACACTAAAGACCTAACAGAATGGCAAGCCTGGGTGGGAGGAGGTCCCCGCCATCCAAGGACTTCTCATGGCAAACTTCACACATACCTCACTTATCAATAGTAGGCCATGAACACTTTATCTATGAGGCCATAGTTTTAACCCTTGGTTATCTCCAGTTAAAGCAGGAGAAGGACAAAGAGGGACACACAGCCCTCAAAGCTGCTTTTGTGAACCCAAGATGAGCCCCAACCAAAAACACAAACACAAAACAACCTTCAATAAATCTGCAACAAAATGAGGTGCAGTTTGGGTCACAAGAACCCTCACCTAATCCATGAAAGAACAGAGTGGAAGTGGACTTACAGCAACATTTGGTTTTAGTTTATTTGTAATTTTCCTGACTTTGTGGACTCGTGTGGCCTTCAGGAGGTTATGGGTATAGAAAACTGACTGCAGGCCCTCTGAAGTTGCCTTATTCTTCATGAAGGGTTCTGAGGCAGGAGGGCTGAAACTCTACCCAAGACTGAGCAGCCTTCACATACCTATGCAGTCTTGCAACAATGGGAGTTGCAGCCTAGCATATCTGTAGGGCAACAAGACAGAGAAGACAGGAGCAGACAATACTTGGCTCGACAGATCAATGGTATTTGTTACCATTTACCCCATTGCAGGGGGACAAAGAACGCCACAGCCTAAGCCTCAGGATGGATTCCCAGCACCTACATATGGTGCTGCCTTAAATTGGATAATGGTATAAATACTCACTCTTTCACATTATAAAGATGTGAGTCTGATGAAGGGCTTCTGCTCATATTGCTATCTGCAACCACCTATATTTTATTATTCTCTGTCAACTTTAGAACTGCTGTTTTACCTGACAATTTGAGGTCTCCTATTCGGATGATGTGTGGCCAGTGCTGCAGTGTTTTAGCAAAAAAAGGATTTGTTACTCCCAGAATGACAGAAGGCCTGAAATGTAGAAGACGCTTTCGTGAGATCTGTAATCTAGCCATAGATTCAACATTACTAAATTCAGGAAGAATTCTGCTGGGAAAAAAGAATACAAAGAGGTGTTTTCATGGCATACTGAGGATTGTGGTGCACACTAGGGTCCCTTTCATTCCTATAAGGATCTGTGACCCAGAAAAATTCTCATGCTCATGAAAATGAGAGGTTTTTTAATTTCCCCTTGCAACTTTCTGGGTAATTTCTTATGCTCTCCTAGACAGTCTCCTAACCCTATGGAGGTTAGGGGACTGTTTGGGATTTCTAAAGGACCAAGCAAAATTGGGGAACAACCAGGACCAGAGGACAAAACAAACATGCGCATATATACACTAGTATATAGCTCCAAAATGTTGAACTGTCGCTTATGAATTTATGTTTGGCCATGTATCCTTCAAGTTCTGATTTGTTTTTCCCTCTTAGATTTTTAGAACTTTAACATGTCTTTCTTAAATCTCTCAGTTCACTGCTCTAATATTACCCCACCTACTGCTCTTCAGGTGTTTTGAACAGCCAACATTCCCCACAACTGGCCATACCAACTGGGGAGACAGGTGGCAACTAAGACCAAGTTCTCTGAAAGAGACCATGTTTGGAAAGACTACATTACTGTAAACTTTTTAAAGTGACAGCATTCCAAAGAGATCCAAATAAAAGCATAAAAATTTTTCTGACTTTTAGGTTAGTGAAGCTTAAAACAGACACTGCTAAAGAATTTTGCTTATAAAACAGGGAAACTTAGACCCAAATATAAAATATTCAATAGAATTCACAGAGGAGGGCAGCAAACTATCTGAAATATGATAAACTGATCTTTTGCACCAGAATGGGTCATCATTCCAAACACTGCTTTGTTTCGGCAAGACTTGTTTGGGATAACACCATTTAAATTCTAAAAATAAATTGCTCACAAAGATGGTTTATTTCCTATGTTTGGATGTCCCCACCCCCACGCACATTATGTTCTTGCTAAAATGGGAATTTAAAATGGCACAGTTGCAACATAAGCTGCTGCACATTTTTGAGACGGACCAGTCAAGCTCAGGCAGTCAGTCTTACTCATCAATTTACTATAGGGGAAGGAAATACTGCAGCAAAAACACAGGGTTAATGCATTATCATGCCCCTCTATAACTATACATGAACACACACACAGAGACAGAGAGAGAGAGAGAGAGAGTACATATATGTATATGTGTACGCAAAATTTTTACCCTACTTTTCTCTTTAAAAAGGGCCCAAGGTGTCATTACCGACATTCTAACTTTTATTATAGGTAAGAATTTTTACTTAAAATCAGGATAGATTTCATGTAGCCGTAAGTCCATTTATAACCTCCTAGCATTCCTGAGCCCTCCCCACATAATATTTTTTTTGCTCAGAAGTCCTCCATTGGCCTTCTCTAGGGCATGGGTCCCCAACCCCTGGTCTGCGGCCTGGTGAGCGTCCATGGCCATGGGAGGACCGGGCTGCGGAGACAGATCTCCCCCCTGTGCACATTCTCCCCCCACCCCACATGCACAGCCTGCCACCTGCATGCATGGGTGCCCTGCCCACCCATGAGCGCACCCTGCCCCTTCACTCAAGCACACAAGCGCATTCCACCCCTTTATACATGCGCGCAAGCACACCCAGCCCCTCCATGAACACGCTCCACCCCTGTGCCCTGCCCCTCCACGAGCATGGGGGGGTCACCCCGTGAACAGACCCCACCCCACCCCCACAGTCTGCGACTCAGGAAAGGTTGGGCACCACTGTTCTAGGGAACAGTTTGCTCTGGCACCCCGGCACCCCTAAAGATTCTCAAATTTTTATTTTTATTTTTTTAAAAAATTCACTGAAAAACCACCTTTTTAATTGAAAGGTTTTTTCAGTTAACAATAATCAATTGTTGCAACCTTCATGGTAGATAACCACCACACACATTTCTATTTTTTTTTTTTAAAAAAGCATATTAGTTTGATGAGGTTCATGGCCCCTCACCTCTATACTCTTCAGAATGCAGCCCTCAGGCTACAGATAAATCTGATAAGTGTTTCTCAGTCCTGTTGAGATTGTGTATCCCTGATCTAAATAAAGGATTTCACAGTAGCCATGTACACAGAACTCCCATTATTGTAAGTTCTGTACAGTAGAAGATAATAAAGTTATATCAAGAAATCAGCTGCTTTCTATTTCCTGTTTTTGAACACTGGACTCAATGTAGTCAACTGCTGCAGAGCTGTAGAACTGAAGGACAAAGCCTTTGGTTAAGATTTCCAAAGCCAAAGTATCTAGCATATCCTTGGTTCCTTTAAGGCTGCAGTCCTTCATGCACTTGATCAGGATTAAGTCCCATTGAACCTAATGAGACATCCATCTTAGTAGAGATGCACACAATACTCTCTCAAGTCAGAATTATGACTGAAAAATTACTCTAAATGAACCAGTAATTGTAGTTCACCTTACTTACGGGGTTTGTGTACGAGTGGTATATTCTTTGAATTCACTGTCATGTATTGTAAAATAAGGCCTAAAATCACTGTAGTACTTCAAAGGTGAGATACAGCTGTGAAGAAAAGACACAGGAAGTCAAATCAAGTCATCTGTATGATGCTTACACTGTTGATCCAGGTAAGTCCTGTTATACTGTGGTTGTTTTATTTGTCATCTTTTAAAACAGATGTGCTGAACTAGTCAACCTATTACACTCATTCTCAAAGTAAGCATCTTTAAACATCCATACACCACAAAAAAGTCACCAACTGGCTTTGGGTAATTAAGGTTCACAGAAACTGAAGAAAATCTGGCATTCCGAATAAGAGGCTTCCACATGCGCAGTGGCCACGAAATGTCAACTAACCCACCGGTTCTTAACCTTGGGTTACTCAGGAGTTTTGGACTGCAACTCCCAAAAGCCTTCACCACCAACTGTGCTGGCTGGGGTTTCTGGGAGTTGCAGTTCAAAAACATCCGAGTAACAAAGGTTAAGAACCACTGAACTAACCTATACAGTGGGAATGCATGGAAAACTGGGGGGGGGGGGCTTTACAGGGAAGAGATCGGAATTATTTGTATACAAATACCCCCACACAGCTGGACTTAACAAGGGTCCGGCCCCCTGGCACTCGACCATTCACTCACATGTCCGGTGGCAGCAGCAGCCCCTCTCTTGCTTCCAATTGCTCCCAGAGCCCCGCTCAGCTAGCCCCACTCCTGGCAATAGGAGGGAGGATGAGTCCCTCTGCAAGGCTGCTGAGTCACTAGCCAAGCAGCGCTCTGGGCGCGATTGGGAGGAAGAGAGGGGCCACCAGTGCCGCCAGATGTGTGAGTGGACCCTCGTTAAGTCCATCCAGCTGTGTGGACAATACGAATACAGTGCTGCCTCGCAAGACGATTGCTTCGCATGACAATGAATTCGCTTTACGATGAGGTTTTCGGAACAATCTTGCGCTTCATTTAATGATGTTTCCTATGGGCGATTTTCGCTTAACGATGTTAGGGACCTTGCCTCGCAAGACGGTTAAATTTTAGGTCCCTGTTTTTCGCTTTATGATGTTTTTGACAGATTGGTCTTGCTTCGCTATACGAGTCTTTTAATGATCTCTGTTTCGTTAGACGGCTGTCTTCGCTTGGGAACCGCGTTTCGCTTAACAATGTTTCCAATGGCAATTTTTGCTTTACGATGACAATCCGTTCCCATTGAAACAGATTATCAGGTTTTCAATGCATTTCAATGGGAAAACGTGTTTCGCAAGACGATGTTTTCGCTTAACAGCGATTTTCGCGGAACAAATTAACATCGTCTTGCGAGGCACCACTGTACCCCTATCTTTAATCAGAATGGATTTTCCTCGAAAGGAAGATGGCTAGCTAGCTGAAAGCCCTGAACAAAAACAATCCACACTGCAGTGTTCTGTCGCTGGCCTCACTTGTTGTTTTAGTACAGTGGGGTCTTGACTTGAGAACTTAATCCGTATTGGAAGGCGGTTCTCAAGTCAAAAAGTCTGTAAGTCAAGTCTCCATTGACCTACAGTGCATTGAAAACCGATTAATCCCGTAACAGGCCGTTTTTGTTCCATATTGGTTTTTTTCTGGTCTTTAAGTCAAATCTCAGTCTGCAAGTCAAACCTAAATTTTGCAGCCAGAGAAGTCTGTAACTCAAAAAGTCTGTAAGTCAAGCCGTCTGTAAGTCAAGGGTCCACTGTACTATTTTTGAACACTGTTCTTGAAGGACTGAGATATAAATACTTTAACATAAACTATCTGACTTAGATGATTAACCAGTGTGTGGCAATTTTAATTAGCAGAACTGAAAGTTAAACTTACAAACTATCTTTTTTCAGATTATTTTGACACATGATTGTAATTAGGTAATTAAAAATGCTCATAGTAACTTTTCCTCTTCCACACAGCTGCTAGCTTTCAGTTATTGGCTGCAATCCAGTAGTAAGCCACTACTAGAGTTGGCCTATTTAAGTCAATGGAACTTACAGAGGGTTTGACTCACCAAATCCCCATTGATTCACCAGCTGTAGCTCACTATTGGACTTCAGCCACATAATTATAAATATTTCGCTTCAGTTATTAAGTACTGAAGACAAATACTTATCATTACATTAACTAACCCCATATCTTGAAAGATATGTGGTAATATGTAAATATAATTAATTAATTAGTTAAAAGATATCCTAAATCATCTTCATCCATGGATAGCTATATTATTATTGAAAAAGCTTCATTTAAAATGGCTATAGTAAGTATAGCTTATTAAGGCTACCAGATACTGGTGGTGAAAGAGAGTCCAGCTACTTCGATTACATAACATTTGACTGTATTATCTGTAAAGGAAAAATGCACATGTGCTAAAAAGCCTATGTTTAACAATTCAAAAGAAAGGATTACTTCGCTCAGTATAAAGAAGGTAACATTACAGCTTCCTGAATGTCTACGTCATTCTTTTATTTTCCAGTGAAGGAAAACCTTTGGAGGAAGCAAGTACCATTCTGGGACAGGTGGCAAGTAGTGAAGTGATTTGGGCAAGGAAGCCGAGGAAGATGTTTCCTCTGTCCATCAGCAGCTCTCCTCCTCCCAATAACACAAGGACGAAGCCACCTACATGTTTAAGTCTTCCTTCAATTCTGTGGGATAGCTTTTTTTAAAAAAAGAGCCTCAAAATTAAAGATTCTGCTACAGCCTTCTCATTCTGTGATTCATAGTGAGATCAGAGTCATGTAGCTTTTAAAATTCCTCCATATGCTTACCTTACAAGTGCCAACACAGTTTCTGAAGACTCGGATGGAGATGGTGCCATGACAACAAGCGGTTCCCCTAACAATACAAGCTCCCACAGCATCTGGATGTGAAAGAACACTGGCAAGAAACATCTGAAACAGATTGACAAAACCAATACTTTTAATTTTCACCCCCCCCCTCTGCTCCTGCTCTCTGTGTAAAGAAAAGAAGAGCAAACATGGAGAGAAGAAAATGTGCAACTGAAAATGTGACCTTGAGTCACGCCATCTTGTAGGTCTAACATTTGCAAGATTACCATGCCTTTCTTGAAGGGTGAAAAAGGCAGGAATGGAAGCACTATGGAGACAGAACTGTGTGCAGAATTAAGAGTCAAAGGCCAGCCAAACACCAGCACTCCTGCTTTGGTGAGGCCATAGCCACAAACAGAAATATTCGAATCACTGGCAGCAACATGAAGAGTTTATAAACGAAGTAAAAAGCTCTTTGCATATGACTCAAAGAGTGTGGACCACAGACATGAGGAGAGCACAAGTACAATGCAATTTCCAAACCCTACAATGGTAGCCTGCAACAGGTGTTTATTTTACAATTACGTGTTGAAAGGTCTCTTTTACTATCTATGGGCATCTACTGTACTTTCTCTGCTTACTCAGAAGGAATGACCACTCCACTCCTTTTTTCCTTAAAACAGTATCTTGACATTATTGTCATCCATAACTTACAGAGATTGCATAACTTACAATAATGGCTATAAACACACACTCCATCAACATGTTTGATAAGAGACTGTCAGCAAATATGTCTCTTATATTTAATACATCTTTGCAAGCTCAGCAATTAAAACCCTCCTGAAACCAGCTCGGATGGGCTGTGTCAGCTTCAGAATTTTGGAAAGATGGTTAAAAATTTTTACCTGAAGAGATCTACTTCATGGACTGTAGGTAAAGCAATGGAAACCTGTGTATCCACCTGAAAAAACAACAGCTTTTGATTGGAACACTGGCAGACAACAAAGTAAAAAGCTGAGTGAACTAGAAGCAAGCAGAAGGTAAATTTTGTATGGAGGGTACTGTAAACCCTGTTCAGTGCTTGTGTTTAAAACAAATGACTTTGCTCTAAATTTTTAAATTCTAACTCCTATATCGGGCTCCAGCTGGTAAAAACTGGTTTCTACCAAAAATAAAACTAGAACTAATTTACCCCAAAACAGTGTGCACCAGGCAAATTTAACAACTATGACCTCTTATGCTGAACCTATGAAAGAACAATGTAGGTTGCCAATCACTTGGTTCTCCACAGAGAGTAATATTTGTTTACAAAAATGCCTGGCTGCCTTTATAGCTATCATAACTGTATCTTCCTACATTGTCTACATTTCTAATTCCAGAGAAATGTCTGAATCCCCACACAGTGCACGCTTGGGGGAGGGAAAATCTAATTACCAAGTGTAGTACAGTGGATAGAATAATAGCTTAGGACTCAAGAGACCTGTGCTTGATTCCCTGGCTCTGCCATACAAACTCACTGGAGGTTGGAATTGGCAAAAAACTCCTTAAATATCTCAATTACATTGAAAACCCTTTACGGACGTTGTAAGTTACAGTACGTCTTATTTGATGGTACACAACGAACCCAATTATACTTGATTTGACAAAGCAATACAGAAAACTATCTGGGAATACGAAAGGAACAAGCTACAGAATTTCACCATTCCTGTCCTACTGGTAAATTAACTGGCATCCAAAACTAGTGGAATGCATGTAAAAATGGTTTGGTAAGTTAAATGTTACTAAGATAGGATGTCTTGTACAGCAATGAGACAGGGAAGAAGAAAAGCAGCAAGAAGAGAGTGGGAAAAAGCAGGCAAAAAGAAAGATGTGGAAAGGGGTGAGTTTTTAAGAGAAGATGGAAGGGGCAGGGCTAACATGCTCCTCCGCACCTTTTACAGTATAGCTCAACAGGGATTTTGTTTTGGTAAAGAAGGCAACATGAAATAATGCTTACTGTAAGTTACTTTTGCAAAAGCATTTGCCAAAGTTTCCACTTTCAGATTGGCCTGCTATTTTTTCGTACATGCTGCTTTACTGTGACTCCACAGAATACACACTCCCTTGCAAGTATAGACTGACATGTCTAGAAATGAAACATTAATGCCAGTCTCTTGTTTCAAGGAAGTAGTACATGGCTGGTGAATTACCTGGTGTGTGGACTGTAACACTTGGGTTGTTCCAGGCTTGTCATGGCATGTAGGAATCCGCACCTTATGGAAGAGACATAATACTTCAGATTAGTAGCCTAGATAGAATTAAACATTGGCCAGAATCATACTAGTTGGCTGGGTCAATATAAAGTGCAGCAGTGAATTGCCATTCGTTAATACATTGTTCCTTGTATCCCTCCGTGTGTACCAGTTGTATGAGTTGGTACATAACAAGAGACACAAGCAATCATGATGGTACCAAGATATAATATCAAACACCAGAATGTGATGAACAGTCTTTTCATGTCTGAGTGTCAGAATGTCGGCTTGGTGCTGAAGAGAGGAACATCCCTCACTCAAGAAAGTGTGCCTGTCTAAGAAGGGGATATTCTCCCCACAGATGATAGTCTTTTTTGAAAAGAGTCATATAGACCAAAAACAATGAGAATAGCATGGAGGGACTTTTTTTAGGATAACAAGAAAGAAGCTGAGAACCAGAGGAAAAATATGGAAAAAATCAAAGAAACCACATTGTTCAGCAAACACCCAGAAATCTTCAGAGAAGCCTTCCTTCAAAGCTGCTTGTATGGTGGATGAAAAGCAACTGACTACAACAGGTGCTAAGGCACACTTTTGCACATAGGAGAGGGGAGAGACAGGGTGCCTTCCCAAAGCTGTTCAGCTCTAGAAGATCCTGCAATGAGTTCTGTGCAGGCACAAAACTTATCTGTGTTATTAATCAGCCCAGGTCAGCCCGCAAAGAAGAACTTGGAGTTGGTGTAACTTTTTTTCCATTCAACTCTTTAAAATGAGAGACAGCTTTTATCTTCTGTGAAACAAACTTTTGGGGGAAAGTAAAGGAAAAACACAGCTGCTTCATCCCCTTATGGAAAAAGACCTGCAGAGCTTAGCCCAAATCAGCAATTCCAATACTGGACCATGCTGTTAGTATGAATACAAATGACAGTGTACAACATGATCCAGCCAAACTTCACTGTCAGACAATATAAAGCAGTGGTTCTTAACCTTTGTTACTCGGATGTTTTTGAACTGCAACTCCCAGAAACCCCAGCCAGCACAGTTGGTGGTGAAGGCTTCTGGGAGTTGCAGTCCAAAACTCCTGAGTAACCCAAGGTTAAGAACCAGTGGTATAAAGCATGCATTTAAATAATCTGCACTTGAATGAACTGAATTTTAAATGTGCTAAAATTTAGCTCACCCTACAGTGGTTGGCTCCATTTGAGGAAGAAGGGGAAACAATGCTACTTTTAATTGAAGAGTCAAACAGAAAAATATCAAGTTGTTGACCGTCTTAGCACTGCAAATTTTATACACACAAACATTCACTCACTCACTCTCTCTTTGGAAATATTTGTTTCTTCCTTCTCTTATAAGTATGAAATCAATGACCAGAATCCTATGAACAGTTGAAGGAGGCTTACATTACTTGCTACAGCTAATTCCAACTAACTGATGAGGTGGTGGGGTGCACAACTGAGCCATGTCTTGGCATCTGATCAGTCAGCCAAAAATTAGCTGCAATAAGGTACTTAAACCTTAAGTGAAGATTAACAAGATTCTGGCTGAGGTATATGTATAGGACTATGGTTTTGAATAAGAGGTCCTTGACACTGTTACACACAAGATAAACAATAAAATCAAGGAACAATTGTCTGAACTCAAACAACAAAACCAGGAGTTTTAATTTTACCTTAATTACAATGCCCATAATGGGCAAAAGTAGTGTTTTCCCTGGGATTGGTGGTGGCCATCGATCAATATCACTGCAAGCTTAAAAACAGTTATCAGTATTAACCAGTTTTGAACATAAAACACCACAGTCAAAAAAACTATAATGCTACATTTACATGTCTTATATTTCCTAAACTCACTGCAAATGCCAGTATCTCCCACCCAACCTTCAAATGGAACCAAACTAATGACAACCAGAGTGCATCACTTTGGCTTCTTGGCATGATGGTCCACCCCAAAATTGCACAGGACATTTTGTAGATAGTTTTGGCTGGAACCAAAATGCAACTCCAGCTTGGCAGAGGACAACACTGGCAATTATAGGCCCGTTCACCAATGTTTTTTTCCTCAGCAAGTTAGTTGAGAGGGTGGCGGCCAATCAGCTTCAGGCTCTGCCATGGCACGGAGATGGCATTGGTTGCCCTGCTGGATGACCTACTTAGGGAAGCTGACAGGGGGGGGAACATCCTTGTTGGTTCTCCTTGATATCGCGGCTGCCTTTGATACCGTTGACCACGGTATCCTCCTGGAAAGGCTCTCCGAGTTGGGGACTGGTGTCCTTGCTCTCGCTTGGCTCTGGTCCTTCTTGGAGAGTTGGCTCCAGAGAGTTCAGCTTGGGGAGAATGTATCAGCCCTATGGTCCCTCAATTGCAGGGTACTGCAGGGTTCGATCATCTCCCTAATGCTGTTTAACATATATATGAGGCTCTCTGTGTCTGTTTGTGTCTGTGTGTCTGTGCGTGTGTGTGTCATCCAGGGATGTGGAGCTTCATGTCACAAATATGCTGATGACACCCAGCTCTACACCTCCTTTATTCCATCTACAGTGGATGCTGTTCCATCCCTTGAACGCTGCCTGGAGACTGTCCTACAATGGATGAAGTTGAATGGTATGAGGTTGAACCCTGATAAGACAGAGGTCTTGCGGGTGGGTGTTCCCAATGTCAGTGGTTTGGGGAACTCCCTCTCTTCAGTGGGGAACGACTCTCACCACAAAAAATGTGGTTCACAGTTTGGGGGTCCATCTTGAACTGGTGCTTACCATGGAGATCCAGGTAGCATCCGTGGTTTGATCTGCCCATTTACATCTTTGGCGGATCTCCCAGCTGCGTCCCTATCTAGATGTGGGGGCGCTCACCACGCTGGTCCATGTGCTTGTAATCTAAAGAATAGACTACGGTAATGCTCTCTATGTGAGGGCATTTTTGAGACCGTGGACTGGTTTGGGGGGTGCACTCTGTGCACAGGGGGGCAGGGATACCCCCCACGCTCATGGGGGGGCGCAACATGCCCCCTGTGCAAGTGCAGCTCTCAGCTCTTACTTGTCTGTTTTTATTTTATTTTTTAAAAAGTATATGATGCTTGAAACCCAAGGACCTTATTTTCAACTCTTCAGGTGACAATGTTGTGAAGCATCTATGCTGTCTAGTTCTGAATACAATTATGGAAAAAGCATGACTTTGGTGGGCCAAGATGACCCAGCAGAATGGAGGAGGGTTAAAGAGCTCTACCAACAAAATTCAATCTGTTTTTGTTTGTAAACATCTGAGCTGCCCAAAAAGATAAAACATCCATTTACAAGGCAACTGATGCAATAGAAACATACACAATAATATACTATTAATAAAACAACAAAAATAATATTAATATAAACCAACAATAAACATTTCAAGCCCAGACTGTAGTAAAATCCTAGGCACAAAGAGAGTTTAATTCAAGCAGGACTCTGGCACTTAAATTTTCCTACAGAGATGTTGTTCCTTTTTACTGATGTGTTTTTAATTATACTTGTTCTATACAGTGGTGCCTCGCTTAACGAGCGCACCATACAACGGCGAAATCGCATAGCGATCCCTTTTTTGGGATCGCTAATGCGATCGCTCAACGACTTTTAGATAGGGCGAAACTCACTTTGCGAAGATCGGTAAGCGTTTCACTTACCGATCTTCGCAAAACGAAGCCCCGACGATCAGCTGTTCGGTGGACAAAATGGCCGCCGGAAGCCCCAAAATGGCCGCGCGCAGCGTTTTCGCGCCCTCCCCTCGCTTAACGAGGGCGCGAAAATGGCTGCCGACCATAGGAAACTTCGCTGAACGGTGAGTAAAGGAGCCTTTTGGAACGCATTAAACGATGTTTAATGCGTTCCAATGGCTTTCCCTGTCCCGTTCAGCGATGTTTCGCTATAGCGAAGGTTAATCCGGAACGGATTAACCTCGCTATGCGAGGCACCACTGTATTGTATTTGTAATTTATTGTAAAGTGCCTTTTCTTTCTAGAGATATAAAACCAACAAAGGTAAGGTATACATTAAATTTTTTTAAGCCAGCACCTTAAAATGAACTCTGAAACCAGGAACAAATGTGGAACGGGTATCATATGGCCCAATCATTTTTCCCCACTAACACATAAAACACTGTGCAATAGTCCAAACTGCATGTTCCTAGCACAATATCAATCCACTCCAGATAGGGACAAGAACCACTCGCTGTAAGACCATGCCATTTAAATCCAACCCAGATAAGTGATCCAAGAGCATACCATGAGGAGTGGTATCAAAAGCTACTGAGAAGTACAGAAAAACCAACACACGATTGTTAACATGATTGATGACGTGTTCCTTCACATACATCATCAATCATGTTAACAAAGACTCATAACTTGGTCTGAAATTAGCAGCATCCAACATTTCCTGGAAGAAAGGGGCTACCACATAATCCAACATCTTGCCCAAGGATGGCAAACTCTTATTAATGTCCACAAGCCAGGACTACAAGTAAGCACTTTGTCCATGTCCTTTAAGTCTACAAAGTGAAAGGTAACAGCACGGCCAGACTCTGTCAAAAGCAGCATCTATGTCGTCACAGATACAAAAAACTGCTTAATCTGCATAATCTCCAAACAGATCATCCACAGCAGATAACTAACAGGATTCAAGCTGCTGCATTCCAGGGCTTATAAACAAGAGGCTTTAACCATGCAAGAGAGCTCTGGAGGATGATGAGTGGATCCAACAGGAGTAGAGAAGAAAGATCTCTTTACCAGCATCACTGTCACACAATAAACTGTCACCATGTTTAATCTTATCCATCTGATGATATCAAACCAACTAGGCCACTCCCTCTATTTGCTACCCAATTACTCCCTGCCAGCCTACATACAAGTACCCTAAAGACCTACAAATCTTTACTGATGTTCTGATTTGGAAACCACAGATTCATGGCATTCTTCTTTTACCAGAAATTCTAGGTTAGTACAAATGTACTATACATTTAACAATATGAACCTTTGAAAAATACACAGTCAGTTATTACGAACCTGCTTCCAAATAAGGATCATTCTTCTCAAAATATTCAGGTGCAATTTGTCCAAGCACAGTATGAAAAAAGTGGATATAAGGCAGCTTGCTGATGAGAACTAAAGACTTGGACAGGAGAAACAAATAAATAAATCCATGTTTAATTATTGATTGCTTGATTGAATTGAATTGATTTATACACCTCCCCATTAGTGTAATGCACTATTCTGGGCTGTGAACAATTGATAAAATCAGACAAACCAAGACAAAAACAGTGAAAATGACAAAGATAGAGTCAACTCATAAAAATTCAAAAACTGGATGGCGCAATATTTCTATAATCATTCAGCAGGGCACAAGGTGAAATTCATACAAGGTTGCAATGAAAAGTGTCTCTGAAAGCTAGTTGAACTCCCTTCCATATGCTTTTTCCTCCTGCAGTGTTCCAGATCCTTTTTTTTTTTGCTAACTTTTGCCTGGAACTTTGTATGTTGGTGGCTTTAAAAATGTACCAACAGTAAAACTGCCAACTAATAACACAATCTGCATTTAAACTGATTTTTTTACTTGTTTTTACTTATGTATTAACACAATTTCAGCCATGCTGTACTGCAAGTATTACTATTACTTCTGAATATTGTTCTAAGCCACTATAATTACTCTTCCTAAAATGAAAATTACCTTTTGGAAGTAACCTCTTTTTAATGCTTTGTCTTGCACTTGTCTGAAATACACATAACCATAATAATATGCAGGATCCCTCTGTAAAGAAAAGCAAAAATATTCCATAATGCTTCATACTTATAGGACAAGGCTGAAAATTTAGATGATCGCACATTTGTTCCTTATGAATGCCTTTATCACATGTTCTCAAAAAAATTGTCAGTTCCTGATAATTATAATTTTCATTACTATTATCTATGTCAGTGTAAATTCAGCTCCCAACACCTAGATGTTGCATCGAACAAATGACGGAAAGAAAGTGTGTGTGGTTTAGTAGAACTGCTGCTTAATTATGCTTTATTTTACACAATCTCTTATCAGAATTCTACTGTAGATTTATGCCACCAAAAGCATAACTGCATACATCATGGTGGCTAATATTTACTGCACACCAAATTGTGTGGCTGCCACACAACCAGAAATGCAAGTGGCAACTTGTTAATTAGTAACAATTTTCCATCACAATTTATGCAATTACATTCATGCCCTTAAGCCCTAATAGGATTCTGACTTCTGTACTGTAGCAATTCTGATGTACTATGAATAAAGACCATTCTACTTAAATTTGTTAGCAAGCTTACTAAGAAATAAATAACATTATTTGATTCAAACTAAAATTGATGTTTTTCTCCCCATCTAGCTTGATGTTTTATATGTATTTAAAATTTTAAAAAATCTTCCAAATTATTACATTCAGTATTCAAACCACTAAGATTTTAATACCGAGTTTCTTACTGGGCTATTTACCAATAGTCAACAGCAACAGCTGCAAAATTTTCATATAAGCTTCCATATTTTGCTGCCATTGGTAAATTTCAGTAATGTTCTATGTCCAACTGAGACGCAAACTAATGTTAACCCTAGTGTCTTTCTCGAATTCTTTGCAATAACCAAAGGCTGACTGGCCGACAATGTTCCCTGAAGACAAGAGATCCAAATATATCAGAAAGAGGGGAAAAAAACACTGCCATCTTTGGCCAAAAGAGAACAAATTATTTATTATTTATTTATTCTATTTATACCCCGCCTATCTGGTCGAAACGACCACAAATTACTTTTCCAACCTTCAAGCAAATGGGTAGATCTCTGTCAAACTGGTCCAGGAGACAATGCCACGAAAGCTTTCTGCTAGAAGATTGCCGAAACCTAAAACAAAACTGTGTGTCTCCAAGGCATCCTAGGCCAAAAAAGGAAAGAGGAGGGGAAAAAAACATATATTATGTTGAACTCAAAATATGTCTGATGAAAATATTATAACCTCTGTGTTCTCAGCAGGCACTTGCCAGGACATACTGAGGATTTTAAAAACTAAACTAATCCCAACTGAAGAGATCAAGCATTGTACCATCATTTGGGGATGATACATGCAGAGTAATCACAGCCCTTGGAGAAAAACCAAGGGCTTTGAAAGGATGCTGTAGGCTTGCTATTTTCTGCTGGGGTAGCCTGAGCACAACCGCATGATTTCCTACTGGGCACGGGCTGCAACATACCATAGCAAATATTACCAATATTACTTTTCTCTCTGGGCAGAAAAAGAATTTGCTGGTTTGTATGTAACAGTAAGAGAGGATTCTGGAGAATTCTTATTGAAAACAAGCAAGTGAAGAAATATTTGTTCTTGGCTTATGGCTTGTTAGGACAACAACACTGGAGATCCTGATTCAGATACGACACTAAACAAAGCACAAAAGGGAGCTTCCTAGTTTATTTAGTCACTCCCGATGGCAAGAGCATCCAGCAGGAAACAATCAGGCAACCAGCATCAATCCTGCCTTCTTGTTATGTGTGAACCAATGCACATACAGAGTATGTACCAGTCCCGGCTTTATCTGAACAGAAGGTGACAGATCCCACTTTTTTCTTCTAGTCTAAAATGTTTTCAATACACCTTGATGTTTTGTAGTCAAATGCAGCAATTAAGTTATTTGATTACTTTATGAAAAGCCATGGGATGAAAACATATTGGATAGCCTGGCATAAATCTCCATTGATAAATTTATACTGGGAAAGTAGTTCACCCCCTACATACAAAACTTAACATGTTGGGGACAATCCAACCAGTGTTAAGCACACTGAAACAACAATGTGAGCTGAAAAAATTCCCATTGTTTTGTTTCTTTTCAAATTTTTAAAATGTCAGTAAGTGTATTGTTTCATAACATTCATTAGCAACAACCATTGTTGCATACAGCCAGCAGAACAAGCTCTTCCCTTCCTCATTTCTTCAACGTTTGCATGTCCTCTGAAAAGTTTATTTGGGGTACTGTGGAGACAGCTACTGAACACTGTAGGTTGTGTCTTATAGGACTTATAAAGTGGAAAGGAACAGCTGAAAGTTAGACAGAGAAATCTTGCAGTGGTTGCACAATGTTCCAAATTCCAGCAAGCCTACAGCACGATGAAAAAGTTCAGTAGCTTCCCCCAACCCTCTTGAAAGGTTGTTTGGAGCATTCTAGAACCAAGAGAACCTTAATGGGAGGGAGACGAAAAAAAGGTACAGATACAATCTTATCTTTAAAAGGAAGGGAAAAGGAAGAAACCAACCTTATTTGGCTGCAAGTGTAAGCACTGTGATGGTAGATGCTGTTTTTTGGTGTGAAATGCAATACTATCAACCTTCTCATCATTCAGGCTCAACTTACTTCTCATTTACTGGCCAAAATCCTGTTAGTGTAGTAAACAGCACTAATATGGGCCCACTGAATCAACCAAGTTTATAGAGGACCAGAATCACTAAATCCCCACTGTAGGATCTACCTTTGTATGATTTACAGTACTATGCTCAGCAACAAGATTTTGGTCACTATCTGTAGCAAAATTATAATTCAATGCACTACCTGTTTTCTCTTTTGGTTGCAGAATGTTAATTAAGTTGAGAATACTGTAGATGCACACATCATAGAAACTTGGCCATCCCTTCGTAACAGAAGCAGTAATATGACTTTTATGCATACTTCGATAAATTAAAAGGCTAAAAGTCTATTTCTTTAAAATAAACTAAAAATTTAGGAAAAGGGCTTTGAATTTCTTTGAGAAAACATGACTCCAGTAAACTTTACATGTTCTAGGAAACAAAACATCAGAAGATACACACCATGTACATAATTTCTGTCACCATTTATAATTCCATGTTCCCAATATTTAAAGAAATTTCTTTTAATATATACCAGGTGCAGCACTTCTAAATCTAAGCAGAGGAATAATCATTTCCAGCAATTCAACGACCTAATTCTCCCTCAACTGTTGTTTGTACATACGGCACATTGTTATTCTCAATTCTCTACATGCCTCAGGTGGGACAAACAGGTATATATACAGCATATTTTTTATCATACGCCTCCTATTCCACTTATTAATACATAACATTAACCGGAATAAAAATACTAATGGCACACAACTTAAGCAGCAGTATTTCATTTTACATCAATACACAACATGCATATCTAATAAATAATTACCTGAATTGGAATCTGGGAAAGACAAATAGCAAATATTGGTTTTCTAGGGAAGAAAAATAAAAGTTATATTTTGAAAGGGAAAGGTACTTTATAAAAGTCTCTTGAAACTTGTACTCACCTCTTTATCTGTAAGCTTTGCATGCTGAGGGTATATTACCTGAAAATTATAAAGCTTGCATTAGTTGGGAAAAGTACAGTAATTTGATAATTGTAAGTTCTATGAAGTGCTAGGCAC
The DNA here is from genome assembly GCF_051106095.1 of Pogona vitticeps. Classification (NCBI taxonomy): domain Eukaryota; kingdom Metazoa; phylum Chordata; class Lepidosauria; order Squamata; family Agamidae; genus Pogona; species Pogona vitticeps. Next base: position 65,301,187 of record NC_135784.1, on the reverse strand, counting down.
TCGCTTGCATGCATTTTAATTATTCTCATATGGTGATGGTTATACTGTATTTGTAATCAGCAGTTATAATCCACAAACTTCACAAACAATACATATCACACTTTAGATTATTTGCATCCATCCATCCAAGGCGTTTTTTCTGACCAATGGTCCCTAAACTTCATCCTGTTGAATATTTATAAGAATTTGCAAAATTCAAGCCCAGTCTGATACAGAACAGTAGCAACAACATGTTGGAAACTTCTGGAACAAACCCCACTACTTAAGTAATATTTGATTTTTACGGAAAGCTCTTTCCTCCTGCATACATTATCCACAGTAAAGATCAATGTATCAGAATGCCTTGCTCTTGTAAATAATACCTGAAACATAAATAATTCTTAGGAACCATTGTGGTGCCTGGAACATACATCTCTCAGAGATACGACACATTCCTGCAACTTTTAATTTTAGGCACATGCAAGTCTTTCCTTATAAATTACCTGTTCACTGATCATGTAAATACAGGATGTTAATTATTGTGCTGTATTTACTCAACGAGTATATTGTACTGCATATTTGTGCACTGCCCATTTTATTTTGTTATATGCTACTTGAACATTTTCAAATCCGGGAGAGTATTCAGGCAACTTGAACCAGATGAACTGTATGTTATAGCTAATTTAGCCTTTCTCATATTGTGATTTACTTTCAACTGATGCTATGCCATCCTTACGGCAACTCATGGTTTTGATTGTAACATGCCATAAAGAACACTGGGCTTGCACATACCTCCTTTCCTCTACTCTCCCTGCACTGCAAGGAAAAAAAGAGTTTTCTTGAACTATACTTTCAAATTACTTAATATCAAACAATTATGAAAATGTCATTTTCAAAGTTAGCTTTTAATTAACCATTAAGTAATGTTAACTATAAATCCTGGTTGGGACAGCCATAGCTTTATCGAGTAAAAACTGAAGCAAGAGATTGCGTTCCCCATGCGTCCCTTGCTTGTTTCACCAAACAAAGGCTCGCGCCACAAGCTGTTCACCTGCCACCAGTGGTTCACAACTTTCAATGTTAATAACAGAGGTCCAGACAATGTGTCATTTTATATAAAGCAGAAATAAGTTTATTGTAACAAAGAATAAAGGTTAAGCCAACATCGTTTGCTGTGAACTTAATGGTCTTCATCGGTTCACTACACATCAGCCCTTGCTTAGCAATCTGTCTCCTTCACAAATCCACATCCACCATCCTCCAGTCTCCTCCTCATGCTGAGACCCTTACATCTCGTGACTCCGCCTCTCTAGCACTCTCATTGGTACATGCAGGTAGCACATTAATATTCATGACCTGGGTGGATGCCACACAAGAGGAGGAAAAGAGAAACACACACAAACCCAAAGACTTCAAGTAGGTTACACACATTGCATAAAATCATCTTCTCTGTCCCAGAATGGGCAAGCCAGAAAACAAACTAAAAAACATAACTAGAAGAGCTTTTCCAGTATAGCACATTCCTGATGAAACAGATTACACTCTCATCACTTCCAAATAATGGCTAGTGTTGCTGGGATGGGAGGGGTATGAAGCCAAATCATCTGGATGGCATCATGCTGGGGAAAGGCAGATCACAGAAGAATAAGTGCATTAAAGCCTCCTCTGTTTTGTCTTCACATGCCAGTTCTCTTCTAAACTCTTTAAACCAGAGGCCCCCCAACCCCCAGTCCGCAGCCCTGTGCCGGTCCATGGCCTGAGCCGGACTGGGCCGCGGAGAGAGAGCTCCCACCCCATCCCCGCACACACTCACCCCCCTCACAGCCTGTTTGCGCCTGTGTGCAACCGCACAAGCACCCGCACGAGCGCTGCGCTGCCCTTTGCGCAAGAGCACACATGCCCACATGAGCACTGCGCCACCCTTTGCGCATGCGCACAAGCACATACACACATGCCTTCACGCATGCACACGAGTGCAGGGGAGTGCCCCGCCTCCCCCGGCCAGTCCGCGGGGCTTAAAAGGTTGGGGACCGCTGCTTTAAACAATACTTGGCCATAACGCCTCAGGTCAGGTAACAATGGTTGGTGCCCCCTTCCAATAAATGTTTTGCAAATCCTTTCAAACCATGTTTACACATCATAATTTAGACACTGCTTTAGAGATAAGTTTGCTTGATTCACATATCACAGCTAATACTAGAACAGAAGTAAGGGAGGGACACACAGTAAAAGTGGAAGCATACAAGCAAGACCTAGTATACTAGCGTCAGACTAACTCTCAGGAGACTTATGCTCAAATTCCCATTTAGTCGTGGAACCTCATGGGGGTGGCAATGGCAAACCATTCCCTGAACATCTCTCTCACCTTCAGAACTCTGTTAGGGTTATCATCTGTTCAGAGCAACTTGATGGCATATGACATAACAAACACAAGCACACAGCATATTTCAGTCCTCCAAAATTTGAAAGAATGTCCGAAGTGAGCCATGGATTTTACCGCATTTTAATATTCCAGTGAGGATAACTATTGAAAAGAATTTTATTTTACAAATAAGGTTCTCATTACATGATATACTATTATTCTACGAAATCCTAGATAAAGAACCAGATGTATCTATGCCAGCTACAGCTAAATGTATTTACTTTGAAAACTGACAGCTCCCTATTTTAACAAAGAGATCTAACAAGAATCCAGCATATAAAGGAAATATCACTGTGCAAAACATCTGAATCTTTAAAGAGCTAACAACTAACTACTTTAGTGGAAAGAAAGTTAAACCACTAAGTAGATAAGTAAACAGTCACCATGTAATATGCATGATTATTTGCTAAAATGCATGTGTCAACTATTTACAGTGCGTTTAAATTTTACATTTAAACAGTTTGAGGGAATTACATGTCATTTTCAGAAAATTTTGTGATTCAAAATTTTCCAGAAAAGAACACTCACATATGAAACTACAGGTATTAACCAGTAATCTATTTCATCAAAATGCTCACACAGTCATTCGTAACGTGAGCACTTTAATAGTTTCTCTGCTTGCATTCCAAAGCATCCAGACCTTTGTAGTACTAGCAAATGTCACAATTTCCTCAGTGGCAATCCCAATTTGCACCATGGTGAGCAGACACCCCTGCCTTACTATGGCAGCACAGCTGTGCCTTCCACTAGTATTTAGCTGAATATCCCATTATCCTGTACTGTACACGTAAAATCTTCATATCTACTGTCATGTGTGAAAATCCAACACCTAGATCTGTAGTTATAGAGAAAAAAAAAAGCAGAACAGAACCATTTTTTTAAAGATACCCATTCTAGTAAATATACTGTACATGTGGGATACAACCTCAGTTTTAACTGCACAATGCTGCCTCACTTAATGGCGATAATCCGTTCCAGGAAAATCGCTGTTAAGTGAAAATGTCGTAAAGTAAAAATTGAAAGTTCATTAAAACACACTGAAAACCGTTCAATGCGTTCCAATGGGCTAAAAACTCACTGTCCAGCGAAGATCCTCCATACGGCGGCCATTTCCGGTGCCTGTATAGCGAGGAATCCGTCTCTAAACACAGCGGGGAGCCATTTTAATTATCTGGCGGTCATTTTGAAACCGCCGATCAGCTGTTAAAAAAACATCATTTTGCGAAGAATCGGTTCCCGAAGCAGGGAACCGATCATCACAAAGCGAAAAAACCCTATTTAGACCATCATTTTGCGATCGCAAAAGCGATTGCAAAAACGTCGTCGTGAAGCTGATTCATCGTAATGCAGGGCAATCGTAAAGCAGGGCACGACTGTACATATGAGGAAAGTTTATACATTAACTTTTCTACAATAAAATTGCAGTGAAAAGATCCATACACTTAACAGTTTTGTTATTCCAATTAATACAGGAATATACTTTTCTAAATATGTATGAATTATAAGTAACCTGTTACAATTTATAGAGGAAAGAATGATTCTACAGGGATCCCCCAGCTGCCCCTGTTCTCCTTTAAAAAATACTCTGAAGTTTGGCGGCAGCAGGTAAGGCAGGGATACTGAGAATCACTGTTCCTCTCTCGTTTTTGAAAAGGGAATTCAACAGGATCCTATCCCCCTCCCCCATAAGTGACAGGAGCCCTTTCAATTGTGGATGGACAGCTCTGAATCCAACCTATTGTGTATATACAGTATGTCCATATACAGAAACCTTGCTCTTGCCCACAAAGAATGATACAAAACTGTTTCATATAGGATGTCATTTAAATATTTTACTGACTTGGTGCTAAAAATTTGCAATTCCCTCCCGTTAAGAGATGAAAAGCTGCTTATCAGGCATCCCTCAGTTTGAACTGCATTTTTTAGAACAATGGTCTTAAGCAAACGACTACCACTAAGCTACAATTCCCCCGTACAGTATCTCCAATATGACCAATATGATCTTTCCCAAGCAGAGGGCTGAGCTTTGCACACCTCCCAAGGACCATATAAATGTTTCTCTGAGGTGGGAATCCATGGAAATGTCATTCTCTCTAAACACTGTCTGTCTCTACCATATGACTGGATAAACACGCATTACTTTCAGGCCTGTCCATAACTATGAGAGGCAGAGTACAGTGTTAGGCTTCTGCTTTTCACAAAGAAACAGGCAGTGATGATCTCCTCACTCCACTCCACTCTCATGTGCCTCAAACTCAGCTCTGAATTAGACAGTTTTCAAGTGACACAGAGATGAAGGCCAACAGGTAGAGACAAGAAGTTCCATCACAGTGGTGTCCTAGCACTGACGCAGTACTGGATTTAGCCCAATGCACAACATTTGGCATACTTATTAATTTACTGCATTTATATCTCCACCTACTATTGTAGTCCAAGGAAATAGAATGGATCCATGCAATTCTCCCCTTTAAAAAAAATTATCACTACAACCCTATATGGGAGGTTAGGCTGAGCCAGGGAGTGGGGTTATGTAAAGGCTACTCGGTGACCTTCACAACTGGCCAGGGATTTGAATCCTGATTTCATATATTCAGATGTGACATTAGCCACTCTTATCATACTAAGGAAACTGACACAACAGCAGGCTCCAATGAGAGAAGGGAAACACTTATTTACTTTCCTATGGAAGACTACAGAAAACAGCCTGTTTCGTGGATAGATTTGGTCTTCGGAAATGTAATGCACAGTCACAAGACACTCACAAGTTTTTCATATTAGTTCATCATATTTAGTAGGCTCATGTCAGAATTCTGCACACTCTGAACAACTTTCAAGAGCTAGAACAATATTCAATACTGAATGACCATTTTTTACTAGATATCTTCCCTTTAAAGTGAAAAATCTGAGGCCAACTATAATTTCTTAAGTATGCCTCGTACATATCTGGAGTTCAGAACCAGTAGCGTCTGCATGAGAATGTCCTTCATTTCTAGTCTGCTGATATAATGATAAAGTGCCACAGATTACCATGGGAAAATTCCATGCCAGTATGATAGATTAGGTCACAGAGACTGTATGGCCTATAAATTACTCTCATGGGTAATGTAAAGGGGGGAGGGTGGGCAGAAACAGAATGTGTGAAACAAAAAGACATACAGTATGTGGACAGCAAGGTCAGATGTGTATTGCAAAGAAACCTAACCCCAACTGAAATCGCTGCACAGCATAGACTGATTCACTGCCCTATTTTCCTTCATGGTCTGTAACAAATAAAAAACACAGATTGGTATCCTTTTCATTCTTCCCAACATATCCTTCCGTCTGCTATACAAATCATAGGTTGGTTTAGCTGTAATAAACTCCAGCTCATGCCACATAACACTGGCTTTTTAAAATATTTATTTAAATCACTTATACTCAAGCGGTACTTTAGTCCAATCAAAATGGCTTACAAAAGTTAATTTGTTTCATTCAAACCTAATTTCCAAAAACACTACAGTATCTCTAATTAATTTACTCCACAATTCAGCTGCAATGTTTTAATCTAGATTTGTTTCTCTTCCATCTTTGATCCACTCTGATCCATGAACGCTATTCAGACTTGTGTCTTCTTCAGGCCTTTTTTTCTGCAGTAAACACGGAGAGTGTGGAGACACATATCTGCAGACATAAGTAATGATATGGGAAAGAATCATGGCCATCTGCAAGCTGCTGCCCCTGCACTTTTTGTATCAGAAGATTTGATACATATCACTTTCAAATTTTCAGGCCTGCTGTACTCCTATAATGCTACATCAACTGTAGATGTTATGTTGATTCAGGAAGGAATCTCATTGTGGGGCCTTGTACCAGTCAAGTCACCCTAACTCTCAGGTTAACTTTAATGACAGGGATGTTAAAATACTATTAAGTAACTCTACAAGTCACATTGAGCACCTTACAGGAAGAATGAGAAGCATGGTTAATACACAGTCATGATCCCTAAATTATCAGAATACATTCTCAGCTCTGTTCTATATATTTAGACAGAGCAGGATAATTAAATTTAGGATTAACTACTTATGTATTAAATTGTATCTGACCTAATGCTCGAATCTGCAACTAGGGGATCACTACACACAAAAGACCAGCTAATGACACCCATCAACCACAGGAACAGATAATCTCTTCCCCTTAGCACAACAATACACCCACAACAATACACACTAATCACCCATCTACAGAAAAAGACAAAAGCTTATATCACAGCCATAAATACTGCACTCCCAAGCCAACTACACCAGAGCACAGGTTGCTGTCCTCTGAAGATGCTGGCCACAGAGACTGGCGAAAGGTCAGGAAGAACAACCTTCAGAACACGGCCAAAGAGCCCGAAAAACCCACAACAACCATTAGATCCCGGCCGTGAAAGCCTTCGAGAATATATTAATAAGTTTATGTTACAATTCATTGGCCGGAATCTTCTTGCTTAGTGCAGTACAGTACAGTATGCTAAAGCATGCTACAGCCAGAGTCGGCTCATTTGAATCAATGAAATTTATGGAGGAGTTGGCTTGCCAAAGCCCCAGGAGTTCAACCAGCCCTACTCTAAGGAGACACTACCCTAAGCAACAGGATTTCAACCATCAATCTGAAAACGTCAAAGTGAAAGATAATGTGGGTGAGAGGACCAGGTGGAGCAGTGTCTTCTCAGGCAATTTTTAGGACCTTTTCTTACAAGACCGTTTTTGTTTGTTTTTACTATCAATTTCTCGATGAAGTAAGTGGCCCTCACTGCTAATCACCGCCTTTTCCGTTTTCGAAACGAGGCGACTTCTCTCCTCGGAACCGCCGCGCCTTTGCAAACGGCAGCTGAACAAGCAAGCAAGCAAGCGAGCAAGGGCCCCGGCGGAGCCTCCTCCTCCTCCTCCTTCCCGCCACGGGCTGCGGATTCGGAAAGGCGGCGTCCCCTGGGTCTGCCCTGCTTGTCTTCCCACGGAGGGAAACAAAGGGAGGAAGCGAAGCCCCCCTCACCGCCGAGAGCAGATACAGTATGTGCGGCTGTCATCCAGGTCCTGCCAGGCCGACCGATAGCTTGGCGGCGCCCCCTTGCATCCAAGCGCAAGCACCCTGGGCGAGAAACCCACACAGGGGACCAAGGGACCAAGCCGGCTCCGTCCACTCGCCCAGGCGGATGCCCCGAAGGTCTCTCGGCTCCATCCCAGGCCCCGCGCGCCCCAAAAGTTAGGGGAAGCGGCTGCCTTGTGTGGAGAGAGAGAGAGAGCAGAAAGCAGAGCTCCCCCTCCTCAACCTCACTGACTTTCCTGCCCCGCTGCGAAGCGGGAGCGGTGGCGCCGGAGGACATCCCGCCGGGCCCTCGGAGGGGCTCCCCCGGGCGGGCTGCCCGACCTGGCCCTCGGGGGACCTCCCGCTCACCTCCACAGCCTGCCCCAGCTCCAGGTCGAAGCCCACCACGCACACGCAGTGCAACCAGGCCGAGAAGCGGTCCCAGGGCAGCAGCGGCGACGTCGGCGGCGGCGGCAAACCCCGGCCGGGCGCGCACTCCTCGGGCTCCTCCGCCTCCGGGGAACCGGCCAGCTTCGCGCTTCCGCCTTCGACCGGCTTCCTCGTAGACATGGCGAGCGACCGGGCTGCAGCCGCCGCTCCCGCCGCCGCCGCCCGGCCGCCGGAATTCCTCCTCGCCTTGAGCCGCTGGTCGAGCCGGTTCTGGCCCCAACCCGGAGGAAGGAAAGACCACGTGACACATTTCTCTAGGGCCCGCGCCGTCACCTCACCCCCCCAACTCCCGCTGTGGGAAAATCCACAGCATCCCGAGAGGAGGGAGACGGAAGAGTCCAAGCGGGGAGTGGAGGGGGGGTGTAGAGAGACAAAGCGAGGAGTGCTGGGAGAAGGGAGCCAAAGCTGCAGGCCAGGACGGTGCAATATAGAAAACTTAACCGAAAGAGTCTCGCCGGACTTTCTCCGCTGCGGCTAAAGAGTGTGATAGTACTGGAAGATGTGGGGGGGGGGGAAGAGAGAGAGAGGGATCATGTCTGCTCGACTCTTGTCACTGGCCTGTTCGGACTCAGAGGACTTCCTGCCGCTTCTCCTCTTACGTAAAGAACACAGCTTTTAAAAAAAACATCTCGGGATAAGCCTGGGAAGGTTTTGAAGGTCGTGGCTTTTGGCCCAGCCCTCTGCACCGAGGAAAGACTTGCTTGTCATCGTCTAAAATAATGTCAATACAGTACATTATGTCAAGAATTGCACTCTATTATAGCTGCATAGTCTGGACCATAAAGAAGGTTGACCACCGGAGAATTGATGCTTTTGAATTGTGGTGCTGGAGGAGACACTTGAGAGTCCCCTGGACTGCAACCTATTCATTTTGAAGTGAATCAACCCTGAGTGCTCCAATACTTTGGCCATCTCATGAGAAGAGGACTCCCTGGAAAAGACCCTGATATTGGGAAAGTGTGAGGGCAAGAGGAGAAGGGGATGACAGAGGATGAGATGGTTGGACGGTGTCATTGAAGCTATCAACATGAATTTGACCAAACTCCAGGAGCCAGTGGAAGACAGGAGGGCCTGGCGTGCTCTTGTCCATGGGGTCACAAAGAGTTGGACATGACTTAACGACTAAACAACAACAACAAATGACTGCATGGTAGCAGAGCAAACCAACATTCTGCAAGACAATTCTAAAAATGGGGGCAACCCAAACAAAAAAATCAACTTTAAACTGGACTTCGGATCCACATGAAATTTGGCACACATGTCACAGACAATATGGTCTTGATGTACCATATTTGGAGAAGCTTGGGCAAAAGTTTTTTGAGTTACAATTCCCTCATAGGACCATGTCCCTCATGGTCTCCCTCATAGAAACAAGCTACCGTAAATATCTCCAGATTTAACATAGCTATACAAATTGAGAAGACCAGTCTTGCTTATCTGGAAAGATAACGGTTTGTCTCATCCACTTTTTTTTAATTGGGGAAGAATCCAGGCTATAGAGTCTGAAATATTGATCCTCAAAAGACAAGGAGTATTTTTAAATTAAAAAAAAAATAACAGGCTTGCTTTTAAAGGAAGTAATGGAGTAACAGTCTTCCAGAAAGGGACATTTTACCAGTTATCTCCAGGGAATTGGAAGTTGAGTCATGGCAACTGGACTTCTTATTAGGTTGAAACGTTTCACTACTCATCCAAGTAGATTCTTCTACTTGGATGAGTAGTAAAACGTTTCAACCTAATAAAAAAAAGTCCAGTTTCCATGACTCACCTTCCAGATAACATCATCTGGATGGCTGAGAATCTTCACAGATATAGTTTTGTAAGGCATATTCAAAGCATTTATGAATTACAAAAGCACAGAGGAGTTATGTTTTTCCCAGTCCTGAGTGCTTCCAGTAATCATTCTCATGATTTCTGAAACAAGCCTCCCAACACATGTCTTCAAAGGGGAAATCTAAACATTTGACCTAGTTAGTCAGGACCCAATTAGCTGACTTTCAGGAGGATAACTTTTTAACTCTTTCTTGAACAAATAGGCATTTGTGCTGGCAAAGGGGATTCTGTGCCTGGTTGTAATAATATTTTAAAATATATTTTAAAAAAACAGAGAATATATATTCTCAATTGTTTAAACTGTGAAATTGCTGTTTTTTTGTTTTGTGGCTGGGAATGGTCTTCCGCGGTGTTAATTGAACTTTGGTGCATGTATCCTGTAATTAGTTTCAACCATTCCATTCATCAGTATATAACTGCCTGGTAATTAATCTCCAATTATGTTATGAGCCATCAAGTCACTTCTCATGTGTGGTGACTATATGAGTTAATTACCTACAAAATGTCTTATAATTAATAGCTCTACTCACATCTTTCTGATCAATAACATCTCATATTAGGCTGTTTTCCATACTGCCCTTCACTTCCTAGCAATATTATCTTTTTCAGTAAGTTCTGCTTAGGCAGTGGCATAGCATGGGTTGCCAGCACCTGGGGCAAGGTAAGAATTGTGCTCCCTAACCTGTGGACCATTAGCACTCCCTCCTAGCAGTCCAGTATTTAACCCCTTACCCCCAAGCACCTGTGTTGGATTTTAAGAAAATGCCGATGTAATTAAAAAAATGCATTTAATGCTAGTATACTCAAATTTATTTAAAAACACCTAGTTTTAATTTGTGGATTTTTTTCAAAACAGTATTGAAATCTACATTGAAATATCTCTCTCAATTTACAGTATTGCTAGGTTACTCAATCTTTTGTGGTTCATTGTAGGTCTCTGATACTTTCTCATTTAAGTTTTGAGAAACTTCTTTCACAACTGTCAGTTAAAAAGATTCTTAATGTTGCAACAAAGTTAATCAAACTTTTTTTCCAGTTTTCACTTTAACACTGACCAAAGCAAATCTAAAGCTGTCCATTTAGCAATCCGCTTACTGGGATTCACTTCCTCATATGAGAAAATATGGTGCCAAAGGTGATTTATTTCGGCAATCATACCTGCAACATTCAGCTCTATATACTGTACTTAGCATATGTGTGCTGAATTTGCTAATTGATAAAATCGTCTTTTTCAGTATCAAACAATCTCTGGATCTGCAGGAAAGCAAATAGTTGGTGAAGCGTATTTATCTGTACTCGTCATTTTGGAAGTTGTGCCTTACGCTGATCAATTGCTTCCAGGTTTTCTCTATGTGTTTCTTGTACTAATGTCAAGCCAGCATCACAACTCTGCTCACTCTTCTTACATCTTCCAGCTCTTCTCTCTGTGAAAAAGTTTTATGTTTTGCACATCTGCAGAGCTTTCCCAGTTAACTTGGACACTAGGCAGTCTCAAAATAGAGCCAAAGCCTTCAAATTTTGCACACATTGATCAAGTGCAAGTCTTTCTTGCTGCAGATAGCACTGCCATTCACAGTGTCACCAAACAGGAGAAAATTCTAGAAGCTAACTCCTTTTTTCATCAGTTAAGCACTTCTTACCTAAGCACAAAGCAATTGTCAGATCTCTTTTTCAACAAGTGTGAATAGTATCCTGTAGACAATCTTGACTGCTGCTGTCAACATTCAGACTGCCCTTTGCTATGTATAGTTTGGCATCCTTTTTCCTGCTGGCAATGTGGGCGTGATATAGAGGGCCATTTCCTGGCATTTTGAATCATAGATACAGAAGCACAATATCTCACATTCACAAACCATAGGTTTTTAAAATAATTTAATTTTGATAAATCGAGAATAACTGCAGTATGGCACATGCATGATTCACAAGTACTGAAATTGGCAGTTATTTACTTAAGAGCATTTTACTCATCCCTTGAGGGACTCTTCCCTGCACAGGATACAGAATTTAAAAAAATACACACAGAGGAATGCATTTTATAACTGTCTAAGCTTCCTGAGTGGCTTATTGTGGAGTCGTGGAAAGTCCATTTTAGGTATGGATTTGGGAAACCATAATTTCTGCAAAATGATGTGTTGTTGCTGTTTAGTCGTTAAGTCGTGTCCAACTCTTCGTGACTCCATGGACCAGAGCATGCCAGGCCCCCTTGTCTTCCACTGCCTTCACATGAGTTTGGTCAAATTCATGTTGGTAGCTTCGGTGACAATGTCCAACCATTTCGTCCTCTGTTGTCCCCTTCTCCTCAAGCCTTCACTCTTTCCCAATTTCCAGGGAGTTTTCTCTTCTCATGAGATGGCCAAAATATTGAAACCTCGGCTTCAGGATCTGTCCTTCCAGTGAGCACTCAGGGTTGATTTCTTTCAGAATGGATAGGTTTTATCTGCTTGCAGTCCATTCACAAAGTGTCAAGAGCCTCCTCCAGCACCACAATTCAAAAGCCTCAGTTCTTCAGCGGTCAGCTTTCTTTATGGTCAAACTCTCACTTCCATACATCACTACTGGAAAAACCATAGCTTTGACTATGCGGACCTTTGTCAACAAGGTGGTGCCTCTGCTTTTTAAGATGCTGTCGAGGTTTGTCATCGCTTTCCTCCCAAGAAGCAGAAGTCTTTTGATTTTGTGGCTGCTGTCACATCTGCAGTGATCATGGAGCCTAAGAAAGTTAAATCTATCACTGCCACTGTATCTTCCCCTTCTATTTGCCAGGAGGTGATGGGACCGGTGGCCATGATCTTAGTTTTTTTGATGTTGAGTTTCAAACCATTTTTTGCACTCTCCTCTTTCACCCTCATTAAGAGGTTCTTTAATTCCTCCTCACTTTCTGTCATCAGAGTGGTATCATCTGCATATCTGAGGTTGTTGATATTTCTTCCGGCAATCTTAATTCCCGCTTGGTATTCTTCCAGCCCAGCATTTCGCATGATGTATTCTACATATAAATTAAATAAGCCAGGGGACAATATACAGCTTTGTTGTACTCCTTTCCCAATTTTGAACCAATCAGTTGTTCCATATCCAGTCCTCATTGGATAGCCAATTTGCTTTCTTGCATTTCCTTTTCTTTGGGATGGTTTTTGTTGCTGCCTCCTGTAAAATGTACAAAGACAAACAGGCCACAAATCACACACCTTCTTGTGCCTGTATACAAATGCCAGGAGTATGGGAAACAAGAAGAACTGGAAATTTTAATTCAGGAGGGGAAGTATGACTTGATAGGAATAACTGAAACTTGGTGGGATGACTCCCACGGCTGGAATACAGCAATTGAGGGATATAAACTGATCAAATAGAACAGAGAGAATAAAAAGGGAGGTGGAGTTGCAGTATATGTCAAATATGCACATTCCTGCACAGAAATACAAGAGGAGGAGAGTGACTGTCCCATCAAGAGCATCTGGATCAATCAAGTTGGGGCAAAAAAAGGGAACTTGGTAGTTGGAGTTTACTACCGACTGCCCAACCAAAGAAAGGAAGTGGATGAAACAAATTACAGGGTTTTCAAAGAGTGATGGGAGAGTTCTATTATCCAGATATATGTTGGGAGGCAATTTCTACCAAGTATGGCCCTTCCAAGAAATTCCTGGCTTGTGTGGCTTATAATTTTCTTCTACAAAAGGTGGAGAAAGAAACTAGAGGATTTGCTATCCTTGACTACATGATTCTCACCAACAGAGGTGACTTGTTGGAGGAAGTGGCAGTAAGGGGAACTCTAGGTGAGAGTGACCATGTCCTTCTAGAGTTCTTGATTTCAAAGGAAACGAAAGCAGAGTGTAGCCACACAGTCTGCTGGACTAAAAAAAAACTGGTTATATAATAATCTCAGGACAAGGATAAGTAAGTAAGGCCCCATGGCAGGAGAGCCTAACAAGGAAAGGAGTCCAAGAAGGGTGGGAGCTTCTAAAAAAATAAATTCTAAAGGCACAACTACAAACAACACCAACAAGAAAAAAAGATGAGAGGTGGCAAAAAAGGCCAGTGTGTCTTCACAAAAAGCTCAGGGAGAACCTAAAAACCAAAAAAGACATGCACAGGAAATGGAAAGAAGGCCAGGCCACCAAGGATGAGTACAGACAAGCAGCAAAGAAATGCAGGGATGGCATTAAGAGGGCAGAAGCTGAGAATGAGCTGAGGTTAGCTAGAGACACCAAAAGCAATTTAAAAAACACGCTTCAGGTATTTATTACATTTATAGCTCACCCATCTAGTCGTACCGACAGGTATTTGAGTAGCAAAAGACAAACAAAAGACATAGTGGCACAGCTCCGCAATGGAGATGGAAAAATGATAACAAAGGACAAAGAAAAGCCAGAGGTGCTCAATTCCTACTTTAGTTCAGTCTTCTCTCATAAGACAGACTATGAACACTCAAACAAATTGAAAGTGCAAGTGGACGGGACAGGATTGCAGCTGGAGATAGATAAACAAAAAGTCAAGGACTACCTTACCACCTTGAATGAGTTCAGTACTCTCCAAATGAACTGCATCTGAGAGTACTGAAACAACTGTCTGAAGAACTCTCAGAACCACTATCCATTATTTTCTTGAAATCATGGGAAATGGGTGAGGTGCCAGAGGATTGGCCAATGTTGTCCCTATCTTCAAAAATGGCAAAAAAGAGAAACCTGGGAACTACAGGCCAGTTAGCCTGACATCAATCCCAGGCACGATTCTGGAACAGATCGTAAAGCGGTAATTGTGTAAGCACCTAAAAAACCAGGCAGTAATAACTAGAAGCCAACACAGATTTGTCAAGAACAATCCTGCCAAACTAATTTGATCTCGTTTTTTGATCAGGTCACCTCCTTGATAGACAGAGGGAATGCTGTTGACTTAGTATATATTGACTTCAGTAAAGCTTTTGACAAAGTGCCCCATGATACCCTGATTAGCCTGTGGGCTGGACAGATCAAGTGTCAGACGGATACACAATTGGCTACAGCACTGGTTCTTAACCTTGGGTTACTCAGGAGTTTTGGACTGCAACTCCCAGAAGCCTTCACCACCAGCTGTGCTGGCTGGGGTTTCTGGGAGTTGTAGTTCAAAAACATCTGAGTAACAAAGGTTAAGAACCATTGGGCTACAGAATCGTACTCAGAGGGTGATGATTAATGGGTCCTTCTCTAACTAGTGGAGGTAACTAGTGGGGTTCCCCAAGGCTCAGTCCTGGGCCCGGTGCTCTTCAATATTTTTATTAATGACTTGGATGAGGGAGTGCAGGGAATGATTGTCAAATTTGCAGTTCATAACAAATTGGAATACAGTAGCTAATACCCTAGACGACAGAAACAAAATTCAAAATGACCTTGATAGGATGGAGCACTGGACTGAAAGCAACAGAATGAAATTCAACAGGGATAAGTGCAAAGTCCTGCACTTCAGAAAAAGAATTACACAATTACAAGATGGGGGATACCTGGCTCAGCAAAACCACAGATGAGAAGGATCTTGGAATTGTCATAGATTACAAGCTAAATATGAGCCAACAGTGTGATGTGGCTACAAAAAAGGCTAATGCTATTTTAGGCTGCATTAACAGAAGTATAGTTTCCAAATCCTATGAGATGCTAGTTCCGCTCTATTCAGCACTGGTTAAGTCTCATCTTGAATATTGTGTCCAATTCTGGGCACCACAATCAAGAAGGATATTAACAAATTGGAACAAGTTCAGAGGAGCGTAACAAGGATGAACAGGGGGCTAGAAACCAAGCCTTATGAGGAAAGGTTGAAAGAAATTGGCATGTTTAGCCTTGAGAAAAGAAGACCAAGGGGTGATATGATAGCACTTTTCAAATATTTAAAAGGCTATCATACAGAGGAGGGGCAAGATCTGTTCTCTATCATCACAGGGTGCAGGACATGAGACAATGGGCTCAACTTACAGGAAGCCAGATTTTGGTTGAATATCAGGAAAAACTTCCTAACTGTTAGAGCAGTACGACAGTAGAACCAGTTACCTTGGGAGTTGATGAGTGCTCCAACATTGGAGGCATTCAAGAAAAACTTAGATAATCATCTGTCAGACATGCTTTGATTGTATTCCTGGATTGAGTAGGGGGTTGGACTTGATGGACTTGTAGGCCCCTTCCAACTTCACTTTTCTATGATTCTATGAGAGTCTACAAAGATATTTTTATCCAGCCATATTTCACAAAACCAATTTTAAATTCTACATTAGCTAATGCAAATTCTACAATCCACATTATAGAATTTACATTTGAAGGTTCAGAGATTACACATATATTGTGGGTATTTAAATTAAAAATAGTTTTTCTTATAATTAAACTTTAAGAAAGACTCCAGAGAATCAAGGGATTGTTTTATATTCACATGTCTTAAATTAAAGATCTTTGGCACATTTCCCATTAACCAAAATATGCATCAGAAAACCCAGGAAATGACTTGCACACCATCCTCTGTTTCATAGTGGCCTCCTTTTCTTCTTGTTGTGGATTAATGGTGCTGGCAACGCAAAACATTCTATAAATATTAATTATGTTCTGATGTTAATTACCTAGATCAAAATTAATTAGATTATGTGTAGTCTTGACTTCATTGTAATGCCTTCAAGCACTCTCTTATACCGTCTTCCTGTGCAGTCTAGAATACTATCACATATTCTACTGACACTTTTACAGAGAAAATAAATAATGCTTTTTAATCTGTATTGTGTTCCTTTTAAACATTGTGACAAAAAGGACGTAAAAAAGAAAGAGAAGATTCTTAATCTCATGTACATTTTAGCCAACGTTAATCTTCTGTTTGAATAACTGAAGTTGGAAATGCAGCAGTATAAAATGAAAACTTCCCGTAGAGGGCTCTTATTCAATATGCACTCAGTACATTTTATTGTAGGAGAATCTTTGGCTACCATGGATTGAGGTCTCACCTGACACCTGCCCTTGCTTGTGGAATGAGCTAATCCAATTTCTGAGGAAGTTCAGTCACTAACAGTACATTTCTTAAACATGTACAGGGATCAGAAGTAAACTGTAGAGTTCAATTGGACTTCGTAGGTGCTTAGGATAGCGGCCTGAACAATGTTCTTCATGCAGCATTCTATATTTTGGTGCAAGAACTGAAGGACAAAATATAAAAAAAGACAATCAGTTTACAGTTGTAAAAGGCAGAGGTTTAGAAAAAATTGGTTTCACCCTGCCTCAGCAGTGTGTCATTCTGCTTCCCATTCCTTTACCACATGCCCCATTCTGACTTATCTCTCCCCCACCCCTCACTTCTACCTCAGTAATCATGCAGCACAGGACTCACCCCTGCGCTTAGCCTAGTATTCACGGTATAGAAATGTAATATTTCTGCACTGCAAATTCCACAATCTCCCACACATTATGGCAAGTGGTAACATAACCTGTCCAGTGATGTAAGTCAGAATATCAGTAGTATCTATGCACGTTTTCATGTTCCTAGTTCTGAGCAGTTTGGTTACCCTCAGGTAAATGTCTCTGGACTGCAGTTCTCACCATCCACTGCCAGCATGGCCTGTGGAGATATCACCTCTCCAGTTATATCAGTTGGGAAATTAATTCTGTTCATTAAAATGTTAATATTTCTTGCTCTGACTATAATGATAAGTGGACAGCAATTTCCAGAATCCTCCAATCATAAATAAAGCAATAGATAACCTATCCAGTTATATACTGTAAGCTGAGACTTCAGTATTATCCATATGAAAATGTGTGTGTCTACTTGTTACATTTTTTGATATCTGATAATTTAAAATTGAAGACTACAAATCCTATAACCTTCTAGATGCAACCCATCCAATTATTTAAGCTGGAACCTCAGTAATGTTATGTATTTAGTTCTTGCCACGCTCGAGATCATTGGGGATAAACAAATTAAAAGTTTCTGTTTTATTTGTAAGCTAATAAGGATATATTCACTGACAATTGGAAATGCTTTTGTATGAGAAAGGATCTTGATTCTATATGTTTTAAGGGGAATGGTGGTAAATGAATATCAACTGGCATATCTGCGAAACAGGATGGTGTCCTTTGATACCTAAATATGGTGTTTTTAAGTACTATCAAGTCACCGTTGATTTATGGCACCCTAGAAATGAGTGGTTTCCAAAACATCATGTCATGTTTGTGAAGAAACTGAGAACTTGGGGGAACATGGGACATGGAATTCATTTGGAAAACTCAGGCTTTTCTGGAACAGCTGGCTGGGAATGTGAGGGGCAGTGTCACAAGCAGGGAGTAACACCTGCAGCTTATCTTTTGCCAGGGGGGCTGTAAAACTGACTTGTTCCCTGATATTGTGCTAATTGGAAAATGACTTCAGCTGTGTGATGGGAGGGGGCAGAAAGAGCTCTTGGCATTGTGAACGTTCAAGGGAACTTGAAGCCTGCTGGGCAGACTGTCTGGAAGGATTGAGAATATGATGCTTAATGTATAAAAAGGGGTTCAGAAGTGGCTTTAGTTGGCTTAGCTTACCCCTCAGAGGGTGCTATTCTTATCTGCTGACCTGTTATGCTGTGCCTGGAAGGATGCACTCTGTGTATGCTTTAGAAGTATGCTGACTCTACACTAGTGTGTATTAGGTAAATTAGCTTAAGTTTGTCATTTTTTGTGTGTGTTCTTTTCTTTGCCTCAGCTTTTGTTTCAAAGTGTCCTTTTCGCTCCAAGTGCTTTTTGAAACTTTTGGAACTTCTGTCTTTTTGTTTTTCTCTGTCTTTAATAAAATATAAAAATCTCTCCAACCGTTTGGTTTTTGTTTTATTTTGTTTAGCTCAGAGGATTTGTGGTACCACAACCAGGTTTTGCCTTGACCACCTACTGGGGTTTTTGGGTGTTTTGTGAGTATGGTGACAGTTCTACCTTGCAAGGTGGGCGCAGTGGTTCTGAGCGCTTTGTAGGTTTCTGAACTCCCTGGAAGCACTCCCATTCTGGATAGACGAGAGTGCTGGGAGGTACCAAGCAGGCAGGTTTTCTAGTTATTACCACATTTGACTTTCCTGGGTTCATCCACTCCAGGACAAATGGGGTAATGTGTCTGAGTGACTTGAATGGGACCTGAACCTGATAACTTCATCACATTGCTCAGTTCTTGCAAACTTAAGGCTATGGCTTTCTTGATGGAGCCAATCCATCTCATACTTGGTCTTCCTCATTTCTTGGTGCCTTCAGGTTTTCCCAGCATTATTGTTTTCCCAACGAGTCTTGCCTTCTTGTTATCTGCCCAAATTAGTATAGCCTCCATTTCATCATTTTTGCTTCAGGCTTGATTTGCTCAACCTAAAAGAAATGATCTAAATCCAAAAGAACCACACAGAACCGCCACCGCCCAGAAGCTACTGGCAATGGTGCGGCTAAAAAATATTGTAAATAAATAAATAAAATAAATTAAAATTGCATTTTGAAAGTACAAGCTTTACTAGCTAAGAGAAGGCCTTTCACAGAGTCCATCAAAGCAAACTGATAGAGCTGTTGAAAACAAAGATAATTGTTCAGGAGATATTTGTATAATATCTGTACTGAGCGGAAAAAGCTGCAGAGACAGTTGATGATCAGATGACAAAGGTCACGGAGATATGAAATGCAGTGTCTTGGCTGTAACATGCCAATTGTGCAATGCCCAATACCTTGTCAGTTCACTGCAGGAAGTTATACAAACTTCAAGCAAATGCCAACAAGATTGTTGTCAATGTGCGACAAAAACTTCAAATTGCCTTTGACAAGACACATTGTATGTGTAGTTCTATGTATTCTCAGTTCTCCATGGAATTGTTGACAGTCGATTATAGAAAAATACAGAAATATTTGAAACATGGATTAAGTGCAGGTTGTGAAGGATTTACTGAGAGGATGGCCAACAAAGAAATACTGAGACAAATTAATAAAGATCAGGAAATAATAAAGTACGTAACACACAAACAATTAGGGAACTTTGGTCATATAATGAGAAACAGATGGTTACAGCTGATCATTCAAGGCAAAATAAATGGAAAAGAAGTGCAGGAAGGAGAAGAGTTTAGTGACTCAAAAATCAAGGAGGCTGGTTTTGCAAGCAACACAACATAATTGTTTAGAATGGTCACAATGACATACAACAGAATGTGAGGAAGACAAGGAACAACAGCTGTGTTATTCCTGGAAGACTTTTGAAACTGAAGTGAGCTGTAAAGCATGTTTTAAGTGTGACATTATGTTGAGATTTGTTATTAAGAGGGCATAGAGACTGACTGGCACAACCAGGTTGTTTCCTAAACCTAATATAGTACTCTGGCTCAGAGCCTGAATACAATGGAACTTCTTGCCCTCACCTCCCTTTCCCTTCCCTCTTGTAGTCCTTGAATCTGGCTGGAAACTCATTTTGGAGGGTTTCCCAGCTCTTTGGAGCATATTTTTAGGATGCATGGCTGAGGCTGCAGTGGGATGGGGGAGAGCCCTTCTGCTGGATTCTGGTTTAGTGTCCGCAGAAGTTCAGCAATAGATCCTGCCTTATGTCATTGCCACCACTTCAATAGTCAGTAGGGTACTACTCTTTTGTGAACTTGCTTGTGCATAAAGACGGATAAGACTAGACTACAAATGTTCTAGTAAGAGTAAGTTAAGATAACTTTCCTTAAATTGATCTATTACATTTATATTACATTTATGTGCTGGCCCAAAGAAGTATTGTGAGCACAATCAATTTTTTTGTTGAAATTAGATCCATTGAGATTAATAACCCTTATTATTAAACACTGATTTAAGTCCCATTAATCTCTGTGACTGAAATCCTCTTGCACAGTTACGCAAATAGCATAAACGTTGGGAACAAACTAAACCTTATATCTTGCATGCCAAGTCTATGGAGATTTCTTGACATGGAGCAACTCACATCTAAAAATTACACTGTTATGGAATTATGCAACAGGATTTCGGCCACTGCGATAAATACCTTTAAGATACCAAATCAGTCGTAACTTTTAGCAAAACACACATTTAGTTCTCTAATCATAGGTTGGCAGACCAAATACCCAAAGATGTTCTGTCTTTGACCACATAGAGAAGTTATTTTTTCTACTATTAGGTCTTAAACTCAAATGTTAATCTGGTAGATGGTTGATTAGGCTTCCTTTCTGGTTACTTGTGCATAAGTCTACAGCCTGAGATTTTAACTTTTTAAACTGAAGATCAGTTATCACCTTTGTAAATTATTGTGGTCTATGTTTTGATAATCGTGAGAATGGCTAATGGTCAGATTCCAAAAGATCTCCTGTATGGAGAATTAGTGCAGGGAAAGCGCCCTAGAGGGAGACCGCAGCTGTGATACAAGGATATCTGCAAGCGAGATCTGAAGGCCTTAGGAATGGACCTCAACAGATGGGAAACTCTGACATCTGAGCGTTTAGCCTGGAGGCAGGCGGGGCATCACGGCCTCTGCCAATTTGAAGAGACCCTTGTCCAGCAGGCCAAGTCAAAGAGGAAGTCCCAAAACCAGCAAAACCAGGGGGCTGGACAGGGGACAAATTGTATTTATCTTCAGTGTGGAAGGGATTGTCACTCTCAAATTGGCCTTCTCAGTCACGCTAGACGCTGTTCCACGTCCTCTATTTAGAGCACGTTACCATAATCTCTCAAAACTGAAGGATATCTAATCTAAATGTTCTGATTGTGCTTTTCACTGACTTTTATTTGCCTTCTTTTTAATTTTATTTTTGCAACTTACCTTAACAGAAGCAAGGTTATTGATGGAAAGTTTCTAATTTCTTGCTGCCCATTTGACAGCTGAACTATGCACAGCTTGGAGGTTAGGATCTTTTTCTCTCTTTTTTTTTAAACTCTCAAGTAAACATGTAGGGCCCAATTTGGATTGGGACCCCTATGTACAGATGGTAAGATGTTTAAATCTCTTCTCCAGTAAGACCCCGACCCCCTTAGGGTTGGGGTGGGCAGGCAGTGGTATACTGCAGTGGAGCCAAAATGCACCTCCCCTGCCCAAGCTTGGAAAATTGAGGATTTATATCAGATGGGATGATGTGCAATAAGCTTATGGGGAAAGAGTCACTCCGGGAAGGCTGCTGGAAGAAGGGGGGAAATGAGCTTGGATCATGATAAAATAACTTAAAGATGGAACATTTCCTGCATTTTCCTTCCAAAGGCAGCAAGTGATTGTTCTGGTAATCCAATCAATTGCAGTAGGAATGCATCACTATATTGGCACCTATGGATCATAAGTTTAAGCCATTGGCTACAATAGAAATTAACTTTAACAAAATTTTATTAAAATAGTATTAAAAAATATCCCTTATCACTCTGAAAGATAAAAAATGATAATGCAGGTTTTTTGTCCTTAACCACACACTAACACTCTTTATCATTTTTCCATTTCAGTCTTCATCTGTCATGAGTTCAGCTGAAGAAGACTTGCATACAGGAACTTTGCTGATGTCTTTGAGGAAAAAGGGGCTGACCGGCTACCCCCCGCATCGACCTTATGATTGTGCCATTAATTTGGTGCCTGGGGCACATCTCCCCGTGGCACGGTTTTACCCTATGTCTGAACCAGAACTAGTGGCCTTGCAGGCCTTTCTTGACAAAAACCTGAAACGAGGATTCATCCAGCTGTCCACATCACCCGTGTCTGCACCCATTATCTTTGTCAAAAAGAAGAGCGAAGAGCTCTACCCCTGCAATGATTACTGGGCCTTGAATATAATAACATTAGAGACCGCTAACCCTTGCCATTGATCGCTGAACTTAAGGGGGCCCAGGTCTACACCAAGCTGGACCTCCGTGGCATCTATACTTAATTTGGTAAGGATCCGTGCAGGTGGCAAGTGGGAGACAGCTTTCAGGACTCATTAAGCCCAGCATGAGTACCTGGTAATGCCTTTTGGCTTCTCCAATACCCCTGCTGTTTTCCAGCAATTAATGAATGCCATCTTCCATGACCTGCTTGATCACTTTGTGATAATCTATTTGGATGACATTTTGGTTTACTCCCGAAACCCCGCCCGGCACACAGAACATGTTCTCCAGTTCTTGCAAAGTCTATGAGATCACTGACTCTACGTCAAGCTGGAGAAGTGTGAGGTCAACCTGCAGGAAGTTGAGTTCCTAAACCACATTGTGTCACCCCATGGGATCCAAATGGACCCGAAGAAAATAGAAGCAGTCCTGACCTGGCAGAAGCCCCAGAACCGTAAAGATGTGAAGCGGTTTTTTGGCTTTGGGAACTATTATCACCAGTTTATACCAGCCTATGCGGACATAACCACACCATTTCATTGGACTCCAGAAGTGGACCATGCCTTCACCACCCTGAAAACATGCTTGACTACCAAGCCAATCCTGCGTTATCTTGACCCCTGACTACCATTTACCGTGGAGATGGATGCCTCCAGTCTGGCCCTGGGTGCAGTGCTGTCCCAGTGCAGTGCCTATCTTATCATCCTCTGTCTTTTCAGCCACTACAACCCACCTGTCCCTGGCCAAGTCAAAGATCCCTGGGCCAAGCAACGTTTGCAGGAACTCCAAGAGGGCTCTACTGGAGACTTTGCTAACCACCAGGGGCTCCTGTTGCACCGAGGGCGCCTATATGTCCCTCCAGCGCCCCTCCTAGCCAACGTGCTCTATTTGACCCATGATTCCCCTCCTCCAGGACACTTTGGTCAGTATAAAATTCTGCATCTACTCACATGGGAGTTCTGGTGGCCTCAGGTCCGCGCTGACGTTGCTCGTTACATTGATTCTTGTGAGGTTTGTCGTCGAGGCAAGGATGTTCCGGCCAAACCTCCAGGGCTGCTACATCCACTACCCACATCAGCCAGCCCTTGGGACACAGTATCTTTGGACTTCATCACCAGTCTCCTGTGTTCACAAGGGCACACCTACATTCTGGTAATGGTGGACCTGTTCGCCAAAATGGCTCATTTTATCCCGTGTTCCAATATTCCCACAGCTCCTGAAACAGCTCAACTCTACATTCAACATGTCTTTCATCTACACGGGCTTCCGACACACTTAATTTTGGACTGTGGCTCCCAATTCACCTCCTGGTTCTGGCAAGCCTTGCACACCACTCTAGGTATCCAGGTGCAATTATCGTCGGCATACCATCCTCAAACAGATGGACAGACTGAGTGTACTAATGCCACCTTTGAACAGTATCTATGTTGCTATACCTGCTACCAGGAGGATGATTGGGCTACCTTGCTACCCTGGCCGAGTTTGCCTACAACACCACCATACATTTGTCCACAAAACAGACCCCATTTGTAGCCACTTATGGATACCACCCTCGCTTTTTCCCAGCCATCCTCTTTCCACCGCCGTCCCTGCTGCTGATGCTCATGCTCTCCAGGATTTGCTCCGACAGAAATTTCAGCAAGCTAAGGATGCCTATGAGACAGCAGCCAACAGAAAATGGCAAGAAGGGCCACCTCTGAAACCAGGGGATCAAGGCTGGTCACGCAAGTTGGACTCTTGCTTCTTGGGACCTTACCTAATCACGGATCAAATCAACCCTGTTGTTTTTTGGCTACAACTCCCAGCCACTCTCCGTATTCACCTGGTTTTCCATCAGTCCCTCCTCATCCTGCTGCAGCACCGGACCCTGCCCAACCTGTACCTCCAGTGCCACCTCCACCTGTTTTGGTTGATGGTGAGGAGTAATATGAGGTTTGTCCTAGACTCACTAATCCACGGTGGGGGGCCCTTCAATACCTTGTGGACTGGGAAGGCTATGGCCCTGAGGATCAATCATGGGAATCCGCAAGCAACTTACACCCCCCAGCCTCATACAACAGTTCCATACTGCCTACCCTGATTGACCTGGCCCATCTGAAGGGGGGAGCCCTGCGGGAGGGGGAATAGTGTCGTCAGTTCAGCTGAATAAGACCTGGAATCAGAGGAGCTAATTGCAGCTGAGGGAAGTATAGGGTAATTAATGGAACTGGAGGCCCCTCTGTTATCACAGATAGCTGCAATTAGTGATGAATCACCTGGCCAAAGTGAGAGATAGGCTCCGGCAGAAACTTACAATACAGAGATCTGAAGCTCGCATGCGTGCTTGTCACAGAAACATCAGATCAACCAGTCCAGAGTTTTAGCAAGATGGAGTTTCCCAGGAACTAGATGGTTGTTGCTTCTATATAACTTCTACACAGAGGTCTGGGAACTCATGGAAGCAACAAGTCAATTCTCTGGCTTGCATCCACTCTTGTTTACTTTGAACTACCTGAATCTTGTTCTCCTAACCCTTGGTTTTTGGACTCTGACTTCGGACTACAATTTGTGTTTTGGTTTGGATGATTCGGCATCTGTTTTGATCTCCCGGACTTCTAACCTTGGACTGGCTTATTGGACCTTTGCCTGCTGAATACCCTGAGAATGTGACATCATCACACATGGGTGTGTTAGATAAAGACATACACTTTTTCCTAAGTTCCTTTCCTGATTTCAGTTCATGAACTCACATCTCTGTTCCAATACACAGCTGACAAATACATTTACTTATGCAATCATATGACCCTGTAAAATATCTTGCCTTTTTAATTTTACACAAGTATTTGACTAAAACAGTTAATCTGCCTTTTCCCTCTTTCTTTCCACCTGGCAACAGAACATGACATTTTCCAATATTTTTCAAATCTACAGTTTTGTCTTCTGAAAACATTTTGCATATGCAATTTAGGTAAATTGTTTCTATGAAAGAATGACAGAAGGCTTTCTGGCAAAAATGCTGATAATCAGTGGCAATAGGCCAAGCAGCAGCAAAACCTAAGTAGATTAATGCAGTCCAAACTGGTCTGTATTGTGTATCTTTCCATAGATTACTGTCTAAGTTCAACATTCCCTTCTGGCCCACTGATTTAAGTCATATGCAAGATGATTTTACAATGTTAGCATAATGATTTATATCAACCTATTTTTGTGTATAATGTTTTGAAATACAACCATGATTTTAGAGTATGAGCACTACTCAAATAATAGATTTTTATTTTTTTAAAAAAATAATACCCTGACCATGCAAATCTCCTTGCAGTCCTAGTTGTTTACACTGAACAAAAACTCAGCACATGCTTAGATGTTAAAGCAGAGCAAATCATGGTTATATTTTCACATTGTAAACATTACCATTATAATACAGAGTGTGCTATGCAGATGTTATTGGACTACAATCCCCACCAGCTCTAGCTGGTACTGCCAGTAGTAAGAAAAGCTAAGAACTGCAGTGCAGCAACACCTGGAAAACTGCACTTTGCTCAGCCTTGTATAATAAAAGTAAGGTTTACAAAACTAAAACTTGGAGATACTTTTACATCCAAGTATACCTAGAAGTGAAATTCAGCTTTAAACAATGGGAATGGTAAATACACAAGCATAAGTATAGGTGTTTTTATTATTATTATTATTATTATTATTATTATTATTATTATTATTATTATTATTATTATTATTATTATTATTATTATTATTATTATTATTATTATTATTATTATTATTATTATTATTATTATTATTATTATTATTATTATTATTATTATTCCTCTTTGTGTGTGTGTGAGATGCCATCATGTTGCATCTGACGTATTGGACAAAAATTGGGTTTTGTGAGGGTGTTGCCTTAAGTGACTCCAGCAGGCTCTCCGGTCCAGTCTCACAAGCTTTGGGGAGCCTGAGAGAGAACAAGTCTCCCAGGGGTTTCTAGATAGAGAATATTCCAAAGTGGTTTACCATTCCCTTCTTCTGGGAGTGCCCTAGGATGATGCAGCTTGTGCCCAAGAGGTTAGTGCCAGAAGCCCAGAACCCTGGGAATGGAGAGGAAGGGGCAGTTGGGGCTGACTCTGTATATAAAAGCTGCCAAGAATGACAAAACTAAGTTGGAACCCATGGAATTTCTGCCAACGGTCTCCTCAGCCACCAATCCAACAGGAGGGGGACCTGGCAGGACTCACAGGTTTTCAAAGTACTTTTCAATGTTTTACCAGTGCCACCCACCCATGGCCAAGCAGGGATCTGAACAAGTCTCATGAGCCCTAGTCCAACACTCCACTCACTACATCGTAATGGATCTACTCATTAGGATCACTTCATTAGGATCACCTAATTAAGACACTTCCATACATTTTAATTCCCCTATTTCTTTCATTATCTGCCTGGATAGCTCAGTGTTTTAGGTACTGTATCTGGTTGCAGAGTTATGGAGTAAGAGGTTGGGAGTTTATTTCCCCATGGGAGAAGAACCACCATGGAGAAGAACCAGCCTCTGCAGCCAAAGATGGAGAAGCTCTATACAGTCAAGCAAAAACAAGACCTGGACCTGATTGTGGCTCTGATCATTAGCTTCTCATAGCAAAATTCAAGCTTAAACTGAAGAGAGCAGGAAAAAACCACTGGGCTAGTCAGGTATAATCTAAACTAAATTCCTTATGAATACACAGTGGAAGTGAAGAACAGATTTAAGGAACTAGAATTGGTGGGCAGAGTGCCTGAAGAACTTTGGATAGAGGCTCATAACATTGTACAGGAGGCAGCAACAAAAACCATCCCAAAGAAAAGGAAATGCAAGAAAGCAAAGTGGCTGTCCAACGAGGACTTAGAAATAGCAGAGAGGAGAAGGGAAACAAAATGCAAGGGAGATAGGGAAAGTTACAGAAAATTGAATACAGGCTTCCAAAGAACAGTGCAAAGAAATAGAGGAAAATAATAGAAAAGGAAAAACAAGAAATCTGTTCAGGAAAATTGGAGATATTAGAGGAACATTTTGTGCATAGATGAACATGATAAAGGACAAAAATGGGAGGGACCTAACAGAAGCAGAAGACATCAAGAAGAGGTGGCAAGAATACACAGAGGAATTATATCAGAAAGATTTGATATCCCGGACAACTCAGATAGTGTGGTTGCTGACCTAGAGACAGACATCCTAGAGAGTGAGGTCAAGTGGGGCTTAGAAAGCTTGTCTAACAACAAGGCCAGTGGAGGTGATGGCATCCCAGTGGAACTACTTAAAATCTTAAAAGATGGCGCTGTTAAAGTGCTACATTCTATATGCCAGCAAGTTTGGAAAACTCAACAGTGGCCAAAGGACTGGAAAAGATCAGTCTACATCCCAATCCCAAAGAAGGGCAGTGCCAAAGAATGCTCCAGCTACCATACAATTGAACTCATTTCCCACACTAGCAAGGTTATGCTCAAAATCCTCCAAGGTACCGTATTTGCCGGTGTACAAGGACTGGGTGTATTAGACAACCCCCCCCAACATTTCCACTCATGGCTGGCGATGAGGAGGGCGAGAAGGAAAGGGAAGCGAGTGGGCGGGCGGGCGGCGGCGGCGTAGGAGGTGGAGGGGAAGGAGAAGCAGCTCTCCGGTGGCGCACGGGCGAGCGGGTGAGCTGGCTCAGCTGCGAGGGCAAGAAGGAAAGGGAAACGGGCGGCAGAGGAGGAGAAGGAGGAAGGGAAGGAGAAGCAGCTCTCTGGTGGCGCGCAGGCGAGCGGGCGAGCTGGCTCAGCGGTGCAGGGCGGCAGGCTCTGGCCGCTCAGGCATGGCCAGCTCTGCTTCCCTCTCCCTCCATCCGGACTGACTGACTGTCTGTCCGTCTGCCTTCCTCTCCGGCCAGCGCAGCCCCACGTCACTCACTCAACAGCGGCAGCAGCGGCAGTTCCTTCCTGGTCCAAATGAAGTGCACCCAGTGTACAAGACAACCCCCCATTTGGAGGCATGTTTTTTGGACCAAAAAAGTCATCTTGTACACCGGCAAATATGGTAGGCTTCAGCGGTATGTGTACCGAGAACTCCCAGAAGTACAAGCTGGATTTCGAAGGGGCAGAGGAATTAGAAACCAAATTGCCAACATGCGCTGGATTATGGAGAAAACCAGAGAGTTCCAGAAAAACATCTACTTCTGCTTCATTGAATATGCAAAAGCAAACTATGGCAAGTCCTTAAAGAAATGGGAGTGCCTGATCACCTTGTCTACCTCCTGAGAATCCTATATGTGGGACAGGAAGCAGCAGTTAGAACTGGATATGGAAACACTGATTATTCAAAATTGGGAAAGGAGTGTGACAAGGGTGTATATTGTTCTCCTGCTTATTTAACTTATATGCAGAATACATCAGGCGAAAGGCTGGACTGGAGGAATCCCAAGCCTGAATTAAGATTGCCGGAAGAAGTATCAATAACCTCCAATATGCAGATGATACCACTCTGATGGCAGAAAGTGAGGAGGAATTAAAGAACCTTGTACTGTAAAGAGGGTGAAAGAGGAGAGTGCAAAAAACGGTCTGAAATTCAGCATAGAAAAAACTAAGATCATAGCCATTGGTCCCATCACCTCCTGGGAAATGGAAGGGGAAGATATGGAGGCAGTGACAGATTTCACTTTCTTGGGCTTCATGATCACTGCAGATGGTGACAGCAGGCACAAAATTAAAAGATGCCTGCTTCTTGGGAGGAAAGCAATGACAAACCTCGATAGCATCTTAAAAAGCAGGGACACCACTTTGCCAACAAAAGTCCAAATAGTCAAAGCTATGGTTTTCCCTGTAGTGATGTACGGAAGTGAGAGCTGGACCATAAAGAAAGCTGACCGCCGAAAAATTGATGTTTTTGAATTGTGGTGTTGGAGGAGGCTCTTGAGAGTCCCCTGGACTGCAAGGAGAACAAATCTATCCATTCTAAATTAAATCAAGCCTTAGTGCTCACTGGAAGGACAGATCCTGAAGCTGAGGCTCCAATACTTTGGCCATCTCATGAGAAGAGAAGATTCCCTGGAAAAGATGCTGATGCTGGGAAAGTGTGAAGGCAGGAGGAGAAGGGGATGACAGAGGATGAGATCATTGGACAGTGTCATCGAAGCTACCAACATGAATTTGACCAAATTGCGGGAGGCAGTGGAAGACAGCAGGGCCTGGTGTGCTCTGATCCATGGGGTCACGAGTCGGACATGACTAAAAGACTAAACAACAACAACAATTATTGTTGTTTAAAAAACCTCCAGGCATAATAAAATTATAAAATCATTGACTGGTATTACATAACAGATACAAGTTTTAACCAAACACCTAAGTATCTGTTAAATATTGATGCAGTATATATGCTGTTCCTAATATTTCCATTTTTTGAAGCTCTAATTGGGTTGTGAATTATTATTATATAATTATAATTATATAATTATAATTATTATACAAGTTATTATTATCATCATTATTATCATTATTATCATTGTTATCATTGTTATCATTATCATCATTATCATCATCATCATCATCATCATCATCATCATCATCATCATCATTATTATTATTATTATTATTATTATTATTATTATTATTATTATTATTATTATTATTATTATTAAACACTAGGCACAGTCAAAATTATAAAAACATTGACTGGTATTATATAACAGATACAAGTTTTAACCAAAAACCGAGGTACTGTACTGTATCTGTTAAATATTGGCACAGTATGTATGCTGTTCCTAATATTGCCATTTTTTGTAGCTCTGATGGTGTGATTTCTGAGATCTGCAACTGCTTATCACTAACTCCTTGGATCTTAGCTTTCATCACGTTGGTTTGGAGTGCTTGTTCAAATCAAGTCTTTGGTTTCTTTCTTAAGGCTCCCCCGTTTTAGCCATGCTCATGTTGAATTATTATCATGCTTTCCATCAATATTTCTCAGGTGTTGTCCATATAGTGGTTTATTTTTCCATCTGTTTAATTTATTTTTAAATAGTTGTTTCTTATATTGAGCCTTTGTTTCTGTTATTTTCAAAATACTCTCCATTTTCACTGCTTTCAGTAATTTTTCTCTGCTTGTACTGATATAATAATTTGTGGTTCTTTTTTCTTCCTCTACTACTTGATGTATTTGCAGTAATCGACAGCTTCCGATTTTTTGTGGTAAAGTAAAATTATTGTTGTTGTTTAAAAAAACACCAGGCAAGTCAATCAAAAGTACAAAAACATTGACTGGTATTATGTAACACAGCGGTCCCCAACCTTTTTAGCCCCATGGACTGGCTCGAGAAGGCAGGGCACCCTCTGTGCTCATGTGCATGTGTGAAGGAGCATGTGTGCTCTCTCTTGTGGGTGGGCGCTTTTGCTCTTGTTCATGCGCATGTGCAAAGGGCAGTGCAGTGCTCGTGTGGGCACTCATGCACATGCACAAAGGGCGGCACAGCATTTTTGCGGGCATGTGCTCACGTGCAGGCACAAACGGGCTATGCGCGGGGAGTGCGTGCGGGGGTGGGGGGAGGTCTCCCTCTGTGCCCCGGTCCAGCTCAGGCCATGGACTGGCACCGGGCTGCAGACCGGCATGTATTGTAACATATACAAGTTTTAACCTAAACCCAAGTATCTGTTAAATATCAGCACAGTATGTATGCTGTTCTTAATAATAATGTTTTTTGTAGCTTTGATAGTGTTATTTCTGAGATCTGTAATTGCTTATAGTACTGTTTGAAATTTCTTTAAATTGTTGCTAAAGCCCCAATCACTACAGGGACCAATGAAGTGTGTTTCATCCACAAGCAAGACATTTTGAGTGCCAGGTCCCTGTATTTTGTGAGTTTCTCCAATTCTTTATTTTCATTTCTGGCATTGCAATGTCAATGGTCAAGACATTTCTTCATTCTATTATTACTATGTCTGGTGTGTTATGTTCAAGGTGCCTATCAGTTTGGATCCAGAAATCCCACAAGATCTTGACTTCCTCATTTTCTGACACCTTCTCTGTCTGATGTTTGCATGGGTTTTTGGAGGCTGGCAAATTATATTTTTTGCATAATGACCAGTGCACTAACTTTGCCATTCTATCATGCCTAACTTTGTAATCTGTGAAATCTTTGGACATTCACAGTTGAGGTGTGACACCGTAGTAGTAGTAGTAGTAGTAGTAGTAGTAGTAGTAGTAGTAGTAGTAGTAGTAGTAGTAGTAGTAGTAGTAGAGAAATAGTAGTAGCAATTGTACTACTACTACAGAATAATATGACATGCTACTACTACTGCTACTACTACTAATCATAATTTCATCACTTAAAGTGTAGGAAGATTGTATTTTTAATAGAAATTAAAATGTGACTCACGTAATAAAGTCATATGATTCTATTATAGATACATTAAATAAGAGTGAAGCAATTTAGCATACATGTATTTGTAGAACTGGCTTCTCAGCTTCTTTACACTCAGAAACACACCTATGCTTACAGATGATAACATCTTCAAGTGAGACAGAAATCAATTTGTAAAAGAAAAACATACAGTAAAAATACAAAATGACATTGTACTGTACTGTACCATCGTAACATCTCCAGCAACTGTGTGAAATTAATGAGAATAAGATTAATGACCAGTTACTTTAGTACTTTAAAGTAGAAGGAAGTGTACATAAAGTAAATTAAACGGTATGTTCTCCAATTAAAGGTAAAGATTAGAGGTAACATGTCTTGTTGGAGCCATAGTTATTTATGCCAAACAGCATTCCTCAAATGTACAGGAAGTAGGGTACTGGAATGAGGAATGATCCAAAATTATTTTAATTTCATGGTGTATCACTTGTATGATACAGTTCAGAGACAAAAACAAAACACTCTTTGCCACAGCCATTGCATAGTTAGGGCTGATTACTGGCTTCTGTATTATTAACTGCATAACAATGAATGGTGAAGAATGAGCCTTTATTCCTTTCTGCCAACCTTTTTATTACACATATTATTCAAGCTCTTCCAGTATTGGAGCTTACACTAGACATAAAAAATTGTTGTACACCAGGTAATAGGATTGTTTACTTTTGTAACAAAAAAGAAGGTGTGTATGTCCAGGGAGGCTTAATGCAATACATGCAGTTCATCCTAAAGTTTTTATCAGGCTGCCCAAGGCAAAGAAACATCTTTTTCAATGTTATAGTTTTTCCTTTCATCCTTGCTTCACTCAGGTCCCTACTTGTATATTTGTATCCAAGTACACAATGTATACAAGGGACATGGTGGCTCTGCAGGTTAAACTGCAGAGCCTCTGGGCTGCAAGGTTGAAAGATCAGCAGTTCGAATCCAGGCGACGGAGTGAGCTCCCGTCACTTGTCCCAGCAACTGCCAACCTAGCAGCCCGAAAGCATGTAAAAATGCAAGTAGATAAATAGGTACCACCTCGGTGGGAAGGTAACGGTGTTCCGTGTCTAGTCGTGCTGGCCACGTGACCATGGAAACTGTCTACAGTCAAAACACTGGCTCTACGGCTTGGAAACGGAGATGAGCACTGCCCCCTAGAGTTGGACACAAGACAATTGTCTAGGGGATCCTTTACCTTTACACAATGTATAGTTACAATTATTGGGTGAGTTTTTGTTTCCCATCCTTCTCTGGGTACTTCTGTGTAAGGTACCTGATTCTGGAATGTACTTACCAGGGGAAAAATGTTGAGCAACACACCAAGATCCTTTGGGGACAATGTTTATGAATAATAGCTCCTAGTGTACCAACTCCTCCTCCTTTCTGAGTGGGTGTGGTTTCCTCAGAGTGTGCTGGCTGGTTAGATAGCGCTGTTATGTTTGCATGGGATGGAAACTGAGGCCCAATCTGCCTAAGGTTTGATGGAGAGTTGTGGTGATCTCTGATGTGAATGTCTACTAACATTTTTTTTTGCTTGAAACAGAAGGCTTTCTTTCCTTTTAAAGAACTCTATCAAAAATGGTGGAAAAAGCACAACCTTGTATGCTTTTCCTTTAACACTGGGTGTAGTGGGGAGCATGCCCTGTTTGTTTCTAGTTCCTATAACTTAACTACAGAGATCTGCAAAGAAAGAGAGGTGGCCGAGACAGGGTGGAGAAATGCTCATCCCTGTATGTACAGAATTGCAACCAGATGTACAGCAGATTTTCGAGGTAGTGAATCCCATCTGATTTAATAGGGTTTTCTTGTGAATAGACAGGCTGAGGATTGTAATGCTCAAACTAGAATATGGAATTTGCCAATAGATCTTGTAGCCCTGCAATTATCTTACTGGAGTGTAGAGTGAAATGGTGGATTCATGGAGCTGGAGTTCATAAACTAATCTTGCAAGACCCTTGAACTTACTCAACAATGAAAGCCCTATTTTGCTTGAGTCAGTCATCTACAGAGAAAGCTGCCCACTGTGGTCTCTTTTCAATCAGACCCCACTGTGTAGGGGCTATCTGCATATATGCTTTCCTGATTTCTGCATATTTGGTAAAAATTGTAATATGAAAGTTTTATCTATCTTGGCTGCCCACTATTTTTCTGTATACATAGCTGCTCCTTCAGTCAAGGGACACACATCAAGATGAAGGAAGGGGTTTCCTCTAACATTTTATACTTTAAAAGCAAATATTTGGCATTTAGCTTGAAATGTGTCTCTAATTTTAATTTAGAACCACAGCATGCCTGTTATCAAACCGAGGCCCTGCTGGTCTTAGGTGGGTAGACAGAAGGCTTTAATTACATGTTTGTACTGTAGCCAGAGAAATTATGCTTGGACACTACAGCAACCTTGCTGAAACATATTCAAAAAGTTCAGAGAGACTGAAGGGAATGACAGCACCATGCACTTGGCTTTGTTTTCTAAGGCTGAGACTACACTGGGCCTTTTGAAGCCACCTGGTGCAATCTAAATAGGGTTGCCTGAAGTTGGGGGTAAGGAGTGATATGCCATTTAGTGTGATCCTTGAATTCAAATGGTATATGGACTTCAAGCGACTCTATTTAGCCTTGCTCCTTCTACTGTCAATTTCTGATATCATGAAGGGGCTTAACAAATGTACCACTTTGGGATATCTGCTGTTCTGCAGAGGGTTGGGGAAGAAAAATTATTATTATTGCCTCTGCTAGACCATTGCTAATGTGCTAAATCAATTAGATTAATTAAAAAAATGCTTCACCTTGTATAGTGCTGATTGAGAAACTGCCTGCAGCTGCAGTTTTGATCAGCATTTCACACAAGGCAAATATATAAATTAAATCTGTGTGATTCGGCACATCAGCAATATTCTAGCAGAGGGGGAAAATCTTTTCCTGCTCCTCTGCAGAGAAGTAGGGGAAGTGTTAAATTTGACAATATCCTGAAGTGGCTCACTTATTCAGCCAGGCATCACTTCCCAATGCCCCTATACCAGGGTCCCCAACCTCCGGTCTGTGGCCTGGTGCTGGTCCATGGGCTTCCTGGAGCTGGTCCGTGGAGATGGATTTCCACCACCCCCGCCTACACGGTGGGCACACTCACGTGACACGCCCCTCCACAAGTGTAACACGCCCACCCGCAAGTGCAGGGGTGCCCCCACCCCCCGTGCACAGAGCCCATACCTCCCAACCGGTCCATGGTCCCAAAAAGGTTGCTCTGAAAAACAAGAACACTCTTTGAGCCCATTTCTTTTGACTTCTTATGCTCCATGTTCAGTCTGTAGTTATAGCCAGACATAGTGCACTCTATCAGAATTTTATATAAAATATATAATTGTGACAATACATATACTTGGAAACTGCTTTTACCTTTTTTGTGCAGGTTAGAGTAAATACTAGGAGCCTAATATATTTTTTCTTTGATTTGCTCATAGCCCTGGTGGTTAATTTTGAGCAGCACTGGTCCTGATATGATGCTTTTAGGGTCTCTGTGTCCCTGTTTATTATAGTATTGCCTGCTTTTTCCTCCTCCTAC
Source organism: Pogona vitticeps (assembly GCF_051106095.1). Classification (NCBI taxonomy): domain Eukaryota; kingdom Metazoa; phylum Chordata; class Lepidosauria; order Squamata; family Agamidae; genus Pogona; species Pogona vitticeps. Next base: position 65,265,775 of record NC_135784.1, on the reverse strand, counting down.
ACTCAGGCAAACCCGCCTGCTGTGCATGGGTCTAAAGATATCTCAGACTTGTTCTGTAGAGAACAAATTGCATAAGGAAGCAGACGTCTCTGTGTCCCTCATTATACTTCCTGGAATTTCCCCAAGTTTCTGGTAGATGCACCTTTGCATTGTATTTGCAGAAGGACTGCACGGGCCGGGAAGATGCTTGTTTTCTTCTAACACAGCTTCTTACTGGTCCCATCAAATCTTATAATATTGCAAGATCTGGAGATTCCATTTAGATAAGACACAGAAAAACAGACAAGTAAATGACAAAATATTAACTTCTTCAGTTAATGCTCTGCATTGAACTATTTTCACCATACGTACACTCTGGATTGCTTTACAATCTTAAATTTGAAGATAAATATTACACAATTGCTTCTCCTATCTTGTAAACATTCCTGTCATTATCATCACCATGTTAGAACTGCAGAGTGGGAAGGGACCCTATGGATCATGGAGTCCAGCTCCTATCGAGACGGCACCATGGGGAATCAAACTCCCAACCACAGAGTTCTCCAGCAATTTCTCCCATGAAATCAAGTTGGTCTTTTGCTGACACCAGTTCACCTTGTGAGTGTTTGATGCTGCAGATTTCAAATGTTTATTCATGTGCTTACTTGACAATATGTCCCATTGAAATGTGTCAAACATTAGAGAAGTGCTTGTTTTGAAATTGAATTATCCTATTGTCTTTTGTTTTAATTTTGTGATTTACTATTATCTCATTTGGGTATTGAATACAGCAAGACACCAGGCACAGTCAATCAAGATTATAAAAACATTGACGGGCATTATATAACAGATACAAACTTGAACTAAAAACCTAAGTATCTGTTAAATATTGGCACAGTATGCTGTTCCTAACATTGCCATTTTTGTAGTTCTGATGGTGTTATTTTTGAGATCTGCAACTGCTTATAATACTGGGTAAAATTTCTTCTTGTTCTTGTTAAATGTACTGTATGGGTGTTCTTCTGTAGGGTTTACTTCCAAGTAAATGTGCAAAGGATTATAGCCAAATCCATAAATGTGTTGTTGCCTGGGCAGTTATCTCCCATCCTTGGGCACTTGTTTCTTTATCGTTATAGACTGTGTGTTTCCTTCTCTATTTGATTGTAATTGTTGTCCCCCATGATAATTTTAAAAGTTTAGTCTAGTTTCTGAGATGTTTCACCCAACTTCTGAAAATGTAGGATCCACTTCTTTACTCCTCTTGGAGTTGCTTGATGCCTGGAAACAACAAAGCCCTTTGGCTCCTTAATGACTAATACATTTCTGATAGCATGAATTTATGAAGACTAAAACCAACATGGGTTAATCACTTTTAAGGTGCCACAGTCATTTCTTTTACTAAAAAAAACTAAACACAGCTATCTCTTTTAGAAATGTACAGACAGTTCCAGACAGAAGGCTCTTCACATTTGTCTGCAAGAGTGATCCCAGATAAGTCTTCAATCAGTCACATTATCACCCTGCTTACATTCACTAAATTTAACAGTCGCTTTAGGCAAGGCCATGCTCTGCTCAGAACCCTCTCTTGTTTTTTGATTGTTTCTTCAATTTTTTTTCAAATTCTGCAAATTTTTAAGAAGAATAAAAACAGAACTGTACATACATACAGTACTGTAGTGTCTTCCAGCTGCTTGCTTTCCATCCAGAAAAGCCAAAAAGGTACCAGTACTCTAAGACTGGAGGGTCATGCACTTACTTGTGAATGTAATACTTTTGAGTAGTTTCCAAAGGACAGACATACTGATCTGTTTTAGCACGCACATGCACACGGGCGGGGGGGGGGGGAGAGAACTGTGGCAAATATATTTCACCATGACTTTCCAAGGGTTATAATCCACTAAGGAAATAGAATATAATCCACAAAACCTTGCTCTGAGATCCCTTATTCTTTAAGATGTCACAATCAATCATTTTTATTATATCTGAGTAAATTGTACAGGTGTTAAGATCATCAGGTGAGGCCTTTCTCTTCATCCCACCACCTTCACAAGTAGGTCTGATAGGGACACAGACTGCTCCCAGACTTTGGAACTTCCTCCCACAGGAGGCCAGGCTGGCCCCATCTTTGCCATCCTTTGGCAAGGACTTTTCTCTTCAGGCAAGCCTTACCTGAGTAACTAGTTATCTGTGTGTGATTTTTAAGGTGGATTGTTATGTTACTGCTTTGACTGGATTTCTAGTACTACTTGTGCTTTCTGCTTTTTTGGTTTCCATTTCCCAGAGTGGCATTGGTTTTTCTTTACTTTTTTTTAATATTGCCTTTTAATGATTTTAGGTGCCTCTTTACTCATTGTTCTTAATATTGAAAACAGTGAGTATACAACGATAGTTAACATCATTAAACTATCGTTGTATACTCACTGTTTTCTATTGTTAATATTATCTTTCACTGTTATAAGCCGCCTTGGGTCCTTCTCAAGGAGAAAGGCGAGGTAACAAATATTTTAAACGAGCACAGCCAGAGCCCCGCTGCCATCTTATAAAGGTCTGCTGAAAAGGAGGGCTGCATTCAATGAGAATTACACGCAGGTAGATGACTACTATACGGCTGCACCCTCAGACTCCTCCTGTTCCTGATTCACATCAACTACAGTATGTGCCCTGCGTCGTATGATGAAGCCGAGGAGTTTCCCCTCACTGCATTAAATGGCGCAGTGACGTTCCTTTTCTTTCCTTAGAGACTTCTGGCACACTTTTCTGTCCCCTGGGAAAAGCAATAGTCCGAAACGTCATTCAGCCTAGTGTCACACCGCCAAAAAAAAAAAAGAGAGACAGAAAACGCATGTCTGCAGCATTTAGATTGCCGCCGGGGCACCTCAGCTGCCTGCACCACTTCAGACACCCCCCAAAGCGTCGCTGCCAGGCCCGGCCAGGTTCGGCTTAACGGCAAATACCACCCAGTCAGGAACCCCAAAGCGTCACTTCCTCCCACTGCGCATGTGCCACCCTCGTGCCCTACGGGTAGGCGCCTGCGTAGAAGGGAATGGGCGGCCGTCAAGCCTTTCTTTTCGGTCAAGCCCATTGCGAGGCGGCTCCTCCCCCGCTCCCTCCCTCCCCCGGCAGCGCGGCTGCTGCTACACCGGGTAGGTTTCTAGTCACTATGGCGGCGGCGGTGGCGGCGGTTCCTGCTGCTGGGAAGGTAAGAGTGAGTGGGAGGCAGGCAGGCAGGCAGGGAGGGGAGCTGTGGGCTTCGCCGTCCCTTCGTCGCCTTGCGCGGCTGGGGCTGGGGCTGGCGAGAAGGGGGGAACGGCTCGGGGCCCCGCCTGAGCGCCGGAGGCTGACGGGGAGCTTGTTTTGATTTTCGCAGGTCGAGGCAAAGTTTTCGCGGTTGGCGGACGCCTGAGAGGGAGACGCCGCTCGGGGAGGCGCCCGGCCGCCAGGCCTCTCTCTCCTTTGGCGGGAACGGGACGAAGCCTCGCATCGGCGAGCGAGAAGCGCCGCGCCTCAGGAGGGAGAGAGGGCTCCTGTCTCCCAGCCACCTGCAGCGGGACCGAGCGGAGGGCGCCGGGGCTTCCCTCGGCCTTGCTCGGGAGGTTGTCCCCCTTCCCGTCCCCTACGGAGAGCATTCGGCCAGCCTGGGCGCCGATAGCCCCGCTGGACAGCCTTCCCTTCTCCCGGCCTCCCCCTTCCTCCTCCTCCTCCTCCTCCGCCGCCGCTTTCATTGATAAGTCATCGGCGTTGCTTGTTCGAGACCAGCGCTGGGGCAGCCGCCACACTTTCTGCTTCTCTCCGCCGTCCCCATCTGGCCGGCCGGCCGAGCCACCGACCGACCGACCCGCTGTCAGTTTCTCCTCCACTTGAGAAGAACAATTCCCCCCCCCCCCCACGGCTCCCGGCAGTGTGGGATGATTAGGATCCACTGAGCTTTTATGGAGAACAAAACTGGCATTTCCTTCACGATCCAGCTGGTGATTTAATTGCCTCTTTGCTAATTCTGGTCTGGGCCTGGTGGAGGAGGAGAGCCTGCTTCTTAGTTGGGTGCCCTCGCGTTCCTGCCTTTGCTTTAATAGGTGAAGAAGATGAAAGGTGGATTCACTCCTGGATGTGTTAAACTGTTTTTGCTGCCAAGGCTTCCTGGTTGTTCTGCAGTCCTGTAAATCTCAGCTGTTTCCCAGTCCCTCAGTCTTAACACTTTTTTTCCTGTGGAGGAAACTCTTGGGCAGTGTTTATTGAAGAGAATAGAGTGGTTACATCCCAAACAAGTATTTGTGTGTGAGTCACTCACTTGGAGTTACAGCCATCCCCACCTTAATCTAACAAGTTCTGTTTTCTTCTGACTTGTCAGATGCTTGTTCACATTACTGAGAAAAATGGATTAATGTGGAACATAACCAGTCTGCTGCAGGCCTTATTAAAGGAAACAATGGGGCTTTTTTACTGGATTATTGCCAGCATTAGTTCACACACTGAAGGTATAAGTTGTTAGATCTTGCTTGCAGGTGATGTTTGTCCTGCTTTAATGTGAAGTGCAGTGGGAATTTTGCTTATCAACTGTGGAGGGTGGCTTGGATCAAGAAGAGTTTCTCTTCTTCCCAGCTTGGTGTGGCACCACATATCTGTCCTCAATGCCTTCAGCTTTGGCTATCTTCACTTGCCGCCCAAACTCTCACCCATTTCAAGAACGTCATGTCTACCTGGATGAGCCTGTCAAAATTGGGCGCTCAGTGGCTCGATGTCGACCAGCTCAAAATAATGCTACCTTTGACTGCAAGGTCTTGTCTAGGAACCATGCACTTGTGTGGTTTGATCAGAAGACAGGAAAGGTAAGGCAATTTACACTTCCCAACAGCAATACAGTGTACTGGATGTTGTGTTATTTGTATCAGTGATTCGCCTGTTTCTGTCTTAATAACTTGGAACTGACAGACTTGGAGCTGACTTGATGTCCAACCAAATGCATTTGAAACAAGTTACATTTTTTTAGTATCTCATCCAAGAGAATGGATTTAAAAAATAGTCCCGTTTATAGGACTTATTGTGACAAAATATGTTAACATAACTATATCCCAAATGATGTAGTTGCTCGGTATTGCTTTTACACCCTATTTTGTGATTTGGTGGAAATCCATTTTCACCTATGACACCAAAGCACTGGATGATAATTTTCTGAAAGTAGAATAGAATGTTTTGTAAAATAGAATGTTTTAGCAAACATTGAAACTATTTCTTGCTTGTCATGGTAAGGAATGCAGTATTCAAAGGAAGACATTTTTGAATATCCTGAAAGCAAAACATCTTAAGCTTTTCCTCAAAGCTGGTTTGTGCAATTGTTATCCCTTTGCCCTTTACAGAAATATAGTTACTTGCATTTAAAGGACTGTGCCTGTATTTGTTTAATTCTGTTTGTTTGACATTTATGTAAAATCACAACACTCTTATAATTTTCAAAACAGGCTGCCACATAAATGTACAGTAGAGCACTTGTCCTAGTTTTACCTTAGTGTAGTATTGAACTGGGCATAAAAGATGAGACCCAGAGCATGTTATGTACATATATTTTCCATTGAAATCGTAAGTTAGTTATTTTAGCTTTTCATAATAATTGATTTCAATAGGACCAAATGGAGTACTTTAGTTTCAATTAAAGATAATATTAAATTAATGATAATAGTTAATTCCAAACGGAGTGAGAGACTGTATTTTCAATACTGCATAATGCAGTTTTTCAGAAGTGAGACAGAATTGGTGCCTATAGTATATGTCATTTAAGTCTATGTTGGGCCTTACCAGTAAGGACAGCTGTTTAAATATTAGAAGCTTTGCAGTACCCTTTTCTACCCAGTAGAGACTGAACTGGGACACTTGAACCAATTTTGTTTTTGCTATCTAAACTTTAAATTGCTTTTAGAAAAATAAAACGTTAGCCTAAGTAATAATTTCAGTAACTAACAAAAACAATACACTATTGCGTTTACTCTTTGTAACAAATATTATCACTTTAGCATGCATTTCTATATACATTCTGTAAACATGTTTGATTCCGGGGAGGTGTGCTGATTAATCTATTAGTCAAATTATCACCTGACTGTTTAATTGTCACAGTGTGACGTTGGTATGATAAGAATGTTTATTCTTATTGTCTTACTTACTTATTGTGTAGTACCAACATGACGGAATAAGCTGAAAGCTGAATTTCATAAATTGTAACATAAATGTCGTATATCAAATGTCATTCTATATAAAGTATACTGTATATATAAGGGAAGGAGCATTAACAATTCCAAACTTTCTTTTATTATTATTATTAATAATAACTTGGAATAAGGTAAGGGATACAGAGGGTACGGGGGAAAACAATTTTAAACTTTCTTGCTTGTTCTCTTTAAATCTTTAGTAAGGTGGAAATCCATTTTGACTTTCTCCTTTACAATTCTAGGAGAAAGAAAGTTTAACTTTCTTTCTCCTAGAATTGTAAAGATCTGTTTTAATTGTCTGCAGAATTCTTTCTTTTTATCTTAAAAAACAAGCCTTTTGACAGAGTGAACTGAATTGGCCTAAAATATTTAATGTCCATTCTGCCTTGTGCCATGCCATTACAGTGCTTTTGGTCAGAATTTTTTCACATATCATTAAAAAGATGAGTTAATTGTTTATTATTTTATAACTTAGCTACTAAATTATACCAATGTGGCAGGCCAATTACATGGTGGTAGAATTTAAAAACTGAGAGAAAACTTCCTTTTTGCATTTATTAGAATTTAGCTTTGGCAGTATACTTTCAAAAGAGGTTTATTTAGTTTTCATATGTACTGTTGTATCTTTGAAAATTGTGGTGAGAATTTCTCATTACTTAATAAGGATACATGCAGGATGATTACTGCAGTCTTGCAAGCTAATATTCAGTCTTCACTGTACGGGACCCACTTACTCTTGAAACTAGTGGAGAAGTAGAATAAGAAAGCTGCAATATATGTGTATTTGCCAGAACACCATCTTGTAAAATGGAGCTGGTGGGTTGAGGGGTAAGCTGTTAATTGAGGTGGGAAACTCAAAACCATGAAACAGGCAAGAGGACATTGAGAGATTCTAGGTCTGTGTATGAGCAGAAGGGTGCTCAGATTGATAAGCACACCTGTGTTAGCAATGTTGCTATCAGACTATGATGACCCCTTATCACCTGATCTCATAATCACTATTAGTATCTATAAGCCAGATAGGTAGGCTCATTGTAAGAGGAATCTGCTTTCAGTTAAGTTGCTGGAAGAAAGTCACATGTTTAGGAAATCTGTCTTCACAAGTTGAGTTGTCTTAATAGTAGTTAAAAGAATCACATAAGAATAAATGAATTCTGAGAAAACAAACAACTTTTCATTTGTATATGTGAATCTTTTAAAATATTCTCTAGGTGGATTTTATTCTGATGTTTTCATGGGATTAGAATGGGCTGTATAAAGTGTACATTGTCTTGTCCAAAAGAGCTGATGGAGAATATAATGTTACCTGCCTTTCCATGACTCTTGATGCACTTCTGTTTAATTACTACATTGCCTATCAGACAATGTTAATTCTAACATAGATTGTAACACCTGTGTATATGTAGATGACCTGTCTAATCCTTAGTACAGTTATAGTAGTGATCCTCTAACGTCATTTGTTAACTAATAAAACATTACATTGCATATACCCATCTCAAATATTTAAGCACATTAAATTGACACCAGATCATTGATCAGTTTTATGTCAAAGTTGGTGAAGAGTAAATCTGTTTTTAATAGAAGACCATAATATGATGTGAACGTTTATCACTACACAATGGTTGGAAACCTGTTGAAGCAGCTCCACTCATGTAAGGCTGATGTAATCTTTAATTAAAAGTGTCCTATTCTCCCCACTCTGTCCCAAGGTTCTCAGGCTCCCTAGGGAATGTTTTGGGGGCTTTGGGATCTGGAGAGGAGCCTTTAAGGTCCAAAAATCAGTGCTACTGGTTGCAACTGATAACGTCATCAACCTTATGTGCACAGAGCTGCGCCAACAGCCATTGGTGCATTGGCTGGAATCCTAATACAGTAGTTATGTTTGCCAGTATAGCCCAGTCATAATCACAGCAACAAATTGCCGGAAGTTAAGATGTCAGTATAGGCATTTGCTATTGCCTGCTGAGTCACATGCATTATAGCAACAATAAATGCTGACTTAGTGGTTAAACTGCTGTACTGCAGCCAAAACTGTGCTCAAGACCCGGGGTTCGATCCCAGGTAGCCTGCTCAAGGTTGACTCAGCCTTCTATCCTTCCGAGGTTGGTAAAATGAGTACCCAGCTTGCTGGGGGGGGCAGTGTGTAGTCTGCATAATTAACTTGTAAACTGCCCAGAGAGTGCTTGAAGCACTATGGGGCGGTATATAAGCAGCACACTTTGCTTTTAACTTGTGGCAATTACTACTTAGATTTACGCTAATGAGGTATTCTCATAATAAGATTCTAGCCAATAATTAAAAGTTGAAGAGTTCAGAATGTTCAGTGTTGAAAGAGACAAGGAACATGAAAAGGTATAAAATTAATTAATAGCACTCAAGAACTTCATAACCAATCAGTTTTTTAAAAGTCAGGCTAAGGCAGCCTGGGAAGAAAGCTTACTAGAATATTAATACTAAAGAAAGCATTGAAGAGGTTGTTGCCCACAATAAGTAAAGATAGGGTGCTGGAATACCTAGTTACTTTAAATGAATTCAGGTCTGCAGGACTGGATGACCAAGTACACTAAAGGAACTATAGATGTAATTTCAAAACTTCTGTCTGTATAATCTTTGAAAATTCATAGAGACCATATGAGATCCTGGAAGCAAACATGCCAACCTGATCTTAAAAACAGAGAAACAAAGAGGGCCTGGTATTGTTCAACATTTTTATAAACAACTTGACTGAGGGCATGGAGGGATGATCATCAAATTTGTAGGTGACACCAAACTGGGAAGGGCAAGTAATTCTTCAGAAGTAAAAATCAGGATTCAGAGTGACCCGAACAGATTAGCAAACGGGACTAAAACAAAATAAATTCCAACTAGAGAGAAATGTAAAAATGTACATTTAGGCAGGCAAAGTCAGTATATGTGTAAAGGAGCTAAATATCAGTCAACAGTGTGATGCAACATCAAAAAAGGCAAAGACAATCCTAGGCTATAACAATAAAGTACTGTATAGTGTCTAGATGAAGGAAGTAATATGCTCACTCTTGTTTTCCTTTTGTCAAAACTTCCCTAAATACTGTGTCAAATTCCAGCTCTACAGACTAAGAAAGATATTGACAAGCTGGAAAATGTCCAGAGGAGAATAACCAGAATGGTAAAAGTTTGGAAACCAACCCCTATGAGGAATAATTGAGGAAGCTGGCTATTTTTAGCCTCAAGAAGAGACTGACTGAAAGGTGATATGATAGCCACCTTCTGAAGGTCTGACACATATAAGATATAACAAACTTGTTTTCTGTAGCTCCAGAGGGTAGGATCTAAATAATGGATTCAAATTATGAAAAAAGAGATTTCATCTAAACATTAGGAAGAACTATTTAACAGTAAGAGCTATTCAACAATGGAGTGGATTACTTTGGTGGGTGGTCCTTCATTTGAGGTTTTTAAGCAGAGGTTGGGTGGCTCCTTGTTAGGAATACGTTATCTGTGAATTTCCAGCCTTGGGAGGAAATTGGAATCAATGAGTCTTGGAATCTTTTCCATATCTATAATTTAATGATTTGATATGTTAATTACTGTATTGTTAAATGCTGAAAAGCTCAAAATGTGAAAGATGGAGCAAGCTTATTTTCTGTGGCCCCAGGTCATAAAGCCTGAAGCAAGGGATTCAAATGGTAAGAAAAGGAGATTTTGACTGAATATTAGGAAGAACTAATAATAAACAGAGTAAGATATGTTTAACATTGGAGTAGACTACCTTGGGCAGTGGTAAGGAACAGGAGTAAATTACCCCAAATTGGGTAAAAATGAAAATCCTGGGGGTAACGAGGACGCGACCCTAACCCCTTCTCTCCTCCTCTTCTTCCTCCTCTTCTGCCCGGAGGGGGGTTCCCCAGCTGCCCAATCACCCCCTTTATGCCCCCTTCTCCAGCCCAGCTGCAACCGAGCCACAGTGGATGGTGGCTGGCAACGGGCTCCAGCGGTGGCGTAGGGCAGCCGAGGTGGCAGCGGCGGGGCTGGCCATGGCGGAGAGCGAGGCCGGGGCGAGTGGCCAGAGCGCCCCAGGCCAGGAGGAGCCTCTCCTTCCAGTGCCCGGAGAGGTGGATTGTGGCGGAGGGGGGAGGGTGCGGCCACAGCGGCGGCTCGGGCCAGGCTCAGCCTCCTGGTGCCAGGCTGCCGCCCCATGCCCCTGTTCCCAGAGGAGTCCGTCGGGCGGCAGCGGCACTCGCCCAGCCATGTGGCTTCCTTCGGTACTGCCTCCACGCCGGCTGGGGGGCCTGGCAGAGCCTCTCACCCTCCGTGCGGCAGCTGCCATGGTGTTTCGACGACGAGGCCTGCAGGAGCCCTGATGCCGAGGCATGATATGGCTGGCCCAGCAAGCAGGTGCCGGAGCAGGAGGCGGCATTGGGCACCCCCGGCGGGGTGAGCCACCTGCTGCTCTTCGACAGCTGCCCAGGAGCCACCCCCAAGGGCCCCGCCAGGTGGAGGAGAAGGCAGCCACCGCTGCCCAAGTGTGGGCGGTAGGGCTTCGGCGGTGGCGCTCAACTGGCTGCGCATTACCGAGATCCTTCCTTTCAAATCAAGAGGGCAATGTCAGCGTATATAATTTTTTGGGGGAGTAAAATATAAAAAAGTTCCCTGACCTTGGGAGACTGGTCCAGTATTGCACTTGTAACTCATTTAGCTATGAGATTATATCTGCATTATATGTTTTAAAACAGAGTTTAGTTGGCCATCTGTCAGAGATGCTTTAGGTGTCGAAACTTGCTATCAAAAAGTGGGACTTGATGGCCTTTGAGATCCCTTCCAATACTGTACCTGAATTCTATAGTTTTATGTCCTATTAATATTTAGCATTTTCCCATTAATTAAAAGGAAATAGTTGTGAGATAGTGTTTGAAATGTGTGCAGTTGTTTAGAAATTTGATAGTATGTATGAAATGTTTCTCTAATACAGCATTTTCTTATCCAGTCATTGAACCTATCTGTTCAGCATGGAAGCAAACTGTTTCATGACTGATAGTGGGAATGCTTCTGTGGAAAAATCAAATGTTTCGTGTAGTTCATGTTGTAAAAGGAGAATTGCACATATTACATACAGTATTTCATTTTAGAATCCAGAAGAAAAGATACGCCAGGAGTTAATTACTGAGGGATGTTTTTGCCTTCTGATCAGGATTTTCCTGCAGTGATACCAAATGTAGCTACTGCTGCAGACCTAATATTGTAATTGTTGGAGCTGGTCCAGTAGAATCACACAGCCTTCATTCCTCAGAACTAAAATGACTTTAGTACATACAATTTTATGAATACCTCAAAATGCTATCTCATAGGGTTTTTTTAAATTATGATCCCAGGCAAAATAAATTAGTTTATTATTTTTTTCACTAAGCTGCTATCCAAACACTAATTATTACTTAAATATTTTATGGTAGTATTTTTAGGCATTTTAGAAATCATCTGCTAGTTTTGAAAACAGCAGATGTAAAAACAGTATTAGTACTATTGATGTACTATAGACAAGGCTGTCTACTTTTGTGGACACTGGGAACTGTTATGTATAATTTATAGGAGAAAATGCAGATTTTGAATCTTCATTAACAATTGTAGACTAGAAATCACTTGAGTGGGGTGGCGGCTGAAGTTTGAGTTAACAGAGACAAGTTGGACTTGAAGTGCAGTGTTTTAGTGTGAATGCCATTGCTCAGGAAAAATGATAGATCTAAAACTATTTTAGCAAAAAGAGACAGAAATCAAGTTTGTGTTCATTTAGTTTGCTTCAGATTAAGAGCAACAGAAAAAAGTTTGGTCTGCTTTTGAGCAACATAATGGATTTCTTTAGTTGCATCTAGATGCAGCTGATATGGGCAGTAATTAGGAGACTGGCAGATTTTGCTTGGGATCCCTCAACCTTAGAGAAATGTGAATTGCAGTTCAAAAATAGAATCTGGATAGGAGAGCACAGTACTGAAGGACTGTCGAGTGGCACTGTTTATAATGAACTAGTGGGGTCTTTGGGACAATTTATTGAGGGGCAAAATGACACTGCTGATCATGACTATGCAAATGTATTCCTCTTGAAACATCACCCTGTATTCCAGTTCTGATTTTCCCAAAATAGTATCTGATGTGTATAATGGAGGTATAATCAAACCTGGGGTAATTCTGAGATTTTTAAAAGTATGTAGCTGTTTAAAAAAATCCATAGGTGAGAGAAGAGTTCTCTGAAATAGTCCAGTGGGGACTGAGTATTCTTAATGCCAAAAGAATGCTGCCTGACTATGAAGAGGAAAAATCCTGTAAATTTGGTAAGGGAAGAATAGAAGAAAAGGACACAGGAGGATCCACTTTAATACAACCTCCCTTTCTTTCCAAGTGGTGTCCAGCCCCATTCTTAAAAATGGAAAACTTTGCTACCCTCAATGTTTTACAGAACCGTAATTTCTTCTTTGTGGTCACTGTGAATGCACACAAATGGATTTTAGTGCACTTGCATGGAGAATTTGGAAATTTCTGGAGCTTTAACACGTGTTGTTAGTACCTCCCTCCCATCGTGCTTGTCCCGCCCATGGCACCAAGTGCCTCCGTTCCTTTTTTGCCACTGCTGCAGCAGCACCTCAACTACGGAGCTTCTGTTTATTCTATCGAAAAGGAAATAAGTATAATATGATCTCTTCAGGACCTTCCTCAAATCTATCTGCAGTTCGTGAGTTTAAAATAAAGAAGAGAGAGAGAGAGAGAGAGAGAGAGAGGAAGTTTAGGGGAAAATACGACAATCCATTTTTCTCCCTGCCCTTTTTCCACCTGGGCCTGTTGCTCTTTTATGTCCTTTTCAGGCCCCTTCAAGCGCTGTGAATCCTGTCCAAACAAAATAACTCTCAGACAGGCGTTACCAAACTGTGTTGTGCCAGGCCTGTAAGCATCTGACTAAATCAGAGCTAAAACTTCGACTTTAGCTGTTGAGATCTTACCTTTGGAGAAAATCTTTACAACTACCCCAGCATTCGACCATGCATCCTAACTAGGCCTCACCTGTAGAGCCCTCACCTACCTCTCAAACTCGCTCTCCGACCTTGAGGCCATCTCAACCCACTAAAGAAGGCAAAACTGGCCTCTAAACCAAAGCCTCTGACGTCAGTGTAGAAACCCACATCGACTCATTCTGCCATGTTGCTACCGAAATTGACCCTGGTACCACCAGACGCTCATATAATGAGAAAGAAGTCATAACTTTCTCACAAGCCCAAACACCCTGTGGATAAACTAGTTCCGCCTCCACCATCTATAGAGGAGCCTCAAAAGGAGACAGTATGCCTTGATTTGTTGTGTGGAGATGAGGATGTTTCTCTGTCTTTGCCTGATGCCATGCCCTCTCCACAATTCAGTCAATCTCTTGACTGGGGGGGGGGGGAATATCTTTGCTAAGGTTGCTGCAGTGATGCATTCAATGTAGGCAAACCTTCAATCTCATGCTGGCTCTGTTTCAGGCGATACATTGGGCTCAGACTCTGGGAAGCAAGGTCCTCCTCGAAAGAGGATGCGTAAAATGCACCATATTGAACCTTGTGGTGACACGGACGGTCCCGATCTCGTGATTACACCACAACACAGAGTTCTAACTCTTGTCCTCTGAAGATGCCGGCCACAGAGACTGGCAAAACATTAGAAAGAAAAGCCTTCCGAACATGGCCGAACAGCTCGAAAAACCTACAACAACCAAGTTGCTGTTTATTTATGCTTTATCTCATACAATCTGTGATTAGCCTTATCAAGAGTTTAGGGTAATGAGCTAACTTCAAACCAAAGCTGATTTGATTTAAAACAAACAAACAGAAAGATTTAAGGTTAACTACAGATGCAGTGATAAAATTTGATTAATTAGAATTTTTTTCAAATGCAACAATAAATTATGATTAGTCAAAAAGAGAAGCAAAACTTTTTGAACTTGCAATTTGACTGGAGTCCAGGGATTATGCACATAATGCAAAATCTTAGGGTACTGTGGCATCTGAACCAAAACGGAGTTATTTTAATAGCATTGTTACATAATGCATATATCTGTACTGTTTTAGTACCATGCTCAAATTTTTGCTGTAGTTGTGTTGAAGTTTTTTTCTTTAGTATTTACAGTAATGTGTTTTTTCCTGATTGCCACTCAATATTGGTGGCACTTGAAGCCACATATAAATGATAGTAGGGTTGCTGTGTTCTTCCCATCTTTGTAGGCCATTAATTTCCACATGAATAAAATGTTGCTTGTATTTTATGTCAACAATCACTTGAAATATTCAGTCAGAGAAAAGCAGGCATGATATTATTGTTGTGTATGTAGTGTTTTGAGTTTAGGTTCTGTCCCCTGAAGGTCTGTACAACTGTGGGGTGTAAATGCAATATGACAGACTTGCCCCATTGCCCACCATTTTGCCATGTTTTAGAATTGTACCTGTGTTAATTAATATAACTCATAGAGGAAAGCTCATGGCTAAAAGCCAATACTGTAGTAGGTTAGAAGTGCAGTAGGCCTATTGAATCAGTGGAGATTTGGTGAATCAACTCTTCTGTAAGTTTCATTGATTCAGTGGGCCTACTCTAATTGAACTATAGTAGGTTTTGTAGTTATGTAGAAGGGAACTACTCACTCTCCAGCAATCTGTAGATTGTATCTACTTAAAAAGAAACTTAAGGGACATACCATATATTCCTCTCCTGAAATATTCTGGTTACCTCCTTTCCAAAGTTTTTTATTATAATTAAGAATACTATCTTTTAGTCTGTCTTAAAAGTTTAAACACACAAATAAAGGTTCTTGTAAACTGTCCTGGGAACCATTTGTCAAAAGATTATATATAAATTATAGAATAAACAAATGTACAGTATTTTTCTGAATGGTTTCATAAGATGTAAATCTGCTTGAGTGATTAAAAAGACTAGTCACATATTACTTTTATTAAAATTACTTGAAGAGTTAATGTTAACCTAAATAATATTAGATTGCTTTTCTTCACATGTTTGTTTATTTATTTACAAGATTTTTAAAGCCACGTTGTTACCAATGGTCTCTGAGCGGCGTACAACAATATAAAAACTATAGAAAAACATTAAAACCATTAAAATAGGCAATATTATAATATGCTATATTAAAGCAGTCAATTTATCACATCTTTCAGGGATGGCACCTTCAGAAGGGCCTCCTGGCCTGATCTTAGAGTAAAATGGCCGCGGATGGCCCGAAATGCCCCCCCCGCAGCGTTTTCGCGACCTCCGTAAGCAAGGGGAGGGCGTGAAAACACTGATAGGGGCCATTTCGGGTCATGGGCGGCCATTTTGGAGCCGCCGATCAGCTGATCGGCGGCTCCAAAATGGCTGCCGGACGCGAAAACATCGCTGGAGGGGTAAGTTTCGAAGCTTATTGGAACACATTAAACTAAGTTTAATGCGTTCCAATAGGCTTTCCTTACCCGCACAGCGATGTTTTCGTATAGCGAAGGTTAATCCGGAACGGATTAACCTCGCTATACGGGGCACCACTGTATATGTTGACTTCTCAGCCCAAACCTACTAATGATCTCCCTCAGTGGTTTCATGTGGATATTGAATAACATGGGGGACAGTGTAGAGCCCTGTGGAACCCCATGATGCAACTGCCATGGATCAGAGCTACTGCCCCCCAGCACCACCTTCTGGACCCGATCAGGTAGGAGTGGAACCACCATAAAATGGTGCCTCCCATTCCAGTCAATCTGTCCAGAAGGACCCCATGATAGACTGTGTCGAAAGCCGCTGAGAGGTCCAGGAGAATCAACAGGGATGCATTCCACCTGTCTCTCTCCCAGCAAAGGCAATCAAACAGGGTGATCAAGGCAGTCTCTGTCCCATAAAATGGATCTAGATAATCCATTTCATCCAGGAGAGCCTTTAATAATGTTTTATAATGACATGCAGTTTGTCACAAGTTTCCAGTAACAGATGTCTTGCTTGGTAGCATGGTCTAGAGGGGTGGGGTAAAAATCAGATAGATAGATAGATAGATAGATAGATAGATAGATAGATAGATAGATAGATAGATAGATAGATAATATGCAGCTATGACTTTAATAATTATTTAATACTTAAATGCTTTTTTTGCAGCCTTCGGGGCTTTCTCTGGTTTTTTTTGTTGCTTTGCTTTCTTTTTTGTATTAATTCCGCTTTTCTTTTGTATTAATTCCGCTTTCTTTTAATTTGCTTTCTTTTTTGTATTAATTCCGTTCCCATGCATTTCAATGCAAAATGGTGCTTCGACTTACTAGCATTTCAACCTACGAACACCGTTCCAGAATGGATTAAGTTCGTAAGTTGAGGCACCACTGTAAAAGTTTGAGGAGTTGCAAAGGAGCTAGGAAAGCCTTGTTATAAAAAAATGGAATGTTTCCTTCATAGAAGGAAAGTTAGAATCTAAACTGTAGCTATTATTTTTTTCATGTATCCTTAAATGAAATTGAAGGCACAACTGTTTCTATATTTTTAGCTACTCTTAATTTTTTTGTCCCATTCAGAGCCATGTATGCTTAAATATGCAAATAGTGGGATATATACCATATTTTTCGCTCCATAAGATGCACCTTTCCACAAGACGCACCAAATTTTTAGGAGAAGAAAACAGGAAAAAAAATTGTTTTCTTCTCCTAAAAATTGCTGAGCCTTATGGAGAGGTCCATCTTATGGAACACACCCTAGGACCCTTTGGAGGCTCGCCCTGCTCCCCCGGGGGTCAGAGGGGGCGAAATCGCCAGCTTCTGGGACTTGAGGCTTGGGAAGCTTCACAAGAGTCCCAGAAGTTGGCGATTTCCTCCCCTCTGGCCCAGCTGGGGGGGCAGGGTGAGCCTCCAGAGAGTCCTAGAGTGTGTTCCAGGACGCTTTAGAGACTCACCCTGCCCCCCTCGGGGGTCAGAGGGGGCAAAATCGCCACCTTCTGGGACTCTTCAGAGGCTTCCCAAGCCTCAAAAGACTCCCAGAAACTGGTGATTTTGCCGGCGCTGGCCCTGTGCGGAGGTGGGGGGAGCGTGGCAAGGGTCCTGGGAGGCTCCCTAAGACCCTTGCCACGCTCCCCTCCACGGGGCGGGGGAGTAAAATCGCCAGCTTCTTGGAGTGTTTGGAGGCTCCCCAAGCCTCCAAACACTCCCAGAACCTGGTGATTTCACAGGTGCTGGCCCCATGCGGGGGTGGGAGGAGCGTGGCAACAGTCCTGGAAGGCTCCCTCAGACCCTTGCCACGCTCCCCCCACCCCCCCACGGGGCCAGGGGGGTTAAAATCGCCAGCTTCTGGGAGGGTTTGGAGGCTCCCCAAGCCTCCAAACACTCCCAGAACCTGGCAATTTCGCCGGTGTAGGCCCTGTGTGGGGGTGGGGGGAGTGTGGCAAGGGGCCTGGGAGCCTCCCTCAGACCCTTGCCACGCTCTCCCCAGCCCCCGCACGGGACCAGCGCCGGCGAAATCGCCAGCTTCTGGGAGTGAAACCCTGTCATCCACCATTGTGCAGCAACCAGAAGATGACATGACTTGTGTTTGAATAAATGTAGATTGTTGTACATGAAAAAATAAAACATCCCCTGAAAATAAGCCCTAATGCGTTTTTGGAGCTATTTTTGGGGAAACATGGTATGTGTCTTGTGGCAACATGAATATCAAAGGCTGAAAGTTGGAAAGTGAAGAGAGAAAGCAAAAGGACAAGACATCCAACTCAGTGTATGAAATATATTGCCTCTCCCAGGGAAAAAAGGAGGGAGGTCTTTCTCCTTTGTGAAGAAAATCAGTTGTCCATCGAGTTGTTCTATGCATTGGGATAGCAGTGGTTGCTTAGATCATAGGACTGAGGAATTCATTAAAAGTTGCATATTCAGTTGAATTTGGGGAACCCACTTGAAGCATTCATTGTGTTGAGCTATTTCAATTGCTTTTCTTTGATTTATTCATTGCAAACTGCTGGAAATTTTAAATTTTTACAATAAACCTGACTGCAAATGGGGTTTGAATAATTTTGATGACAACTACTCCTGGAATTAAACCCCACAGTTTATTTGTAGTTTCATGTCAGGCAATGGGTACCACAAATCCAGAAATTCTAGAGTTAAATGTTTTCTCGAAGGCTTTCATGGCAGGATCCAGTGGCTGTTGTAGGTTTTTCGGGTTGTCTGGCTGTGTTCTTGAGGTTTTTCTTCCTAACATTTCGCCAGTCTTTGTGGCCGGCATCTTCAGAGGACAGGAGTCAGAACTACAACAACCAATTCTAGAGTTAATTTGCTTAAAGAGGGAATGCGTATAACTGAGTTGTGACTTGCACATAAGAAGGCAATTGCACCTGACTTCTCCTGAGCTGAACTGTCCTTTGTATGTTTGGTGGTAAAATTTCTCCCCACCTTTTCCTTGGCCTTACTCAGTGCTACCATTTCTCACTGTTAGAACACAGACCCTGGGAACCTTTTGAATTGAAATTATGCCCCGACCCCCCCCCCCCCAAAAAAAAGGCTCCTTGCCTTTGTCTAAGAGCCTGTCTTCCTCATTCGAATATAGATTTGAATAGCTTTTAAAATCTTTTTTATCTTACACAAAATGTGCAAGAAGTCAAACACTGTTCAGTAAATTGACTATGTTGCCATGTAAATCTATTATACGATTGCAGATTAAATATGTGCCCAGCTAAATTTCAAAGTTTGTGTCTGCACTTTCTAGAGGTTTTACTTTAATCCTTATTTGCTGAAGCAAATTTTTGCAAAGGATGAAAATCCATACTTCACATAACTGTAATCAAATAAGTTGCTGCACATACTAGGTTGCAGAACACTTTAAAAGTGTGCAATCACTTCCTCATTTTTAACTCAGTACTGTACTTACCAAATACTTATTGAGTTTAGGTGGTTAAGTATCAGAGTTCCTTTTTCTCATTGAGGACATGGTGGGTTAAAATTTAAGCTCAAATTTTCAGCATTTAGATAATGTCTTCTTTCTGAAACATTTCAAAAGATTTCTCTGTGTTAGTATGTGTGTGTGAAAATCCAGATTGTAGAAGATCTACTTGTAATATAAAATAAATGAGAAATTTGTTCCATGATGGTTAATCTTAGGTAAGTATGCATATGATTGATGCTTTAGTGAAGTTGTTAACATAATTGTTGTGTATATATTTAGTGGCATACTTCCACATGTATGCCTTATCTTTTGCAATATTTTTCAGTCACTATGCTTAGAAAATTCTCTTTGAAATGTGTATTAATAACACTAGTTATATGTCCGTATTTCGTGAATTATGTACTTCCCTAATAAATGAACACATGTTCTGAATTGTATATTGCTGAATAAGATTGTTTTTGACAATTGTAGCCTTTATTTTTGAAAGAAAAAAGTTAGGTAAGTTTATGATATTCTGAAAGCATTTTTAATGTACAAAAGCTAACTTCATATATACTTATTTTAATAAATTTTACTTAAATTCAGCACAAGTCAACCGTTAACAACATGCTTTTTTCCATCTAAAAATAAGTTGCACTTGTGCTAGAATTCTTTGGTTGTCTCCACTTCAGTGACAGCTATAATTTGCATACATATTGATTTGAAAATTTGTATGAATAGTTTTGGAAAGAATAGCAGGATGGTGGGAAAAGTGGAAAGGAAGATTTTTGAGTGTGAGTTAAATAAATTAAGCTTAATGAGTATGAATTGTTTTTAAATGATCTATCTTTAATTCCATATTTGCCTTTTTAAGGAAGAAATCAAATTATTTATTTATTCTTAGGATATTTGAAATATTAAATAGGAAGCTTTCAGTTAATGATCTTTGTTGTCCTTCTGCAATGAGGTGAAGACCTTTATCTTCAGGTAGGCTTTTCCTTAGTGACTAATGTCTGGGAGACAATAAACAGGATAGTTTGTATCTTGTTGCTTCTAAATCTGTTTTTTTGTAATGCTTTTACTTAACATTTTTAACATAATGTATTAATTCTTCTTTAATATTTGAATAATTTACTGTTTTTAAATGCCTTAGGTTCTTTTTTAGGAGAAAGGTGGGGTAAAAATATTTTAAATAAATAAATATGCTGAAGAGTGCTTTTTTGTAATTATGTTCTTACATAGTATATAATCAAGCATACAAATGTGTATTTGGCCATCATGAATATATATTTTACGCTTGATACAGTACATGAAAAAATAATATTTTGTATATTTAGAGTATTTACAAAGGTCTGTAAATTTTTCAAAAAACAATCTTTAAGATATCCATTAAAATTCATTGCAGTACTATATTGAATATTTACAAACTGCTAATGCTTGCATATACATTTGTTTTATATTGCACATTTTATCTGATGGCTTGGCTTTTCTTATTTACATGTCAGATAATAGACATTTGATTGATACTGATCACATAATGGTGTTGGATCCAAATTTATAAGCGGCACATTAAAATATATCAATCCTATTGATTTTATTAGGTGAACGCTAAGTATCATTTGAAGACAATGCCCTTGTCTTTTTCCCCCCAGAAGTTTCATATTTGCCCCTTGTGCCCCATGAAAGGTGTACAAAAGGCATAACTGAAAATCTGATAGAATAGATAACTCCAGAGATGTTTACAAGCCAAATCTAGATTTAAGTATAACCCAAATTCATTTAAGCCAAATCTTTTTTCTTTGAATTCTGTTTATAAAGATTATTAAAAATTGTAAGAATCACATATTATTTGAAAGATAAGTCATGTATATCTGAAGTTATTTGCTAATCATATTTAATATTCATCATGCTGTCTTAACCATTCAAACACTGACAACCCAGAATTTTTTGATCAGCAGCTATTTGAATTAATACTTCAAAATTGTTGTTGTTGTTTAGTCGTTCAGTCGTGTCCGACTCTTCGTGACCCCATGGACCAGAGCACGCCAGGCCCTCTGTCCTCCACTGCCTCCCGGAGCTGGTTCAAATTCATGTTGGTCGCTTCGATGACACTGTCCAACCATTTCACCCTCTGTCGTCCCCTTCTCCTCTTGCCCTCACATTTTCCTAACATCAGGGTCTTTTCCAGGGAGTCTTCTCTTCTCATGAGATGGCTAAAGTACTGGAGCCTCAGTATACTTCAAAATAGGATTGCCAATATGATTGAACCATTTCACAGTTTTTTTTTAAATAAAGGAGTCTTGTGCTTGCACATATATACAGTATTTGCTTTTTCAATTCTGATTTACCTGTAGTGGCAAATCATATTTTGCTCACAGGTTTTAGTTCAAATTTGGCTTACAGGCCAAGTTTTGTATCTTGTGGTCAAACAAGTTGTACAGTAAAGTAGTTGCTTTATTATTTTATGTATATTATTTGTATGCTGCCTTTCTCCCCATAGGGGATCTGAGACGGCTCACAGCAAGTAAAAGTCAAAACAATTAAAATACTATATCACAAAAAAAACAATTAAACATTTATCCAGATTAAATACAAGATTAAAAACAGTTTTTAAAACATTTTAAAACCTCTAAATTTAGTAAATATAGCATTGCTGAGAACCCCACTTATTACTGAAAATCTTGCTTGAAAAGGAAGGTCTTCGCAGGATCATGGAAGGGCAAGAGGAAGAGGGCTTTCTATGGGTATTGCATTTCAAAGCTTTGGAGCAACCACAGAGAAGGCTGGTTTTCATGTCCTCACCAAGTGAGCTTCTGCAGTTAGTGGAACCTAGGGAGGGGCCTCCCCAGAAGATCTTAAAAGCTGGAAAGGCTCATTTGGGATAATACAATCTTGCAAGTAGCCTGGACCGATGTGGTATATAGGTAATACTGAGTGCTCTGCGTTGGGGCTGGAAAGTTCCTGGAAGCTAATGAAATTGATGTATTAAGGGACTTATATGCTCCCTGAAACCAGCTCTAGTTGGCAGTACAGCTGCAGCATTTTAAACCAACTGAAATTTCTGAGAAGTCTTCAAAGACAACCCTACACAGAGTGTTTCAGCAATCCAAACAAGATGTAACTAAGGCATGTGTCACCATAGCTAAATAAGACATCTCAATTATTGGGCACAGTTGGTGCACCAATGTTAACTGTGCAAAAGCATTCTGAGCCACTGCTGAGACCTGTACATCCAAACTCATGTTTGAATCCAGGGACACACTCAAGCTGTGAATTTGACTCTTCAGGGGAAGTGTAATCCCATCCAGTACTAGCTGAATCCCTATCCCCCAGTTTGCCTTTTGACTGACCAAGAGCACCTATGTCTTACCTAGATTAAGTTACAGCTTGTTAGCCCTTCTTAACTACTTAAATTTGTTTGGTATTAGTAAGTGTTGAGTTAAGTGAGCAGGTGATCATGCATTTTTAAAAATGTTCTGCAATATAGAATGTGTAACAACTCGTTTGATTGCAGTTATATGAACTAGGGTTTCTTTTCAAAAATTAGCTTCTGCAAATAAAAACACAGGAGAGAGTCTTCTCTGTTGCTGCATCCAGACTTTGGAACTCCCTCCCATAGGAGACCAGACAGGCCCCATCTTTGCTGTCCTTCTGCAAACAGGCAAAGACCTTTCTCTTTTGACAAGCCTTCCCTCAGTAACCTGCTTCCTGTGTGTGATTTTTGGATAAATTGTTATGCATTACTGCATGACTTGTGTTTTTCGATTTTTGTGTTCTCCATTTCTCAGAGTCATATTTTTAATTTTTTTGTATGCTTATTGATCTTTGTCTTAATGTTGACTGTTAATTGATCTAAGATTCCTCCTTATTAATTGTTCATAATTTTTAAATATCACCTTTTAACGATGTTAACCACAGTTGTATGCCCATTGTTTTCAACTTTAAATATTGTCTTTCATGGTTGTAAGCCACCTTGGGTCCTGTTCAAGGAGAAAGGCGGGGTAAAAAAACAAAATAAAATCTCTTGAAGGTGCAAATACACTCTCTTGACATTTTGCTGGTAAGCATTGTTCAAATCTATCCATATGAGATGGATTTACTGTACTTAATAAAGGAAGCCACAGGCTGGAGTTTACAAGAGCAGAAAGCATTTTGGAGATTGCTCATTCACAAGATTGCCATAAGTCAGAGGTGACTTGATGGCACGTAACAGCTACAAAAACATGTTATTTGAATCAGAATAAATAGTAAATATGAAGTAGAGTAATCAAAGCATTTTAAAGAGAAATGTTTGTGGAACCGCCTCAACTTCAAGCTACTTATTTTTTGAATATGGGATGGTATTAATAGACAATACATTGAGCTATATAAGTCAAAAGCAAATAAGATACTACAAAGTATAATTGGAATATATGAGCAGACAGTATAAAAGTTTGTACTTAATAACCTTCACCAAGGACTCAGTAATTGTTTCATAGATATAATGAACAAATATCAAAAATTATTTGTTGAGCCACTAAGGATAACCATTTCCGCTCCTTTCCTTTGAATAATCTACCCTTTTCACCCTTGGAATCATGGCAGAATCAATACACTTCAGTTATTTGATCTGAGGAGCAGTGACTTTTGGAAAAAACTTTTACATAAAAGTACCAAAAGAGAAGGGTAGAAATTCTGCAGTTGTTCTTAATGACTGCAGAAACTTGGTGATTGTGCATATTCACTATCAAAATGTATGTTTTTGTTGTAGTAGTAGGATTGTATGTGTATTAAATTAGGAGCAAAACAAAAACAAAAAAAATCCAAAGACTGACTCACATGCCTTGCATTTTCTATTACAGGCAGGCTTGTTTATTTATAGTAAAGCTGTGGTGAAATGGGGTAATGGCGAACTACTTTTAAGACAATTACTATATGTGACAAAGGTTAGTTGCTGTCATTGGCTTAAATCCAACTCCTAGTTCAATTTGGAGTAGAGTGCCTGAATCAATTGTTGAATGGTGGAATTACAAATTGAATTCAGGACAGTCCAATTATAAGTTTACTTACAATTTGCTGAGAAGTATGATTTAAATAAGAAAACCCAACTTGTATTAGCAGTGGTTTTTTTCTATATGAATTGCCAAAGGCTGTCCTAGTTAAGTTCAGTACTGTATAGCAGTGGTTCTTAACCTTTGTTACTCAGGTGTTTTTGAACTGCAACTCCCAAAAACCCCAGCCAGCAGAGCTGATGGTGAAGGCTTCTGGGAGTTGCAGACCAAAAACATCTGAGTAACAAAGGTTAAAAACCAGTGCTGTATAATTATCTGTTCCATTGATTTTTTTAGTGAGCAATTAAGGTTTTTGAAAATTTCATGAAGGAGCAAATGGCTAGCACCAAACCTTTGTTAGGTTATGAGATAGACACACCTATACGGGCAGTATATAAATGTAACCAATTGATTAATTAATTAATTTTTAACTCAGTTTCTGTTGCCACTTAAGAACCTGTTTCACAGTTTTGGAGCATATTACTCTTAGGTTTATTGTACTTAAACGTATCATAACAAGAAGCTAAATTAAAAGAATTATCAGGGACTCAGAAAATAAAGGCATGCATTCTAATATGTATTATCTGCTGCTAGACTAGGAGACTTACATGAACCAGTAAAATAAAAGTCTGGGTATGCAGTATAAAAGAGATATCTGAAAATGCCACTGAAGGCTGAGGAGTGTAATAACTGTCTCTGACTTTAGCTGAAGTAGCAATTAGCTGATGTCTTTGATAATATTTTCTTTATTTTTATTTAATACATTATCTTAATTTTCTGTGATCAGTACATGTTCAAACACAAAGTATCCAATAAAATCACAAAAAATACAATGCAAAATACTGGTTTCAGAGCACTTTCATAATAAAGCAGCTGTATCATTCTGATTCACCTATTTGATCCAAAATTGGCTGAAACAGGTGCATAAGTGCCATGTACATTTGGAAGAGAAGGAAGGATGTGGATTCCACTGGAAAAACAGTCCGCATTTTTAGTGGAATGTGCCTTGCCTCCAACTTGCCCATTACTTATCTAACAGTGGCAGGATATGAAGCTGGACTCATACACTAATCTTAACATTCAGGCTGGTTGATAAGAAATAAAATACTATGCTATTAGAAACAATGTATCTGGTTTGGGAGGTATAATGCTATTAAGATTAAATGTAAGAAATGTTTGTGGAGATACTATGAAAAGCAGGAGTGATCATACCGCTGTTCCCAATTAGTATGAGTAACAATTACAGGATGTGGTTTTCATACTGAATCATTCGTTCGCTTAGTCGTTTAGTCGTGTCCGACTCTTCGTGACCCCATGGACCAGAGCACGCCAGGCCCTCCTATCTTCCACTGCTTCTCGGAGTTGGGTCAAATTCATGTTGGTTGCTTCGCAGACACTGTCCAGCCATCTCATCCTCTGTCGTCCCCTTCTCCTCTTGCCATCACACTTTCGTAACATCAAGATCTTTTCCAAGAAGTCTTCTCTTCTCATGAGATGGCCAGAGTACTGGAGCCTCAGCTTCAGGATCTGTCCTTCCAGTGAGCACTCAGGGTTGATTTCCTTTAGAATTGATAGGTTTGTTCTCCTTGCAGTCCAGGGGACTCTCAAGAGCCTCCTCCAGCACCACAATTCAAAGGCATCAATTCTTCGGCGGTCTGCTTTCTTTATGGTCCAGCTCTCACTTCCATACATCACGACAGGAAAAACCATAGCTTTGACTATTCGGACTTTTGTTGGCAAGGTGATGTCTCTGCTTTTTAAGATGCTGTCGAGGTTTGTCATCGCTTTCCTCCCAAGAAGCAGGCGTCTTTTAATTTTGTGGCTGCTGTCTCCATCTGCAGTGATCATGGAGCCCAAGAAAGTAAACTCTGTCACTGCTTCCATATCTTCCCCTTCTATTTCCCAGGAGGTGATGGGACCAGTGGCCATGATCTTAGTTTTTTTGATGTTGAGTTTCAGGCCGTGTTTTGCACTCTCCTCTTTCACCCTTATTACAAGGTTCTTTAATTCCTCTGCCATCAGAGTGGTATCATCTGCATATCGGAGGTTGTTGATATTTCTTCCGGCAGTCTTAATTCCGGTTTGGGATTCCTCCAGTCCAGGCTTCCGCATGATGTATTCTGCATATAAGTTAAATAAGCCGGGGGACAATATACAGCCTTGTCGTACTCCTTTCCCAATTTTGAACCAATCAGTTGTTCCATATCCAGTTCTAACTGTTGCTTCCTGTCCCACATATAGGTTTCTCAGGAGATAGATAAGGTGATCAGGCACTCCCATTTCTTTAAGGACTTGCCATAGTTTGCTGTGGTCCACACAGTGAAAGGCTTTTGCATAATCAATGAAGCAGAAGTAGATGTTTTTCTGGAACTCTCTGGTTTTCTCTATAATCCAGCGCATGTTTGAAATTTGGTCTCTAGTTCCTCTGCCCCTTCGGAATACAGCTTGTACTTCTGGGGGTTCTCGGTCCACATACTGCTGAAGCCTACCTTGTAGGGTTTTGAGCATAGCCTTGCTAGCGTGTGAAATGAGTGCAATTGTGTGGTAGTTGGAGCATTCTTTGACACTGCCCTTCTTTGGGATTGCGATGTAGACTGATCTTTTCCAGTCTCTGGCCACTGTTGAGTTTAGGGTTAGGGTTAGGTTAGGGTATACCGAACTATACATCAAGGCTAAACGCTCATGGTATGGATATTACTATTCATCTGATGTATCTGATTCACCATCTCATCCTCGATATAGTTCGCAGTACCATGAATATTACCAAACTTCATCCAAGGATGACACCGCACCTCTACCTATAGTACCGAAGCCACATAAGTCCTCTCACAAGAGGAATCATTCTCCAGAACCTTTCATAGGTCAACCACTCATGGTACCAAAGCGATTTCGGTCATCAGTTAAGGCTCCACTACGCTTTCACAGGTCCGTGCTTCCTCCTTGCAAGTAACAACTATGTATAATGGACCTCCACCTGCGCCTCTTAATACTACTCAAGCGCGTCAAAAGAAACACCCTAAACTTCATCAATCCAGAACTCACCCCTTCCCGCTTAAACATACTCTTGACAAGCCTACCTGTTGCCTACCAGAGCCTTGTCCTGACATGTCTGCCTCTCCGTATCATCATACTTCTCAGACATCATCTCTGCAACTCTCTAATTCGGACACCTCTGACTGACTCCTTACCACTGCAAGAGTCTCCTCCTAATCTGCCCACACCAGACACAGACATAGTGGATGTCAGTCCTCCCTCACCATCGGATGACTTCTCATCCTATTTACAGCTGGTGCTTCTCATAGCCAAGGCCATGGACCTAGATGTCTAACAACCTGTCCAATCTGAATCCAAAAAGGTGTATGAGGACATTAATGAGGACCAAACTCCACCGCTCCGTATGGAATTATTCCATCTTTGTTGAAATTAATCAAACAGTCATGTTCCAAACCATCCTCAGTACCACAGATGTCTAGGAGGGTGGAAAACTTATATAAAATGCATGGAGATAACACTGCTTTCCTTTCGAAGCATCCACCCCCAAATTCTGTCATTATGGATGGTACCCACAACAGAGCACGAAATCACTCTAACGCCACTCCTAACAACAAGGAAGGTAGAAAACTGTACATTATTGGCCACAAAGTTTATTCTTTTGCCTCTTTTACCCTACATGCTGCTAATTATATTGCATCTATGGGAGCCTATCATCGCTACCTCTGGAATAAGGCTCTTCCAACACTCCAGTCAGCAACAGATGAGTATAAAGCTTGTGGCTTCACCTTTCACTTAGAAGCTATGGCCCTTGTGTGTCAAGAGTGCATCACTGCGCGACACGTCATTGAAGCCACATCAAACACATGCCTACTGCTGTAGCCCTTCGTAGACATGCTTGGCTTTGCTCAGCTCACATTTCTAATGACTTACCTTTTGATGGCACCGGTCTTTTTGATGAC
Source organism: Pogona vitticeps (assembly GCF_051106095.1). Classification (NCBI taxonomy): domain Eukaryota; kingdom Metazoa; phylum Chordata; class Lepidosauria; order Squamata; family Agamidae; genus Pogona; species Pogona vitticeps. Next base: position 65,237,767 of record NC_135784.1, on the reverse strand, counting down.
AAAACTGATGAAATATTAGACAATCTGCAAAAGCTGAGAAAAACATTCGTCTAGTCGTTTAGTCGTGTCCGATTCTTCGTGACCCCATGGACCAGAGCATGCCAGGCCCTCCTATCTTCCATAGTAATTGCCTCCCATAGTTGTGTCAAATTCATCTTGGTTGGTTCGATGACACTGTCCAACCATCTCATCCTCTGTCGTCCCCTTCTCTTGCCGTCACACTTTCCCAACATCAAGGTCTTTTCCAAGAAGTCTTCTCTTCCCATGAGAAGAGAAAAACATTACGTTCTTACAATACTCAATCATACTACAGACCCTAAGGATACCAATGGTGTCGCCCCTACTCCTACCAACAATACAGACCATTTTCCGACAAACAAAGATACCACAGTCTTCATCCTCATTTCAGCCCAGACACACCACACAACGTCAGCGCCCCAAACAATCCTTCAGGCATCCTGAGAAGAAAACAGAACAGAGCCTTTGACTTTCCCGTCACTCAGATCCACTTACTCCATCATTCTCCACCCAGCACCACCCATTTTTCAGCTCATCTTCCATCTTGGACATCTATCACCACTGATTCCTGGGTCCTCCTTATCATTGCCACTATCTATGCAATAGAATTTGCACTCTCACCACCAACAAGAACCATTCTAATGGCACCATTGGAGGTCCTAAAACAAGAGATACAGTCCCTCCTCCTGAAGGATGTCAGTTCACCATCAACCTGTCAGAAGATGATCCCAGGTTCTTCTCCCGTTACTTTATCATTCAGAAACGCGATGGAGGTTTGTGTCCCATTCTCGACCTCCGAGATCTGAACTATTACCTCTGAGATCTGAACATCATTCAAAAACGCTTTTGTATAGTGACTTTAGAACGAACCCTACCCATTCTTCAGGAAGACGACTGGTTTGCCGTCATCGACCTAAGCGATGCCTATTTTCATATTACCATCCACCAAGACCACCATAAATTCCTCAGATTCTCCTTAGGAACGACCGCTTACGAATTCAAGGCCCTCTTTGATCCAATGGCAGACCCACCTTCCAAGCTCCTGCAGGTTACACCTGAGCTCTCAGCCCAACTTCTCTGGTGGGATACTCCAGCTAACCTATTCATTGACAGACCCTTTGCACCTCTTCAACTAACAATCCAAGTCACCACTGATGCCAGCCCCACCGGGGAGCACATTGAAACAGCTACCTGATCTCAAACTGAACAAGACTTTCATATCAACAATCTTGAACTACTAGCCATTTTCAAAGCTTTCCATGCCTTTGAACCTATCATCACCGGCACAGCTGTGCAAGTAACCACAGATAGTACCACAGCGCTTTCATGCGTAAACAAGCAGGGAGGCACTCACTCTCTCCCGTTGTTGTACCTTACTGTTCAGTTATGGGAGTGTTGCCTCGAACATTACATTTTTCCTATAGCAGTTCACATCACCTCTCACAACAATCACATAGCAGATTCTCTCAGCAGGAGTTGGACCCAAATGCATGAGTGGACTCTTGACCAGGCTGTATTTCTACGCCTTTGCAAACTGTGGGGACAGCCTCACATAGACATTTTTGCCACGTCCCAAAACTCAAAATGTATCCTTGATTGTTCCAGAGCAGGCATAGGCCCAGGCTCCCTTGGGGATTCGCTTATGATCAAGTGGACCACACATCTAATCTACCTCTTCCCGCCTATACCTCTAGTCAAACTCCATCAAGACCACTCAAATGCGATTCTCATCGCCCCATGGTGGCCCAGGCAGCCATGGTCCATCTCCACAGATTTAGTCTGCCTGCCCCCCATCCTTCACCTCATAACTCAACATCAGGGCAAAACTTACCATCCCGACCTTCATGCTCTTCACCTCACAGCATGGAAGATTCACCCACAGTAACTACCATTTTAGCCAAAGCCCGAAAACCTACTACAACACCATTCTTATAAATGGGCCACCTTCCAGAAATTTGCAACTGAACGCGACCTTCCAACCAACCTGACAACTCTTCATGCAGTCCTTACATTCCTTTCTTATCTTTTTAGTCAACAGCTTTCCCTGTCAACCCTCAAGGTTTACATTTCCGTTATAGTCGCACATGAACCACAAGACTCAGGCGGCCCTACTTTTCTGTAACCCTACCTTAAAACAATTACTCAAGGGTGTCTCCAATATGCACCCTTCTAGACCCCCCTCCTGCTCCACAATGGTTTTTACACACCATCCTCCGATGTCTCACACTCCCTCTGTTTGAAGCACTTGGCACTACGTCTGAACGTTTCCTCTCCCTTAAGACTCTCTACTTAGTGGCTATTACTTCTGCTCGCAAAGCTCCAGAACTTGTCGCCCTTCTTGTAGACTCTCCATTCCTTCAATTCCACCCTGACAAAGTTACACTTTATCATGATGTCTCTTTTCTTCCAAATGTTGTCTCGGATTTCCACCTTAAACAACCTATTATTTTACCTACCTTTTCCCCATCACGAACAGCTGAGCTGGAATGCTTTTTCAATATGTTGGATGTTAAACAAGCCTTCATGTTTTATGTCTCTCGAACGTCCTGCTTCCGCAAGTCAAAGAGACTTTTTGTCACGTCACACTTGCTGCGCACAGTCTCTCATGTTTCACCTCAGACCATCTCCCATTGGATTGTCACAACTATACAACTGGCATACCGACTTGCCAAGAAGCCTCTCATGTTTCACCTCAGACCATCTCCCAATGGATTGTCACAATTATACAACTAGCATACCAACTCACCAAGAAGCCTCTGTCTGTAGGTGTTAAGGCTCACTCAACCAGAGCTGTTCCTACCTCCACAGCTTTTCTGCGAGAAATAACTCTCCCAGACATGCCACTCATAACCGCCTAGATGTCAGAGCTAAGACTGATGTGGTCTTTGGCTCTATTGTATCCTTCTGTGACGTCCCTCCTTTGGTAAGTCAGCTTGTTAATCACCCTATAGTATAGTTCCGTGTCTAAGTCGCACTGGCCACGTGACCACGGAAGATTGTCTTCGGACAAATGCTGGCTCTATGGCTTGGAAATAGGGATGAGCACCGCCCCCTAGAGTCGAACACGACTGGACAGAAATTGTCAAGGGGAACCTTTACCTTTAGTGTGCATTCACAGAGACCATGAAGAAGAAAGAGAGGTTACCTACCTGTAACTCTGGTTCTTCGAGGGGTCTTTTGTGAATTCACACTTCCCGCCTGTCTTCCCCTCTGTCTGCCACCTCTGTCTCATCTTTGATGCAGCGGCGGACTGTTCCTAGGATCTGAGGCGTTCGCCAGGATGGGCGAACCATGTGTTCTGGGGGGGGCGGTCCTGGCGAATGCGTGATAAAGCTGTAGAATATTCTGGAAACCTCTGCGCAAGCACAGATTCCGCCCTATAGTGTGAATTCACAGATGACTACTTGAAGAACCAGGTAACCTCTCTTTTTCCATGCATTGTCCATTTGAAACTGTGGACTGCTCCTTCAAGCTACGTTCTTACTCTCTGTCCTGCCTTTGATAGGTTCCTATTCCAAGATCCTGCTTTCTGATGCACTACTAACTCCTTAGCATCTCCTTGACCTCCAGAGGACCATCTCTCTCCGAGTAGGATTCAGTTTAAAGCTCACTTGAACAGGTTTGCAAGATTCCAAACAAATACATTCTTTCCAACTCATCATTTGCCAGGAATCTTCCTTCACAGAATTGCAGACTAGGGTCCAAGAAACCATATACAGTATCTCCCAACAACATAATCTGCATGATTGCTGCTAGTATTCTTTCTCCTCTTTCTGGACTATGGTCTTCAACAAGAATGAATAATGAAAACAGACACATAACCAAAGGTCTTTCACTTTTCTACTCAGATTCTCATATCATTTCCAGTATGCTGAAACCTGTGTCTGACAATACTATTTCTTCCCATGAGGATCAGAAGGAAGGAGTGATGATCAGTGGGTTTCATCAGGCTTGACAAGCTCCTGTTCATGTTCTGGTTCTCTCTATGAGCACACAGGAGAATCGTGTCAAGGTGTGCAAACTGATCTCTCTCTCTCTCTCTCTCTCTCTCTCCCCTCAGGAGGGAATCACTTGCCATCACTTCTTCACCTCCTCTTGGAAGTGGCAGGAATCTTGCATCCTAGAATCTTTCACAGCCATTTCTGTATTCTGTGCTGTCTCTGTTGCAGTAACTCAGAATCACAGTCCATGGGGTGGGCCTGGAAATACTGCCTTTGTTCCAGTGGCTCCGGATCACTGATCCTGGAGAGGAAATAGGCTGCATGCTTTCTCATAGACCTGCTTCTATGTCTCATATTTCTCCAAGCCTTTGCCTCCTACATTTGGTTGTGTTCTTTCCTGGGGACATCCCCCATCTTTTCCTCATCCAAAAGAATCTGTTCTTCTCTGTCCAGGGCCCTTCGGTTTACTTACCCTGTTCATGTGCTTGCAGGGACCAAGTGCAGTTATAGATCTGGCACTTGTTAGTTCCTTCCCCAACTGGCTTATAACCTCTTAGCTGTAGATCCTTCCCCTAGCATCATGTTCATGGAGCAGAGCATACAGCTGCATTCAAAGAAAAAGCCCCAAACGTACAAATACCTCTTCTAACAGCTTAAACAATCTACAGTACTTGCCAACAGACAAAAGCCTCATCCTCGCTTCCATCAAATTAATACAAAATGATCCTGTTTATGGACTCCTGCTCCTGAGTTCACAGAGACAATTGCAGAGTTCAATATATGTTAGATGGAAGTTGAGCTGCAAAAATCAAAGACCAAATAGGTGCTTTTATAGCAGAAAATACTCAATAATTATGTGAGAAATAGAAAATGGTAAGTTGTATATACACTTGCTGCTATTTGTTTGAGTTTCATTAAAATTTCAACTCAGATTACCATACCTTTTCAGCTAAGAAAGAAAGCTCAAACAGTCCCTTAACACAGTGGTCCCCAACCGTTTTGGGCCTGCTGGGGGGAGCAAGCTCCATGTGCGGAGGGAGGGTGTCATGCTCGTGGGGGTGTGTTGCAACATGCCCACCGCAGGCGCGACACCCCCCCCCCACAATCGTGACATGCCCACCACACGTACATGCAGGGGGCAGAGATCCGTATCCGCAGCCTAGTTCCAGCAAGCCCATGGACCGGCACTGGGCTGTGGACTAGGGGTTGACAACCCCTGCCTTAAGATACACTTTGCATGTATCTTTTATGTGATCAGTTTATTTCATACCTGTGAGACAAGGTGTCCCTGGGTCCTGACAGATGGGAAGTGTGCATATGATCAGTAAAAGTTAACTATAAGATATCAATAGAATGAAGCACTTTTGGAATGGATATCTGAATGTTAATCAATTTTTAAAAGAAGTTCCAGAAGGAAGAAAAATATTAATGAGGATGTTACATGACAAGGAATTTAATTTTTTGTTTGTTTGTTTAACAAGACATATAAAGAATGTGGTAACTACCTGCAATGTGGTAACTACCTGCATCCTGGTCATATATGACTGGTTAAGAGCATAAGATCCTGTAATAAGAGGGCAGAAGAAATCCAAGAGAGAATGTCTAACATGCATTGATTGATGTTGCTCACTGAATATATTTTGAAGAACCAGTTTGAAGAAGTTAAAAAATAGCTCCTAGCTAAAGTTTTAAACATTTTTCTTAAGTACATAATGGTTTTTTTTTTAAAGCCATGAAATCTGTTGCCTTGGAAACAAAAACATAAAACTTATTCTTGGCAGCTATTTCAATTTTTATTTTAATGTAAGTTGCTGGCTCAAATGTTTGTAGAAGAACACAAATATAAGTGGAGAAACATGGTTTTTCTTTTATAGCATGGATGATTCTTACACCAGGACTTTTCTCTCATGTGAAACAGTGTTAGGAAAAACATTCAGGTTCCCTCTTGCATCCTGCACAGTACTATATAGTGAAGTTACTTTCTTGCATAGTGCCCCAGTACAGTATTTGCAAATCAATAAGTAACCTTTTAAGAGCCAGAGGACTCTTTGTTCTTTAGTACTGGAGGTGGGATACTGAATTTGGCTAGAAGGGAGAAGAAATTTATTTTCAAATTTTAGTTGAACAGACTTTATTTTATTCTCCTTACATGAGTGCTGCATTCCATTTGGAATGGATTTTTTAAAAAGCATGTACAGTACTTAGTTTCTGACTTTATACAGAGATATTTGTTCTCAGCTTCCCTTGCTGTACTGTCAGGGTTGCTTTTAGCTGCAAATTTTCTGCTTCTGCATGGAACTGAATTCTGGGACCCTTGAGGTCCCTTCTAGTTCTACAGTTCTATAATTGTGTGATTCTATAATTTGGGCTGGGATTGAGTTGATGGCATGACTGTATTTGAATAAATGTAGATCGTTGTGCATGGAAAAATAAAACATCCCCTGAAAATAAGCCCTAATGCTTTTTTTGGAGCAAAAAATAATATCAGACCTTGTCTTATTTTCGGGGAAACAGAGTAAAAAGAGAGGGTTGATTTTAAAAAAAAACCTGTGGGACAATTAGTCTGGCAATTGCCATTCTTCCTACTTGTCCAGAGGCTACTTACCTTATTGTACCACCATTTCCACAAGTGGCAACTAGAGTCACTCTTGACTGATAAGCTAACCTACTAGGTGTTTCATGTGTAATGTGTCATCTTATGCCGTGTAGTAGAATTCTTCAAACCTTATATTTGTGCCATCTTGTGCTTTAGGAAATATCTCTTCTTTTATTTCTTTTTTCTCCCCTAATGTACATTTAACCTTTCTCTACTGACTGTACCATTTTTAGACTTCCAGAGCAATCAAGGTAAACCCTTGTGTAATCTTTGCCAGTTAATTTAAAGTCCTGAAAGTGACCTTTCAAATGCTCTTCTTAAAGTGTGGGTGTTTAAGGAATTAAAAAAATTAAAGCTGAGGTTATTGTGATAAAATTGAATCGTCTTCAAAGTAAATAAATATTAATTTATTATACTGTTTTCCTTCTTAGTTATTACAGGCATTATTTGGTAGAGGAAGAAGATAATAGTTTCAGGATAAGTAATAAATTGTACTTTTGCATTAGAAATGTAAATCCATGTACTTGGAGAGACCGCACCCTTTTTCAGTTTGTCCTGTTTCCAATTAATTGCTCATACTCTCAGTAGAATTCTGAAGTTTCAAGATAATTTTTATAGCAAATCTCTTCCAAAATGTAAATTTACACAGTGTAAGGCACAGATATGTTGAATAATCTAGTGTAAAGGTATGGGCATTAAAAGATTTGCCCTTAATATGTTTCAATATGTATTTTAAATAAAATAAGTATCATTTAAATAAAAATGAAGTATCTGCAATTTATGCATCTTTTTTTCTTCTGCATAATGCACCATTTTAGAGCAAAAAGTTGGATAGGAAGTCTGCATCCTGTGAAATCTTGGAAGTGAAGAATAGATTAGTCTGCAGCCCTGCCTAGTTGAAGATACACTCAATCTTTGGAATAAAAAGCAGGGAGCTGTGTAGTTGATCCAAAATACAAATGCAAGAGTAGGCAGTAGGCAATACCTTTATAGACTTGTGATTGGATTCTTGTTTAAAGTCTAGCAGTTCCTCTATGACGCCATTAACCACAGGAAAAGTAACGTTATTAACAGAACAGTAACATCTCTTTTGCCACACACGTGTCTATTCTTGATAGGTCTCTTCTACCAAGTCTGTTCCTTTTGCCTCTTCCCCACAATCTCTCTGTAGTCCTTCATTATAATGTATCAGTTTGAGCACTCCTACCCAGTTGTGACCCAAGCCAGGGATAATCCCCACTTTAACCGGCGTCGTTCTCCTAGAATTTCTATATCAGCCCATGCAATCTCATACAGTTTCATATCTCCATGAATGCATCTAACCATCAAGTCCGTCCCTAGGCGCACCCCTTTTAAATCTCACACCAAGGTTTTCCCACAGCCAGTGTCTATTAATGCCTTCTTTGTTTCTCTGTTAACACAAGCCTCCACCTCATTCTCTGTGTCCCGACCCAAAGACCTGCATGGTGTCCACTTGTGGTTCAGCCCAGGAACAGTCGAACTCTTTAGGCCACATCCTAAGTACACGTCTTTCTGGTCTCACTTCTCTCGCCATCGGTTGGAGCCTCTAAGATTCTTGCATCTACCGTCACTGGTCGAACTGGTCTTATCCCTCCGGGACTAAATCCGCTTCCTCGACCTCTCGTCTGCACATTGGGGTTGATCACTCCGCATGGTGCCACACCCTGTGGATTCTCCTCTGGCTCATCCTCTGGCTCTCTCTTGGAAAGGGGAGGGACCTTCTCTTCCCTACTTGTCGGCATTATTGAAATCTTCCACTAGGCAGATAGTCTCTTCTAATCTTTTTGGATGATTCTTCTGTACCCAACTTTTTGTACTGCTATTTAAAGTCATTATTAACTGTTCCATGATGAGCATACCTAACAGCTGCTCTTTGGTCTTTTCTTCTAATCCATCACCTTAGATTTTCTTGCATTCTCTGTGTTAAGGGATGAGGGTGCATTCCCGGTTTGACTCTTAAGTGTCTGAACCATCTACATCAGGGGTTTTAAACTCAATTTACCTGGGGGCCGCTAGAGACAGAGTCTGGGTGAGGCTGGGCCGCATCAGATTTTCCGCCAAGCAGAGCAAGAGCCCGAGGAAGCCGCACAGGAGTTTCCTTAGCTGACAGACAGGTGGGCTGGCTGGCAGGCTGCAGTTCTGGATGGAGGGTGCAAGAGGTGCTGTCTTGGGAGAGAGCCGGCGAGTGAGGCAAGGCTTTTTTTTTTACTCTTGACAGCAGAGGATGTGTGGGCGCTTTGGGGGGGCGGCAAGGCGAGGGCCACAAACTATCATCTGGGGGGCCACAAATGGCCCCCGGGCAGCATGTTTGAGACCCCTGATCTACAGTAAGCTTCTTCTCTGAGGTTAAATGTGTGCAAGGTAGCTGACTTCACTGTTTCATCTTGGGCTGCTTCTTCAGGCATTAGTGCATCCGTGCCTTCTTGTAGGATCCCTGAGAGACATGGCATCAGTATGAGCATCCAATGTTCTTTTGGCCATCCCATCGCTGTCACCACCCTTTCAAAGGTGTGTAACTATACCTCTGGATCATCTTCTGGTCCCATCTTCTGAATATGGTTAGGCACGGGTCCTGCTACCCAGGAGCCTTCATTATTTCCTCCCTTTCCCTTCTTTTTTCAGTAATTGTCCCATAAACACTTTATGTTGTTCTGCCAACATCTCCATTAACTTTTCTTGCCTTTCCATCATGCATTGTAACTATGCTATTTTGGTGTCTCCATTAACAGGAATTGCCCCATGTTGGGCGCCATTGTGATTGGGTTCTTTTTTACAGTCTAACAGTTCCTCTTCTTTGACACCATTAACCACAGGAAACATAACATTATTAACAGAACCTTTACTAGCAGAAGAAGGGGATGAGTGTACAATAACTTCAGTGGGTCCAACAAAACTGTTTAACATAGGTGAACAAGTCCACAACGTAGATAATTCCATCTGATTAGGTACTTCTCTTAATGTGGTGACATCCCGAATCACTCCCTGTTGTTCGATATCCTCAGTGGAGTGCTCCTTGCTGTGCATATAGTCTCACAAAGTGGGCGGTATGCCCATTCTCCTTCTCAGGGTGTCTCTCCAGGAGGAACAGGCTCCTGTCACACCACCTTCCTCCATGGACCCTTCCCCTTCGGGTAGATGTAGACTGTCCATTCCAGTGGGCCTAGTTTCCCCAATTGTATCTCTAGACCGTTTGTCCTACAACCGTGTATAGGTTGACTTACCCTGTCCTTGCCTCTCTTCTCCCTTTTAGGGAAAGAGAACACATAAGGTTCCTCTCCTTCTTTCAGTCTTTCACCTTTTCTCTTTTCGCCATCCTCCTTTGGCTCTATCCACTTCTCTGACTTCCAACTCTTCTTTCCTGCCTTTTCCTCCCACTATGTTGTCATTAGGAAACCCTCTACTACTGGCTGTTCTTTTTCTGCCCTTTCTTTAACTGACTCACCCTCAGGAGATACCTCCTGCACCCCTGAGTGGTGTCACCCTCGCTTGCCTGAGACAATGGAGGGGACAGCTCAGTTCTAACAACGCCTGCTTTAATTGGCTCCTCTTTACAAGACCACTAATAATTTTTTAAAAAATCATACAATATGCGAGCTTTCATGGGTAAATCCCACTTCTTCGAGGCAAAGTACTAAAAGTCCAAATGTTCATGTCAAGATGGATTTTGCCAGGCGCTTTTAGATGTAAAATGTAAAAGCACGTATCTTGGTGAGATAGGCTTTCCATGAGGCATTTAGTTGGCTGCCATGAGAACAAGGATCTGGACTAGGTAGGTTTGTCATTGTATCCAGCAAGGTTCTTTTTAATTTCTTAGGTTTCCCTCCAGTGCTCAACTTGTAGCTTTAACCTACTTAAGATAATATCACGTGGATATTGAAAACTGTGGGTAATAAGGTAATAGTGGATAATATTTTCCTTAACTAAACTTGACTAAAATGTGTGTGTGTGTGTTTGTGTGTGTGTATAAAACCAAGAAAACATTATTTTCATATACAGTACCAGAACTTGACACTAGAGAGTGCTAGGGATCATGCTATGTATTCTTCACTAACAAGTATTCATAGCATGGTCTCTGGCTCTATCTTGTGGCCTCTTATGGTAATACACGTGAAAATAGTTTTTTTCTGTTTTCAGACTGTGAATAAGTTAAACCATGGATACAGATCCCATGGATATGAGGTCCTACTTTAAACTTTGTTCTTCTTTGTGTCCTCTGTGAATACACACAAATGGGTTCTGCGCCTGCGCTGAATGTCTCGAAGGTTTCTAGAGCTTAAAGACACATGATTAGTGGGACGTTCCACCATAGAGCGCATGCTCCGCCCATTCTAGATCTCCGTTCCTTTTTTTCCACCTTGTCGTTTAGACGTCCTTCGGAAGAATAGAGCGTTTGTTAGTTGAGACTTTACATCTATCGTACAGTGGTGCCTCTCTTGGCGACGATAGTCCGTTCCAGCAAAATCACTGTAGAACAAAATCGTCATCAAGCGAAAGTAAAAAGCCCATTGAAATGCATTGAAAACCGCTCAGTGCATTCCAGTGGGCGAAATACCTCAGCGTCCAGCGAAGATCCTCTATAGGGCA